>NC_134355.1:382851092-383155537 GCF_048569485.1 Anomaloglossus baeobatrachus | reverse complement strand
CTCACTTTTTTGTTTTTATGTAACAATATGTCTGCTGCGTTCCAAACGATGAACAATATTTTGAAACTGAACGACGTGTCAACGATCAACGATTTTCAACCTATTTGCGATCGTTCGGAGTCGCACGTAGGTGTCACACGCAACGACGTCGCTAACGATGCCGGATGTGCGTCACGGAATCTGTGACCCCGACGACATATAGACAGATAAATCGTAGCGTGTAACACCGCCTTTATTCTTTAATAATATCAAATGTGGGGTGCCACTTAACATACCTGGTGCTGGAGGCTGACCATGCAAATAGTCCTTTAAAGGGAATTTGTCAGCAGGATCAAGCCTCTTAAGATGGGCATGTAGGTCATAAGAAGCTGAATAAAATGATACTTTGATATCTGCGATCTGATGTCTTATTCCAGAGAAATCCACATTTACTTACATGTAAATGCAGTGTTCAGGATAATGGGTCGGACACTGATCCGTAAGACAATCTGCCTCCAGAGCTTATATTAATAGAAGGTGCAGTTACCAGTGTGATGTGTGATTTCCGCTCTTACTGCAGAGCCGTATGACAAAATGTTATATTGGCAAAAATGAATAAATGTAGGTGTATATTATTACATGACCACATTGTAAATTTAGCAATACTCCTTTTAATTGAATCTGTCCCCAAGTTTCACCATATAAACTGCATTCATTTTGAAATAGATCCTAAACTTGATGTGACTGGTGTACTTACTATGAAAATCCATGCTAGAATGACTGTACAATATTTTATGACAGCTTAAACTTAATCTCCTCCCACCTAGCCAAATTGACAGCTCTTCCTTGCCACTCGCTACACTGCTGTCGAGATCTCACACTGCTCAGTACAAACTGCAGCCGTCACTGAGGCTGTGGGTGAAGACTGGATAATCTTGGACTCATGCCCTATTTAATTCTTTATCTGGACTCATAATATTTCTGACAGATATTATGGATCTTGTATTGGAGAGAAAATGTTTTTTGGTCAAATTAAGTGTATGACATATACAGTGGCATATAAAAGTTTGGGCACCCCTAGTCAAAATTACTGTTATTGTGAACAGTTAGGCTATGTGCGCACTGAGTGTTTTTTTGCGGCGTTTTGCCCATTTTTCGGGTGCGTTTTTGTGCGTTTTTGGGCTCCAAACTGCATGACCTTGCTTCCCCAGCAAAGTCTATGACTTTTTATTTTTGCTGTCCGCACACAACTTTTTTTTTAGCTGTGTTTTTGAGCTAAAAAAAATGGACATGTCAATTCTTTCCCGCATTTTACTGCATTTTTCACCCATGCAATGCATTGGAAAAACGCAGCAAAACGCAGTGATCCAAAACGCAGCCAAAAATGCACCAAAATGCGGTGAAAACTCATGCGATTTTTACTGGTGTGTTTTTGCCGTGGGTGCGTTTTTTTTTGCATTTTTGTGCGTTTTTTTGCATGCAAAAACGCAGCATCAAAAAAGGCTGTGTGCGCACATAGCCTTAAGCAAGTCGTAGATGAAATAATCGTTAAAGATGGTGCATTTTCTTCCATTTTAGGCAAAAAAAAAAATCATCTTTTACATTTGAAAAATTACAAAAAAGAAAATGGGCTGATGCAGAAGTTTCGGCACCCTTGGAGATTTCTGTGCTCAGATAACTTTGAAAAATCTTTCAGACCTTAATTTACTAATAACTTAATAGTTAGTGATCCGGCTTGTTCACTATCATCGTTAGGAAAGGCCAGATGACGCATATTTCATAGCTTTATAAAAATCTATCCTCTAATGTTGTGCCAAAAGACAGCAGTCATGGGTTCTTCCAAGCAGCTGCCCAACACTCTGAAAATGGTGGATTCCAACAAAGCAGGAGAAGACTATAAGACGACAGCAAAGAGTTGGGAAGTTGCCCTTTCCTCAGTTTGAAATGTAATTAAGAAATGGCAGTTAACAGGAACAGTGAAGATCAAGATATGGTCTGGAAGACCAAGCAAACTTTCTGTGAGAGGCAAATCAGATCCCGCTCTTGACTGCAAAAGCCTTCAGGAAGATTTAGCAGACTTTGGAGTTGTGGTACATTGTTCTACTTTTCAGAGACATCAGCACAAATATGGCCTTCATGTAAGAGTCACCAGAAGAAAACCTCACCATAAAATTCAGCATCAAGAGCATGCAGAAGAACATCTAAACAAGCCTGATTCATTATGGAAACTAGTCCTGTGGACCAATGAAGTTAAAATAGAACTCTTTGGTCACAATGATCAAAGGTATATATGGGGAAAAAAGGGCACATTTCATGAATAGAACATCTCTCAACTATTAAGCATGGGGGTGGATCAATGATGCTTTCGGGATATATTGCAGCCAATGGCACAGAGAACCTTTCACAGGTAGAGGGAAAAATTAATTCAATAAAATGTCAAGAAATTCTTGATGCAAACATAACTTTATCTGTAAAAAAGCTGAATTTGAAAAGAGAATGGCTTCACAAACGGATAATGATCCTAAACACATGTCAAAATCCACAATAAACTACCTCAAAAGACGCAAGCTGAAGGTTTTACAATGGCCCTCACAGTCCCCTGATTTAAATGTGTCACCCAGGGCTATGGGGTACTCGGTCCCGGGCCGTTTATTTACATGGATGCTTTGTCACAAGTGAATGCTGGCCTTGCCCAATTCCTTGACCCTGGGGACGCTTTTTAATAGAGAGTATTTACAGGGGAGATTGAAGTCATTAGTGTGACGCCACCTGCGGGCTGCGGTTAAGATGGTGGAACCGCCGCTGCTGACTTGGTTATCCCTAGGGCTGGTGGTAATGGCAGCTGTGGTGGTAGGCCCTCCACAGGTAGGGCAGAGCCCAGGGTGATATATGGTGGAGACTTTCACCGAAGAAGGGAAGCCACACCGTTGGTTGTAAGTTAACAGTCTTTACTCACAGTTGAGCCCTAGGACTGCTGGTTCAGGTCCCTGTAGTTGTAGTGCCAGTTTGATGACTCGGTTGCTCTGTCCCCGACACCCTCAGTGTGGTTGAGTCCCCATAGCTTGGAGCTGGTTTGGGGCCCAACTGTCCTTTGGCAGTCTCCTCAACCATATGGCAGGCAGTGTAGACCCTGTAGTGCCGGTCTGTGTTCCGAACCCTGATCCGCTCATTACTGCTGATGCCCCCGGATTTATGAGTCAGTGAGGTCCATGAAGGTCCCCTCACTGTGCAGATATTTGCCAGGCCGTGTGAAGCTGACACCTGACCTAGGGCCCTGTGCCCCTTCGGTGCTCTGGTCCCAGTGGCACTCGGGTGTACCCACCCTGGCGACCACTCTCCTGTGCCCCCGGGTCACCGTTACACGAACCAGCTTTAGGCACATTTCCCTACACTTCCACCCTCTTCACTTCACTCTACTCGACTCTAGACTCCTCCTGTCCCCTCCCACCAGGATGTCTAGTCCCCTGGACTGGCTCCGCCCTCTAGGTGGCCATCCCCTTTGGTGTCTGACTAGTCAAATCCTCATGGTGTGCAGTAGAAACTGGGATTTTGGTGTGTGCAGGTGTCACTGGCACTGGTGTTCCAGGTCCCTGGGGGTAGGCCCTGCATCCTGTTGTGGACGCAGTACCTAGTAGTGCCCTGAGTGGTTCTGGGGTGCTACATAAACATAATTGAAAATCTATGGCTAGACCTCAAAAGAGCAGTGCATGCAAGACAACCCAGGAATCTCACAGAACTGGGAGACTTTTCCAAGAAAGAATGGATTAAAATCCCTCAAACAAGAACTGAAGGACTCTTGGCTGGCTACAAAGAGTTAACAAGCTGTGGATACTTGCCAGAGGGGGTTCGACTAAGTACTAACCATAGAGGGTACACAATCTTTTGCATCAACCCAGTTTCTTTTTTAAAATGTGAAAGATTCTTTTTTTTTGCCTAAAATACGAAGGAAATGTGCCATCTTTAATTTTATGCCGTTTAGAGATCATTTAATCTTCCACTTGCTTAACTGTTCACAATAACAGTAATTTTGACCAGGGGTGACCAAGATTTGACATAGTACTGTGATTATAGCATATAATAACCCCTACCATGTCCATGGTATTCATGTTACCCCATACTTATATATATATGTCACCCTTCCCTTGAATTAATCAGTGGGGCTTAGTGAGTTTATTAAAAAACATCCTTTATTGAAGTGAGACTAAAATTCCTGGTCACATACAGACTAATAGATATGAAGTGAAACAGTCATATTCATTAAAAGTCCTTTTATTGTTGCCTTATATTGAGATTGAGACTTTATCTATTTATTTACTTTTTGCACTCCAGTTTGCCGAGTTTGACCAGATCATGAAGTCTGATCCAGATCATTTAGCCGAACTGATAAAGCGTGTCAATCACTGGCTTATCTGCAGTCGCTGGAAGAAGGCTCAGTGGTGTGCACTTTCCGTCATAAAATGTAAGTGGATTATTGTGTGGTGAGGCATAAAATGTGCATTCATAAGGTTAACAATTTCTATTTGTATTCCGAGTCATGGAAATGTTTAAAAAGTCTTTTATTTCCTAATCCTCTCTAGATTGTGTAGAGTCATGAGCGCTGCCCTTTCTGCTGCTTATATGCATGTCCGCACATAATAATTGTGTAAGTGCTCGCTTCTAATGGCAGAAAGGATTGTTGAGTTTTGTACAATAGATACTTTGATCAATATTATTTTCACCCTTATTTTGTTTCTCATGTTTATCAATTCTTATGTAATAAACACTGAGTCACAGAGGTATCCAAACATAACGTTTTTTCCTGTTTAAACAGAGATGCAACCATACTAAGGCTACTTTCACACTGAGTTTTTATTTACGTTCAGTGGTTCTGGTCGGGGCATCCGTCCCTCACCCTGAAAAACGTGTTTTGGACGCATGTGCCGACAGGGCCATTGACTATAACGGAGCAGGCTCTGTTAGCGTGTGCTCTATTTTGTACCATTTATGCACATATACATTTTCTGCAGACAGACACCCGAACGTTGTAGACTACGTTCGTGTGTCCGTCTGCAGAAAACGTTTCTGTGCAAAAATGGTGCAAGACAGAGCACACGCTAATGGAGTCTGCTCCATTATAGTCAATGGCCCTGTCGCCGAATGCGTCCGAAACACGTTTTGCGGGGGGGGGGAGGGGCGGTTCGAACGGATGCCCCGACAGGACCACTGAACGTAAATAAAAACTCAGTGTGAAAGGGGCCTAATTAAATAATAAGTGTCTTATCAGAGAAATCTTCTTTCCCTGCTGTGGCTGATCATTCATTATCAAGATTCTTAATTGATGGGTAAAATCTGTATTCAGTGACAACAAAATTTTACATTACTGAGAGAGAATCTTATCAGTAGCAATTGTCATCTTCTATGTAGAGTAGTAGGGGGAGCAGTATGGAGAAGCTCAAAGCAGAGCTCCCCTCCTCCTCCCGTCTCATATCTGTACAGAATCTTAGTAGTGGTAACTGTCTTCTCCTATCCCAGTAATGATAAATCTGATTTCACTGAAGACAGATTTTACCCTTGAATTGACAATTTTGCCAATCAATCCAGGAGGCGAACGAAGCAGATGTCTATCATAAGATATATTACAAAAATTCTCCTTTTTCTGCTTGTACTACTGATTTTCTTGCTTACTGTAATGTGTCAATCTAACAAATTTGAATGTTCTCAGATTCCCTCATATTCACTTAACATCACTGACCAGGGGTGCAACGATTGCGGTCGCAGAGATTGTGACCCGGCCGAGGAGTGGAAGGGGCCCACCAAAACCCAGCGCCTACTTCATCTAGATGTGCGCCTGATGACTCACGTCCAGCTGAAGTGTATAGCAGCACACAGGCCCATCAGGTCCCTGCTTCACTATACATGCTACCCACCACTCAGATGCCAACAGCTGAGGTCGACGTGTCATGACTGGGGGGACATGGCAGTGACGTCGTGCACCATGACGCACACGCTGATGTCAGCTGCCAGCTCCTCCGCCGGCTGTAGAAAAGGATGTCGTGTGGTGGGGAAGCTGGGGAAGGAAAGTAGAATGTTTATTTTTTATACAGAGGCAGATCGGAGAACATATATACCTGAAGTATGGACATGTATACTAGGAGATATATATTCCTGGATGGTGCAAAGATAGGATACATACAGTATATACCAGGATGGGAGACATATATACAAGTATGGGGAATATATATACCAGGATAGGGACATATATACCAGGAAGAGGGACATATATATATTTACCTATATTTGGGACATGCATACCAAAATCTGGAACATATATACCAGAATAGGGGCACAGGATAGGGGACATATTTACCAGGATGTGCCCATCATGTGGAGATATACACCAGAATGGGGGACATATTTACCAGGATGTGTTAAGTATTAGGACATATATACTGGGATGGGGGACATATTCATCAGGATTTGAGTGATATATACCAGGATGAGGGACATGTAAACAAAGATTTGGGACATATTTACCAGGATGTGCCCATCATGGGGACATATTTATCAAGATGTGTTCAGGATGGGGACATATATACTAGGGTGAGAGACCTATTCATCAGGATTTGGGACATAAATACCAGAGTAGGGGACATATATATCAGGAAGATGCCCAGGTTGGGGGGCATTAGTACAGGAGGAGGGCAACTCTACACGGACCCATACATCTGACTAACATAAGTGGTGGAGGAGCCCAGATCCAAATCTTGCACCAGAGCCCATCAGAATCTAGTTACATCACTATCACTGACATTTCTAACATAGACCTCTAAAGGCCGAATGCTTAATAAGCTAATGGCTATATCTGTGGACCCCCACACCACAAATGCACATACATGTCCTGGAGTCTAGAAGCTTGGTTAAAAAATTATGATTTTTAGTTGAAATGTAAAATACTGATATGTGAATTCAACCTTGTAAATACTTAAAGCTGCTTTGCATGCTGCGATATCGTTACCGATATCGCTAGCGTGCGTACCCGCCCCCATCTGTTGTGCGACACGGGCATATCGCTGCCCGTGGCGCACAAAATCACGCGGACCCGTCACACTACTTACCTGCATAGCGACGTCGCTGTGACTAGCGAACCTCCTCCTTTCTAAGGGGGCAGTTCGTTCGGCGTCACAGCGACGTCACTAAGCGGCTGCCCAATCAAAGCGTAGGGGCGGAGATGAGCGGGACAAACATCCCGCCCACCTCCTTCCTTCCTCATTGCCGGTGGCCGCAGGTAAGGTGAGATTCCTCAGTGTCACACATAGCGGTGTGCTGCCGCAGGAACGACGAACAACATCGTAACTGCAGCAGCAACGATAATTGAGATTAGGGGGGATGTCACCGATTAGCGATTTTGAACATTTTTGCAACGATTCAAAATCGCTAACAGGTGTCACACTCAACGACATCGCTAACGCGGCCGGATGTGCGTCACAAATTCCGTGACCCCAACGACATCGCTTTAGCGATGTCATAGCGTGTAAAGCGACCTTTAGTCTAATTGTTGACTAAAATACACATATGTTAATGGAGAAGCGTGGGACTGTATATAAAAGCAAATCAGACCTGTTTATTTTATTGAAACCATTTTATGCTCAAATTCGATATTCTGTATTTAAATGATGAAAAATTCTACAACAATGTGTGTATATATATATATATATATATATTATTTTTTATTTTTAAAACATGTATTTTCTAGAATTGTGTACTCAGTACTTGAGACACAAACTTTCTTTTAATATATGATGCGTGCATGCCTAGTTACAAGTATCTGATTGTCTCTCAATCAGATTAAGACATCTGAAAAGGTTAAGATATAAAAAAGTGACAATTATGCCAAGTTTTAGTTGCCATGGAAGTAGAAAACTATAGTTTTTGCAGCCAGCGCTAAAGAATATTTAGCTTTTTTTTTACGTAGGATTCTATAAAGCATGGAATGCCTTTTTATCCCTTTATTTCATGTAATTGATCAGGCAGGGCTGAGTCTGTTTTTTGTCTTCATATGTCATATATGATTTTCCATAATAATATTAGTAAGCTTGTTAAAGGTAAAGGGGTTTTTAACTTTCATTGAAATGGTATTCACGTCAAAATAATGAAAATGCTGCATATTGGTAAGCTTATTAGTCACATTTATACTCCAGCAATGTAGGACTTAGGCTGGGGCCACACGGGGACTACTGCGATCCTCGCATGACACTCGGCTCACGCTGGCAGCACAGCGGGAGCCGAGTGTCACTGCGACTGAGGTCTGATCTTGCGATCGGACCACAGCTGCGGGGGGCGGGTCGGCACTGAGGAGGGGAGGAGCAGTGCTGAGGAGAGGAGGGCCAGGGCTGTGGAGGAGAGGGAGGGATTTATCTCCCTCTCTCCTCTATTGCCGGCTATTGCCATTCTCGCTCTGAGCACAGTGCAATTTTTCTCTCGCCCCATAGGATTGAATAGGAGCGAGAGAAACTAGGATCGCATTGCACCCGCAGCATGATGTGATTGTTTTCTCGGTCTGATTAGGGCTGAGAAAATAATTGCTCATGGGTGCTGACACATAGGCTAATATTGGTCCAAGTGGAATGTGATGTTTTATCGCATTCCATTCGCTCCGATTTTCATGCCGTGTGTCTTAGGCCTTAGAGACACCCTGCCCACCATCTTTAATATCTATTTTATGAATGGGTAATAACTTGTTTTCACCAGACAACTTTTTTTTAGGGTGTCTTATGGGTCACACATCACTAATATGTGGAACAGAGTCGTCTAGGCGCTGCAGGGCCATTGTACGCCTGAAATCTGTGCATCCAAATAGTTTCATCAGCTTTAAGTTTTATGTGAAGTGGCGGCAGAAATATTTTTGCTGGGTCCACAAGTGCTTTCTGTGCAACATTTTTCTGCTCGGGAGTCAACTGGTTACAGAATGACCACTTCCTTCTACTATAATGTGACTGCTTAGCACGGCTGTCCCATTCCCAAATGAAACACCAGTACACGGTATATCAAAGCTGCAATCCAAACAGCAGTGCCACTTCTTTTAATTCTCCACAGATGTTCCAGTTGTAGTTGCTGTACTTAATATGTTTCAACAACAGTTCCTTCCTTGTCCTCATATGTTTCTTTCATGTGTGCACCATAGCCAACAGGTATTGAAGGTTGAACATTACCACTGTGTAAGAAGAAGGCCTAGAGTCTTAACACTGATGAGACACTAAAGCAACACCACTGTTTCGACTCATGCTCAGAACCCAAAGCTGCAAACAACAACCCATCAATGTTTGTGCAGAAGCACAGGTTGTCAACCTATTAAAAAAATTGTGTAAAGTCATCTTTATGGCTTTGAAAGACAGAAACTTTTGTACAAGGTGACCACGAATGCAAACCAGTCAAATGCAAGCGATCAACTCTGTATTTACGTTTAATAAATGTAAGTCCTGGACCAAGTCATTCACATTTGGCAGTGTTATAAGATGAGGCTCACCAGACATACTTGGCTCAAAGTCTGAATCGGTGTCATTCCCCATCTCTGACCCATGCATGGCAGCATCTTTATCGGTTGCCTCCTTACTTAGACTTCATGTCTCTAATGGCTTTAGTACTGGAAGAGTATCATTGTGTGGCACTGCTCTCATAACTGAAGGCAGATTGGGACATTCAATGATTTTCTTATCCTAACAGAAAAACCACAGACTTTGGTTAGACAGATGTGACAGTTGGTCACATGATCCTTTTGTTCCCACCATATCATTTGGACAGCGATCGGCATTAACAGCCAACCTCTAAGATCAACAGCACATCTTGCACAACAGTTCTGAGGAGTTCATGATTTGTCTTGATCACCAACCTTGCATCCAAGGTACTGCTCATAGGCTTTGATGTTGAAAGCTATCATGGTGGTTCTTTGATGCTTAAAGGAGTTATCCGACATACACTCCAAAAAAAATTGTAAGCTAATCTGTGCTGTATTGTCATATAAATCACCCCTACATTGTTATTTTTAGTTTTCTAACTTTTGTTCCTCTTGAATTCACCCTTTATTCTCTGCAGCACCTTGTTTACATTCAGCTCCAACAAACATGACAATTTCCTGTATTCTTGGTTGCCAAACCTCAGTCAGAGCTGGCACCACCCAGCCTCAGTGTCCAGAAACGCCCCCTGCCCGGCCTCAGTGTCCAGAAACGCCCCCTGCCCGGCCTCAGTGTACAGGAACGCCCCCTGCCCGGCCTCAGTGTACAGGAACGCCCCCTGCCCGGCCTCAGTGTCCAGAAACGCCCCCTGCCCGGCCTCAGTGTCCAGAAACGCCCCCTGCCCGGCCTCAGTGTACAGGAACGCCCCCTGCCCTCCCTCTGCACATTCAATGGCTGTCAGTATTCTGCCCAGCACCTGACCTCTCAGCATGTGACAGAGCAGAGATCCAGCTTCTCTCATCTGTGACACAGCAATCAGCTCACATCCCATCCACAATGGTAACAGAAAGAGTTGTTACATGTTCCTCACCCCTTATAGATAAATGAATACTGTGTAAGGCCCCTTTCACACGTCAGTGATTCTGGTACGTTTGTGCTTTTTTTTAAACATACCAGAATCACTGACATACGCAGACCCATTATAATGAATGGGTCTGCTCACACGTCAGTGATTTTTCACTGCACGTGTCTCCGTGCGGCGTACCCGCGTGTGCGTGATTGCTGCACGGAGACATGTCCATTTTTTCTGGCATCACTGATGTCCCACGGACCACGCAGTGGTGTGGTCCGTGAAACACGTGCCAGAAAAAAACGTGCTTTTAAAATAAAAAACATTTTAACTCACCCGGCGTCCAGCAATGTCCTCTGCAGCCCATGCAGCTTGCTGCTTCTGAGCCGGCTCATTACTGTCACGCATATTCATGATGCATGACACAGCCGACCCGGAAGCAGCTGCTGCGGGGGTCAGCGCTGGCCGGATGCTGCACCGCGGGAGCGATCAGCACCATGGAGAGCGGGAGCGCGCACAGGTGAGTTGATTACTAAGTGCAATCACGGGCCACGGAGAACGCAGCCCAGATTGCACTTAGACAACCCACGTGTGCCGTGAATCACGGCACACGGAGGGACATGTGCGTGTTTTACACGCCAGTGAAAAACGTCACTGTTTTTCACTGACGTGTGAAACGAGCCTAAGGCAGACTATATATAGCACCCAATGTGAGTCTATAGTAGATATATACGCCATGTATGTATGGTACATGTGTGTGTGTGTGTGCGTGGTTTGTGTCATATAGTTATATGCATACATATATATATATATATATATATATATATATATATATACACATAGATTCTCCAGGCTTATCCCTCTATGTGTCACTATATGAATTGACACATTGGGCTCCGAATGTGGAGTGTGCAGATTGCATACGAGTGGTCACATGACCATTCATTCTGACTGTCGACAACTGTGTCTGCTGCATGTGATGTGAGGATTCACATATCTACACTGTGTAGCAGCAAGCAAGAAATAGTGCGATAATAATAATCATCATCATCATCTACAATAAAATATAGTTACTGCAGATTTTTGTGAAAAATCTTGACCACTATTTTTTCCTTGGGCTCCATGATATTTTGGTCATGCTGTCATACACCACAGCATGCCTATGTCACTACTAGCATGATGCAGGTCTGTGAGGTGGCTTTCATTTCCGCACTGTCTCGTTCACCGTCTGTCTCTGTCTGTCTCTAGCTTTCCGTCTCTTTTCTTTCCCTGTCTGTCTCTCTCTATCCGTCTCCCCACTGACATCTTATTACCTCTTATACTAACACTGTCCTTTGTTACTATAGTAACCAATCACAGCTGAGATTAATAAACTGTAGTTCCAGGCTCCATTCACTTTAATGGAGTCATGTTTTTTGGAGAGTAACTGTAAAGCGCAGGGTTAAATTTTCCTGTGAAACCGTAGTCTACGACGTTCCCTGGGTCACATGGGTCATCTGTGCAAAAAAACGTTATTGTAAATGAGATAGTGCAGATTCCTTTAGCGGACACACACACACACACACACACACACACACACACACACACACACACACACACACACTCAGCTTTATATATTAGAATATATATATATATTTTTATTTAAAATTGAAAGATATATACAGTTGTGTACCGCTCATGGCGGCAGACCACGTTGCTACTAAGGGATCTGTGAGTCAGGGGGCCAGTTCCAGGGCCTGCACTGGACCCTCCTCCGTCCTGTAATGCACGTTCAACTGAACGATAAATGCCAATATAATTGTAAGCAATGATCTGACGGCTCCCTCCTCCATTATTCTCCCTGTGCTTATGAGCTTTGATGTCTCAGTGCAGAGGGCACAATGATGTCACTTCAACGCACCCTCTGCAGACCAGTGCCGAACATTCAGGACACCTGCTGCGAAGATTGGAGCAGCGGGAGAATGGGGAGAGATGAGTAATTTTTTTAATCATTAGGTGGGGCAGCCATTATACTGTTTTGATCTGTGTAGGGGCCACAATATAGTTTGCTGGGCTGTATGAGGGGGACATTATAGTATTTGGATGTCTATGTGAAGCGCATTATACTGTGTGTGAGCCATTATAAAATGTGGTGGGTTGTGTCGGGGCTATCATACTGTGTTGATGAAACTGTACTTTGTGGGTTGTTGAAAATGGAGGTTCACGAAACTTTGCGTCATCTTTTCAGAGTAGCTACTGAAAAAACTCATTCTATCAGTCAGTGTAGGGGTAAACAGCCCTCTTTTCAGAGTATCAGAGGCTATTGTTGGGCAGCACCAGGACCTGGATTCCGGATGTGTGATCAGGATCAGGCACTTGTGAAATTAAAAATTAATAGTAACGTAAAAAAAAAAAAGAAGAAAGCGCTTCATACTGACCGAGGCTCCGTTGCAGCTGTACACTGCTCCCGTGGCTTCTCCTTCACTTGCTGGGCTGCTAATTACTGCTCATTCATATGCACTGCTTTCCCCGTCCTCCGGCTGTCCTGTCTCCTGTGATTGGTTGCAGTCAGACGCACCCTTAGCGTATGTGACGGCATCTGCCTACAACCAATCACAGGCGCCAAGACGGTTGATGAGCGGGAAAGCAATTCAACTCTGCGGATCATTATTGTGGTATAAAACGCATAAAATTTTTCACTGTGTTTTTCTCCCATATTATGACACCAAGAACAGAAAAAGCATATGGCTAAAGTATGCAGCCCCCAGCCGTGTGCTTATCTTGGCTGTGTATCCAAATAAGAGGAACTGCATGCGGCTTTTTTCTTGATTTACAAAAATAATTTAAAAATAAACGAAATTCAGTTCCCCTGAATTTTGGTACCCAGGCATGATAAACAAAAGCTGGGGGCTGGTATTGTCAGGCTGGGGAGACCCCTATTGATTGAGCCGCCCCGTGCCTAAAAATAGCAGCCTGCAGCCACTCAGGATTGTCACATCCATTAGATGTGACAATCCCAGCACTTTACCTGGCTCTTCCTGGTTGCTCTGGGGCGGTGGCAATCAGGCTAATATGAAGTTAATCACAGCCCACAGCTGCCTCTAAGCCAGATATTAATCGTCAGGGTCTATGAGACACCCCCCCCCCTTAGTAATCTGTAAGTGACAGTAAATAAACACATACACCAAGAAAAAACAGTTTTTTGTAATTAAATACATCACCCTCATAAGCCTCTTGATTAGGCTACATTCACAGGACTGGCCCGCTTTTGCGGTCTGCAAAAAAATGGTCATGTTTTTTCACGGATGCAACTGTGTGGCATCCGTTCCGTTCTGTATATGGTCCGTGTGTCATCTGCGTACCTTCCTATTTTTTTCATACTGCAAAAAAAGGGAAGCAGCTAGATAGATAGAGGGGTAGATAGAGACAGATAGCTAGAGGGATAAATAGAGGGATGGATGAATGAATCAAGGGATAGATAGAGGGATAGATAATAGATGAGAAAGACCAATATAATGTCCTACCCCCCCGCATAGTCTAAGCTGGCACCCTTTAGTGCCTTTCATGTGGCACTAAAGGGTTCTTAGCCTTGTATTTAGCCAATAAATAAATAAATAATTAAAAAAAAACGACGTGAGGTCCCCCCTATCTTTTGTAGCCAGCTAGGGTAAAGCAGACGGCTGCAGCCTGCAGACCACAGCTGGCAGCTTCACCTTGGCTGGTAATCCAAAACAGAGGGCACCCCACGCTATTTAAAATTAAATAAATTATTTAAAACAAAAAACGTGGGGTCCCCCCCAAATTGCATCACCAGCCAAGGTAAAGCGGACAGCTGTGGTCTGGTATTCTCAGACTAGGGAGGTCCACCGTTATTGGACACTCCCCAGCCTAAAAATAGCAGGCGCTGTCACTGACTTCTATGCCCGCCGCGTTCTACGCAGTATCGCGAGAGCCCGTGACGTCACTGCTAGTGACAGTCTCGGGCCGCCCGCGAGACGGGCAGAGAAGGCAGTGACCGCGGTGACGTCAGGAGGCAGGAGATCGTCACAGCAGGTAATTATCTCATCTAATCTAACCTGCAGCTACATGTGCAGAGAGCAGGGAGCCGCGCACACTGAGCGCTGGCTCCTTGCTCTCCTAGCTACAGTACACATCGGGTTAATTAACCCGATGTGTACTGCAGCTACATGTCACAGTAGCTACATGTCACTGCCCATGTTGACATGAAATGACCGGAAGCAGCAAAATCGCGGCAGGAGCGGTCACATGACCACTCTGAGCCGGGGGAGAGGGGCTGACAGCGGGGCAGGTAAGTGGTCACTATCTACTTACCTGCCCCAATGTAGCCCAATAGTGTAATAATGAAAAAAAGTCAAAAGAAGCCGGATAACCCCTTTAAGCATGTACTCTCCACAAATGTAACAGGAGGTATTACAACTGTTCCGACACTGACGAGACATTTTAACTATATCAGATCGTACTGTAGTTTATAGCCGCTTAGATTTGAAATAACTTGCAGAATCATTGCAAGCAGATTTTACAGCCTCTGCAGGTGTCTAAATGTGCCTAATCTGTAACAATTCCACTGAAGTTTTGCAACTTCAACGAACTGCAAGGAATGTATGCCTTTGGTGGCCTTTAAATTACATGCTAGCACATATACAGTGGAACCTTGGATTAAGAATAACTTGGTTTGAGAGCGTTTTGCAAGACAAGCAAAGCTTTTCAAAAATTTGTAACTTGGTTTAAGAGCAATGCTTTGCAATAAGAGCACATACTGTGCACACTTCTGGTTCTGTCCTTTAACCACACTCTGACCCGCTCTGAAGGTAACTTTCTGTACATATGTACTGTATACTATATACAGTTTACCATTGTACAGTACATTATATACTATATAGCATTTCTATCAATTTGCATTTGTGGATACAGTATTGTACTTTATTATTGATAACCAGTGCAGCACATTGCCTATACTGTACCTCCCGCACACCAACAATTCTATTGTAAGCTAAAGGGCAGTTTAATTTGTTTTACATGTTTTTTACTGTACAGTATTTTGTATCAGTGTACTGCAATCATTTTATATGAATACAGTACATTAGTTTGTATTACTGTAACAAGTTTGTATAAATACTGTAAATATTTTTGGGCTGTGGAACGAATTGTCTACGTTTCAATTATTTCCTATGGGAAAATTCGCTTTGATATAAGAGTAACTTGGTTTAAGAGCACACTCCCGACACAAATTATGCTCATAATCCAAGGTTCCACTACTGTATTTTGGACAATACACGAACAGCCTGATGATATGAAAAAAAATTAATTCAAACAGAAGATTTAAAAAAAAAACCAAAAAAATAAAACTTAAAAAAATCCGGAAAATTTCAAGATGATTTTTGTGATCAACAGCTCAAATTACATACACCTAAAAGTGTTTTTAAAGCAAAATCTTCATTGTCCAGTGTCATATAGTAAATCATGAGCCACATACATGGAACACATTTTCACAGAGATCTGGGTGTGCAAATGTATCAGAGGTATAACGTGCATGCATATGTGTGTGTATATATACATTGCACAGATTGGGGTTTCATATAACAAATTCCACCATTGTGTGCCTGCAATCTATGCATCCCCAATAGTTGCACAGATATAGGATAGACATTAAAGATGCCGGGCAGGATGTCTCTCGACTGGTGGAGTATAAATGTGACTCCCAAGCTTACCAATATGCAGCATTTTCATTATTCCGAAGTGAATATTCGCTGCCCGGGAGATTTTCTACTTGTCAACTGCATTTCTGTGCTAAAATTGTCTTGTACCCCTGCAGTCAGCAGTCACTAATACCTTCGCCAACTACTAAATATGATTAGAGTGGCTTAGGCCTGTGCAGCCAAAGTGTATTATGTGTGTATTGATATGCAGGAATAGGAAGCACATTAGTGCTCTTCCCTGACAGCTGGAACCATTCAACTCATGTAAAAATGCTGAGCTGCTGGCATTGTCCATTACAATCTCCAGGCTGTCAGTGCTTGCCATGATTCCTATGAGCTTGTGTAATGTTTACCATATTAAAAGTATTGTTAGATCTAGAAATTGTAAATCAGTCATTTGATACACTGGTGAAAACCATGTTATTCACTAATAACTGAAATAAGACATTTCCACACAAATTTTCTGCACAGATAAAGTCAATTTTGCAAATTGGTGTTTTTTTTTAAATGGATTGCTGAGACTGAATGGAAAGCTTAACAGCTTTGGTTCAGCTCGAGATGTGTAAATGCCTGTAATTAATATTCAGTTGCAATTCTGTCCCAGTGCCGAGATCAACGATGTTCATTTAGACCTATCTGTCACGGGTGACAGACAGTCCTGTGGTGTTCGGCTATAGAAGGTCACAGCGTTTGGCTGCACAAACTGCTTCCTGACCTTCTATTACTCCTGCTTGGTGTATATGGTATCTTATGTATCTCATCTCCTTGGGGTTCATCCTTTTCCTTTTAGGATCCTGCGGAGTTCCTCACCCATTCAGCTGTTTTAATCAGCACTTTTGTTTGTGTCCTTAAATTCCCTCATCTCCTTCTGGTCTGTGTTGGTAATAGCTCTAACTACCTACTGCAATCATCTGGAGTAACTTCTTTGCATTTTGCAGTCCCCCCTCCCTGTATCTTCTTGAAAATAAGTTGTTTGTTATTTTCCCTGGGTTGACAAAGAGCTCATCGGATCCGCTCCCTATCTAGGGCTCAGATGAGGGTCAGTCTACTGAATGTCCAGCTATCCTGCTCAGCACATATGTGCGGAACCAATCTAGGGCGGTGAGGGAAGCCAGGGTCTAGCGGTAGGCTCCTTCCTCTTCCCTAGACACAGGTTATCTCTTCCTTTCTGCTGTTCGCTGGGTAAATCTCTATACCAGGTGTCACACTATTTTGATGGTACACTCAATGCTCGAAATGACATGAGCTGTGTCTATGTATCAATGTGCCCGTGTGGAAAAATATTTATAACAAGCACTCCATTACCATCAACCACCATTGTTAAATAAAAAATAGTTGTGTGTTGGTCACATTGGAGGTCTAATTTTAATGGGTTACATAATCACAGATTGGTAATCACCAAAAGCCTCCCGTGGAGGTGGCAACTATCCTGTAGGCCTGTCTCTTACCGTATATGCTCTTCTACCCTGCATCCCATTCCAAGAATAAGTATTAACGCTTACTGCCCTATACAAAAGGCAAAGGAACCAAAGTGATGGTAGTGTATCAGCAAAACAAGTTACTAGCATTAGTGCTATCTAAAAATATGACCCAGTGGTCTTTACCAGTTTAATCACCTCTGGGCATCTATATGAACTCAGGCAATTGCTCAGCAATCTTGACACTCTTACGGGACTGCTTGAAAAATTAATTTTCACATTCCAAATGACTGAAGTGGAGGCTCTTAGCAAATGGTTGTCCGTGAATGTTCTTCACCTACTATTTCAGATGGAGCTGTGGGGAGGCTCCTGCTGCAGCTAGTTGTCTTACAGCCATAAACAGAGTTATGAGAAGAAAAGGGGCTAAGCTGAGGTCTGGGGTCACATAAAGAGAACTTTTTTCATTATATTCTTTATGTATTAAATTTTAATATGAAAAAGGTTTGAATCAAACCAAAGGATGAGAGTGGTATTGTGTGAATTCTGTAAAGTTGACATATTCTTACGGAACTTTCTATGGATTTGTGAATATTTAAAAAATAGCGCTTTTTTTGTGTGCTTCTGATTTCCATAATAATCAATTCCAATTGATTTCCTGTTTTTCTTTTAAAGTAAAAAATAAAATTAAGTATCGGGCTTCGGCTTGCATTAAGATGCAAAAGACCATTCGGATGTGGCTCTGCAGAAAGAAGCATAAACCACGGTAAGATTGAAGCCTGCATGCAGAATCAGATCTATTTTCTCTGTCACCCTTCACATTATTTCTACTTTGTTTTATTTATATATTCCTTTATTTCCATCAGCCTGATCCCACAACTTGTTCTCACAATCACAGATTGATTTTCAGACACGTAAGGCTGTAATCTTGAACAGGTGTTCGATACCTATGTGAAATGAGACAGCCATTACGGATTTCTAGATTGAGCAATTCATCCCAATCAGTAGACAGAGTAGATGATATGTTTCCTTTCTGGAAACAACAGAAACATAACGCTGCTATCATCTAGTTTTTACATTTGAACAACTACTTTTATTGGTGCAGATGCCATTTCTTTTGTGGCACAGGCAGTGGATACATCTCTGCTTGTGTTCCTTCTATCAAGGTTCTAAAAATTAACCATGGGATTGAAGTGCTAGACATTTGTGATCTCTTTAGCATTTCTATGGTAATCTTCTCAGTTCTATGCCAAAGCTGGCAACAAGTAGCCCCAATTACTCTGAGGTACTCACATCGTAAAGAGGTTGTACGGGACTTTTAGATTCAAACCATTAGGGGCAGGGGCGTAACGACCGCGGTCGCAGCGGTCGCCACTGCGACCGGGCCCGAGCAGGTTTGGGGCCCGCGGCCGGCGCCCGCCATTCAGAGAAACAGCCGGCTCCTCTCAGCTGTTCCTCTGCGGTAGTGCTGGGAACTTTGATATCTCGCGTGCGCGATGAGACTGCTCTGATCCGTCGGCGCTGGGGCCACCAGGAGAACCATGGAGCAGGTGAGTTTGAAGGCTTTATTTGTTCAATGCAGTATGGGGGGCATATATAGATATATATATACAGCAGCGTAGGGGCCAGCCTGGGGGACATATATATATATATATATATATATATATATATATCTATATAAAATCCCAGCCTAGTGTTTGTGTGTGCGTGTGTGTATGTATGTATCGCATATATATATATATATATATACATATATATATATATATATATATATATATATATATATATATATATATATACATACAGTGCATACACACACACTAGGCTGGGATAAATATATGTACTGATATATATCTATATCTATATTAGGATAGGCCCACACCCTGGGGGGACAAATATATGTCACAATAGGGCCCAGTCTGGGAAACAAATATATATATATATATATATATATATATATATATATATAATAGCGCCCAGTCTGGGAGACAAATATATATATATATATTTGTCTCCCAAACTGGGCCCTATTGTGAGATATATTTGTCCCCCAGGGTGTGGGCCCATACTGGTGTGTATGTGTGTATGTGTATATATATATATATATATATATATTTATATTTATCCCAGCCTAGTGTGTGTGTATGCACTGGATATATATATATATGTATATATATATATATATATATATATATATATATATATATATGACTTAGAGCTCTACTGGCCAACGTCTGGAGGGTGGCCCAGGTCTAAATTTCGCACCGGGGCCCATCGCACTCTAGTTATGCCACTGATTAGGGGTCAGATATGCAGTATCCAGTCACAGCCACTAATTCAGTTCCCTCAGTTCACAGAGCAAATCTGGCTGCTGCCAGCACTGGGAACAGCAGATTGTTAAGGCTGACAGTTGTCACACTGCCATCCAACAGATATTTATGACCTATCCTAAGGATGGTTCATCTGTATAAAAGTCCCTTTACAACCCCTTTTAGAAGTCTGTCTGCAGTTTTGAACCCAATAGAACAGACTGTGTGCACTAAATGCTCCCCAGACCCTATTTTTTACATTTGAGGGATGGCTGTGTCTTCCATTCAGGAGACCTCTAAAGCTGTCACTCAAATGCAAAGGGAAGGAATAGAGGGTCATGGACACTAAATATGAAGGGATGTTCCTGACATACTTGTATTGCATCATTAGGGGGATTAAAACTTCTATTCCTTGGGAAGAAATCCCGCATAACCATGGACATTTATATTTAAACTGTTTTCCCTCTCGCCTTATTGTCATCAGTTTTAAAGGAACTAAACTAATAGGTCTCTTTTTCAGGGGTCATGCCTTAAAGAGGTGGTTCATTACTCTGCAGTAGTGGCCACATCTCTGTAAAACTGATAGGGAAGGCTTTTTCTTAATACCTTCTTCGGCCATTTCTGCCTCTGAGTGGCGCCATTGTGGTCCACTCATCCCCATGAAGTGACCCCTGGGCTCCGTAACCTCTGAGATCCGATGATGTCACGTCAACTTCCAGTTGACCCGACATCACCGAGGCTGACCGCAATCTTGTTGGGTGACTGGGCTTTGGGCTGAGTTTCACCACTCGTCACAGCCCAGTGTCACAGCCCAGCATCGCTCTTGCTTGCGGCGCTCTGCGGTGAAGGAGAGCGCGCACGAGATGCTGGGCTGTGATGAGTGGTGATTTGCATACCCAAGTGCTTTTGCGTGGCAAAACATTTCTTACAAAAACCATTAATAGCAGCTAAGGTGTGTAAGTGCATTTAGTTTGCATGTAATGGCCATACTCTGTGTTAATTAAATCAAGAGGTTTTAAAATTTTTGTTTCCGTTTACGTATCATTAATATATCCCTTGTCCCACAACTTTTACTTCTTGGTTTTGTAATTTTAACGCTAAGAAGTGTGTATAAAAGGGAGTTGGAGATGGTAAGATGCACTGGGGGCTTGAGTATATTCAGGTGGTGGCAATATACTTTGTGCCTTTTTAAAATATTATTTCCATTTTTATTTTAAAGAATTGAAGGTGTAATGAAGGTGCGAACTCTGAAATCCAGGCTTATCAGATTCAATGAAGTTGTCAATGCGCTTAAAGAAGGGAAACCAGAGATGAGCAAGCAGGTGAAGGACCTGGAGTTGTCCATCGATGCTCTCATGTCGAAGATAAAGGTGAGCTGACAGCTTTAGTAGGTCTGTTCTCTTCTCCCAAAGCCTCACATTCTGTATGCTAAAAATGTCATTATGCAAAATAGACTTGCATGAGGAAGGAAATAAATGAGTATTTTTCACACTTCCTGACTCAGATTCTTTGGCAGGCTACTTGCAGTCTGTAATTGTGTAAAAAGATGTAAATTTCAATAATGCTCGTAAAAAAGCCTCATCACAGATAATATGCCTACTGTGCTTGGAATGATTCATGCCGGTGAGGGTGTCGGGGAAAATTTGACGTGCTGTCATTTTGTTTCTATTTCAGAAAGTAGTTTTCGGTTTATCATGGTTTCTATAAGTTTATTTTGTACTGGAAGATCATATGTTTTATGTTAGTGCGCTTCTGCTGTACACTCAGCTCTACAGGCTGTGTTGCCCTGGGCATTATAGTGCGGCATGGCAGTGACACAGACCCCAAACAGTCCATATACAGGGAACATAAGGCTTTTATTTCCAGCCTCCCGAATCCCACATAATACATCATATGGTAAACACATCATATGACATAACAATAAAGACTGGCCCCGGCTGGGCACTAACTAATACAACATACCTCTATCTGACACTACCAGTGGTGCATACAGGCCTGACTCTCCTGTCACAGGCCTCCAGCTTGCACCACTGAGTGCACCCATACACTTACTCGAGTCAGTGCACACACCGCCCCTTCCAGGGGCCGTCTCCCCTTCCAGGGGCCATTTCCCCCTGAAACTGTCTCTTTCAGTCAGACCCTGTGGTCAAACAAACACTCACATTATATGCTATGAGCTCCACCCACAGGTGCAGGTATGTGGACACTCCCATCTCCAGCAACATTCAAACCTGCCTCTTGTAATGCCTTTAATCGAACTTGCGGCACTACAAGTATCAGAGTAGCCGGGCACCATCCTACATATCCCCCCCTTCTTCTCCAGACCCGCGGTCTGGGCATTGTGGGCCATCATACCTTGGACCACTGTCAGTACATTTTAGTTGCCACATGCAACTATCTCTCAGAAACTTTCTTTCTAAGACATCATACACATGGAAAGACCTTCTGTCCCTGTTGCCAAGGGCAACCACCTCAGCACTCGGACATTCCATGTCCCCAGCCGCCATCTGCAGCTCTCTCAGAAACTCAGTCCTTGAGAATCCATTCACTGAAATGGACAGACTCTGTCCAATTGCTACGAGCAACCACCATGTCCCCACCTGCAGCTCTCAGAGACCTAGTTCAAAATGGACAAACTCTCTGGCCAACTCACACACAGGCTATTCCACCTGCATGTCACATACACAGGCTCTGTGCCTGTACACACCACACAGGTTCTGTGGTCTGCATTTCATATACGCAGGCTCAGCGCCTTTACACACCACACAGGTTCTGCAGTCTGCATATCACATACACAGGCTCTGTGCCTGTACATTATATACCATTTATCCCAGGTGACACCTCTATTTTCATGAGGGCCACAGGATACACGTTGGTGTCACTACAGACACTCACCACACTCGTGACACAGTCTCTAGTCCATGACAAAAACAGGCCACACCCCAAACCTTCGGGCCCTAGAAATCTTCGGGAGCCCACCGAAACCCTGACACCTGCTCTCACGTTTCCATGCGTCTTTGTGAACCCACCAATCCACAGGCAAAGCTTCTGCAGTGAACGAAAAATTTTCATGGACCCGCCGATCCAAAGGCAAAGCTCCTTGTCGCAAACGAGGGATCTTCGTAGACCCGCTGATCCACAGCAAACTGTACACTGGAATCTCCAGCGTCCTTCCAGGTCCATATGTGTCATGCTGTTGCCCCTACCAGCCATGCCATTTGTTTCACCGCATTCTCTACCAAGTTGTGAGCGCCGTGGGCATTATAGTTCAGTATGGCAGTGACACAGACCCCAAACAGTCCAGGCTTTTATTTCCAGCCTCCTGGATCCCACATAACACATCGTATGGTAACCACGTTACATCATATGACATAACAATAAAGGTTGGCCCAGCTTGGCACTAACTAATACAGCATACCTCTATCTGACACTACCAGTGGTGCGTACGGGCCTGACTCTCCTTTCAAAGGCCTCCAGCGTGCACCACTGTGCGCACCCACACACTGACTCCAGTCAGTACACATACAGCCTCCTCCTCCAGAAGCCGTCGCCCCTTTAGACTGTCTCTCTCTCTCTGTCAGACCCTGTGCTCAAACAAACACTCACATTATATGCTATGAGCGCCACCCACAGGTGAAGGTATATCAACACTCCCATCTCCAGGAACATTGAAACCTGCGTCTTGTAATGCCTTTAATCAATCTTGCCGCACTACAAGTATCAGAGTAGCCGGGCACCATCCTACAAGGCTTAAAAGGGTCGTCCCACGAATAAAGAACATTTGAATCCATAAATCTTAAAATAAAAATAATTTTTACAGCTGGATGTGTTGAAAAACAACAACAACTGTGCTGAGATCTTTTATATGTCACTGCTATGTATTGTGTAATGGCCGTGTCTGACCATACAGGAACATGGTCTGCTCAGAACACATCTCCTGGGCAGGGGAGGATGAAAAAGAGAGTATGCAGACATTACAACTAATTCTTTCTTTGAGGTAAAACATTTCCCTGCAATCCAATCCATTTGCAATCCCATGCTTTCAGTATACTCTTTTGTTTCCTCAACGGTCCAGGAGCTTGTTCCTGCATGGTCAGACACATCAATTACACAGTACATATAGAGACACATATATAAGATTATCTCAGCACAGGAACATTTTTTTCAACACATCAATTGTGGAAATTCCTAATATTCCAAGATCTATTGATTAAAATTAACTTTATTCATGGAACAACCCTACAAGATCCAGTACAGGGAAGAAGTTAAATTTGATCTGATTTTAAGTGTTTTACACAAAAGGTTTTCCAGTATCCTGAACAGTTTTTAAAAGGCCAATATGAGCCATTTAGTCTTCCGTGTTTTGCCTTGCCACCTCTTGCTTTAGTAGATCTTGACACCCTGTCTACATTAGTTTTGACTCCCCTGGTATTTGCCAAAGGTTGAGCCTTACTAATCGAGGGTCTATGATCCGTATAAGTGTCTAGCCCAGCCACAATTCAGCAGACATGGTGCATGCCGGGGTGTTGTAATACATTTATTTCGTTTCAAGCCTGTAACTATTTGAATATCAGCACTCAAGAGGGTTTATTATAAAAGATGGAAAACATGGCTCCTCATTAGACAGCCGGGCCCATGATCACGGTTAATGAGATACGCTTTGGTAATCAGTGGCTAGCGATTTATACTTCTGTTTGTTTTCTTTCTTTGTTATGAGATGGATGAGTTGAGATGATATCACGTCTATACTCTTGGATTGCTAAGATGCATCTTATGTGCCAGATGAGGATTTCTGAAATGTAGCACACAGTTCTCCCTTACACAGCTGCACGTAAAGCTGCTGGCAGATCACTACAGCAGCTGTGCTTGTTTTCTACTTTTCATTGAAGCAGCGTTAACACCAAACTGACTGCATACATGCAATTTGACATAATGCAGGAGTCTAATTGCTAATCAGCCTAATTCCATTTGTAAACCATCATCAGTGGAAAAGGAAGTTGATCAACTTCTCCTTCTCCCTCCACCTGCGCTGCTTGTATACTTGTCTATTACAATAGAATGGAAAGCTTCATTTTCTATTCTGCAAACTAAATTGAGATTCGGATAGATTTGTTAAAGAGGCCTTTCACCCAAAATGTAACACTGGCTGAATGTTATTACATCCGCAGGTCAGAATGTAGCCACAACTTTATTTATATATCTATTTTTCTATATTCTCCATCCGTCCTATCACATTTTGAGTCTAATTCATTTGGCGTGCTTGCTCGCTGGCTGGCCTGTCATGTTGGCTGCTCTTGGAGGTAGTCCCTTAGCAGCGCAGGTGCACTTTGATCATTCAGTGAAGATTCAGCGTGTGACACACAATAATGTAATTACCGAGCTTTACAGAGCAATACATAGCTGTGATTAACGTATTTATGTTTTATTGTATGATTAAAGACAAAACAACCCTTATCCTAGATCATGTGCACCAGGGATGAGTCGGGGGGCTATGCTGGGGTAGTACATTACTGCTTGGGAACATGAGTTAATCTAATTTAAGTTAGGAGGCAAATGAATGATATAAACAAAATAAAATCATTTATGTGTAAATATGAATAATGAAAAGAAAAAACATTGTAAAATAATGGCTAAGACAAATTAGATCTGGTCATTCTACCAGTGATACAAGAGAATTGCATTATATGCTATTTCTTATTAGCCAAATTGGCTAGAATGTTCAGCGTTTGCAGACCAGTCACAGCATATCAAATGGAGTCAAAGTGGAGCCTGAAATATGTAGCCTATAAATGGCACCTATAGGAAATTGGCCTGAGGCCTGTTCATGGGTTGCATGGACTGTGATTTATTTAAAAACATTTTTTATACTTTATCTGAAGGTTTTCTAAATGGCTTGTCACATCAGTATAACAATTTTTTTTAAATGCCCAGGCTACAAATCCCCATAGCGGGGATCTAGCTCCTCTTCAACATTATTAGTCGTTGTAGAAGGCCACTCATAACAGTGACTGCCCACTGGATGACTCGCAAGACAATACAATCAATAATTTCGGAGAGACCAGCCAGAGAAAACACTGCTGGCAGCCAACGAGAGTGCTCAACACAGTGAAATCCTAGGTGCATTGCCCCCTGGGAATTATGCAAATCAAAAAAGTCCATGGAGCCTCTGTTAGGAGTCTGAACACGGAAAATGGCCAGATATCCCTCCGGCAGTGTATTCTCTGGCTGGTCTCCCCGAGATCAGTGATTGTTTTGTCCTGTTGATCCACTAAGCATTGCTCTCACCTGGCCAGAATCTTACTTCGCACTGATGAGGGGCAATACTCCGAAACAGCTGTCTGTGGATGGATACCTGGCCTTAGTATTTCCCTTGTCATAACTTTAAACTCGGCAAGAGTTGGATATTGACTAACTAAGGGTCACTTAATATGGTGGTTATGGTGGTCTCCTAAAAAGAGCCACTCCTTGGCTAGGTCCTTCCCAGAGGGACATCTGGCTATTTTCCGTGTTGAGACTCCTAACAGAGGCTCCATGGACTTTTTTGATTTGCACACTGGATGACTCAATATGACCATGTATTAGAGTAAGGATCCCCAACCTGGTCTCGTGAGCCACATGTGGCTGGTGGGCCTATGATGTGTGGCTCGGCTGTGTGCCAGCTTAGCACAATAGGACCATGATTAATGAGCAACAATAAAGAACAGGTCTCCAAATTGTAACATTTATGAGTAGACCCTTAAGGAACAGCAGATCTGGCCTTTTGGGGGTTTAGAGATAAATTATGTAATTTCATAGATTAATACTAGTTAATACTACATATTAATACTAATATATTTGTCGAGGAGGTACTTGAAGCTGGTTGTGGGAGTGCTTGATACGGAAGTATATCCGGCAAAGGCAAGCATAAGCCAAGTGTCATTATACTGTGATCTGATCCTGCATTCGGATCACAGCTGCGGAAAAGAGGGAGGGACTAATCTCCTCAGCACCTCCATTATCAGCTGATGCGATTATTGCTCTGCACTCCAGTGTCATGGAGTGCAGTGCAATGTTTCACTTACACCCATAAACTTGTATGGGTGCGAGTGAATACCGATCGGATTACACCTGCAGCATGCTGTGATTGTTTTCTCAATCCGATTAGGGCTGAGAAAAAAATCTCAGATGGGAACGGCTTCATAAAGTAACATGGAGCTGAGTTGAATGCGTTTTTTTTTTTTATTGCATTCCACTCAGCCCATTTTACTTGCTACGTGTTCTAGCCCTAAGGTGGGAACCCCTGGATGTAAGTACAGTGCCTCAGTGTGAATTTTTGTGGTGAAGTTTTGGCTGACGTTATACCACTAAAGAGGTCTTTTGGTGTCAGAACTTTGAGATGGATCGGAGCAAGATGTCACCACTCTGAGAAAAAAGGTCTGCATGTGGCTCATGGCTCTGCCTCGGAGCTAAATGTGGTTCTCCTGATAAGAAACGTTGTGGATCAGTGCATTACAGGGTCACCTCTTGGTTTGAAATGAGTGGCTCTAAAATTTGTTTATTGACAGACCTTTAGCCATCTGCTGATCATCACGGGGTCTGTCTTTTGAGAAGGGTTGTCCTGATAGACAAAGTACTCCAGTGTAATGCATATGTCAGGAAAACTCCCAACATACACAATAAATGTCTAATTGGGGGTTCACTAGACCAATGCCAAAAGGTTGTCTCCTTATTTCCATTTGGCTGATATACAATACTTGTATATACAGGACCATTAATTTCACAGCACTTCACAGACATGGTCATCACTGTCCCCATTGAGGCCATTGAGGCTCAGAATCTAAATTCCCTATCAGTATGTCTTTGGAGTGTGGGAGAAACCGAAGGAAATCCATACCAACATAGACTTCAACCCAGGATACCCACTCTGCAAAATTACAATGCTAAACACTAAGCCACCAAGCTAAATGTGTGTATATATATATATATATATATATATATATATATATATATATATAAAGCTCAGTGTATGTATGTGTGTGTATGTGTGTATGTCCGCTAAAGGAATCCGCACCGTCGCATTTACAATCATGAAATTTTGCACAGATGCCTCATGTGACCCAGGGAACGTCATAGACTTTGTTTTGACGGGAAAATTTAACCCCGTACTTTAAAGTTACTCCAAAATCCTGCTTCCATTAAACTGAATGGAGGTGGGAGCTATAGGCTATTAATAGCAACTGTCAGTGGTTGCTATAGGAACAAAATAAACTGTTAGTATGTTAGTATAAGAAGCTTATGTGTGAGGTAATAAGATGTTGGTGGGGAGACGGATAGAGAGAGACAGAAAAAGACAGACAGAGAGAGAGAGACAGACGGGCAAAGAGACAGACTGGTAAAGAAACAGACCTGGAAAGAGACAGCCCTGGAAAGACACAACCCTGGAAAGAGACAGCCCTGGAAAGAGACAGACGGGCAAAGAGACAGACGGGCAAAGAGACAGACGGGCAAAGAGACAGACGGGCAAAGAGACAGACGGGCAAAGAGACAGAGACGGCCAAAGAGACAGAGACGGCCAAAGAGACATACCTGGAAAGAGACAGCCCTGGAAAGAGACAGCCCTGGAAAGAGACAGACGGGGAAAGAGACAGACGGACAAAGAGACAGACGAACAAAGAGACAGCCCTGGATAGAGACAGCCCTGGAAAGAGACAGACGGGCAAAGAGACAGACGGGCAAAGAGACAGATGAGCAAAGAGACAGATGGACAAAGAGACAGACTTGGAAAGAGACAGACCAGGAAAGAGACAGACAAAGACAGATAGGGAAAGAGACAGACGGGGAAAGAGACAGACAGACACACATATAGAGACAGACACAGAGATAGAGAGAGGCAGACAGACACAGAGATGGAGACAGATAGACTGATACAAATACAGACAGAGAGATAGAAACAGACAGACAGAGACATAGACACAGACAGACAAAGAAAGACACAGACAGACAGCGACACACACAGAGACTGGGAGAGAGACAGAGAGACAGTTACTATCCCGGGCAACGCCCGGGTACTACAACTAGTATGTATGTATGTATAATACATATATATATATATATATATACATATATGACTGAGCATTCTATGACATCCTGAGAAGTCCAGAAAACAGTGTGTATGCTCATTATATGCTTTAATAACATGGTAGCTATGAATGATGGATCCCTTTTATATGTCATCCTTCACAGCCCCATTTGCTGGGAACTTTCCCAGTGTATACACTAAACAAACCACAAAAATAAATGAATGGTTCATTAATTTTTATGTGCAGCATATCACAGTTCATGACGTCATTCATCCAGACTTTCCACAAACCCTGGAGATAATTGCCAGTAATATCTTTCTGTCTCAATCCCCAAAGTAAGACTGTGATCGATATCACTGGTAGGAAGGAATTTGCAGCACACAGAAGGTTACACTTCATAGCCATGAAATGTCAAAGATCTCTGTCTCTTAGCTAGAAATATTTTGTCTGTATTGAGTAGTTTTAATTTCCAAGGTTACTGGATGTACAAGTCTTAAAGTGTACTGTTCCGCAATATGGCTGCTTTGTAGGCATTCTCTGCAATGCGTCTTCAGACACTAATGTTAGTCATTTTCACAGCTAGGAGTTGTGTTTTTAATTTGGTTTTCATTTAGTTATAGGCACACAACCTTAACATTGAAGAATATAAATGATGCTTGTGTGATTCCTCATACTGATGGCTGTATTACAGCAACCATTATTTTCAATATGGCTGTAAAATATTATCCTTGTCAAAGTCTTAACGAGATTCTGTCACCAGGTTTTTGCTACCCCACCTGAGAGATACATGATGTAGGGGCAGAGACCCTGATTCCAGTATCACTTACTGGGCTGCTTCCTATAGTTTTTATAGAAAAATGTTTAAAAGAACTGAGAGTCCTCAGTGGTTTATACCTTTTAATTGCAAGCTTTTGAGACTACTCGGGTCTCTTCATCAGGCTCAGTATAACACAAAAACTGAAGAGTCACATGTTGTGTATAAATATGTGACTCTTGAGATTTAGTGTTATACCATGCCTGATGAAGAGACCTGAGTAGTCTCGAAAGCTTGCAATTATTACCATCTTTTCAGTTAGCCATTAAAAGGTATCAACCACTGAGGACTCTCAGTTCTTCTAAACAATTTTCTTATCTCTACTGGCTAACACGGTACAAAGATATATTTTACCTATAGTTTTTATAAAACCACTGTTTTATCAGCTGCTGATCAACCAAGTTTACAGTTCGGGTTCGCTCATCCCTAATAATAAGCCCTCACATAGAGGCCCACATAGCCTCCTATATACTTTAGGAGCCCTTTATAGCCTTCTGTATACATTATGAGCCCTCATATAGCCTCCTACAAACTTTTATTAACCCCAGATGGCCTCTTATGTACCTGAGCCCCACATGGTCTCCTATATACTCTGAGCCTCCACATATCCTCCTATTATTATTATTATTATTATTATTTATTATTATAGCGCTATTTATTCCATGGCGCTTTACAAGTGAAAGGGTATACGTACAACAATCATTAACAGTACAAAACAGACTGGTATAGGAGGAGAGATGACCCTGCCCGCTAGGGCTCAGTCTATAGGGAATGGGTGATGGTACAATAGGTAAGGACAGAGCTGGTTGGGCAGTGGTGTACTGGACTGAGGGCTATTGTAGGTTTTAGGCTTGTTGGAAGAGATGAGTCTTGAGGTTCCTCTTGAAGCTTTCCACGGTAGGGGAGAGTCTGATATGCTGGGGTACAGCGTTTCATAGTATGGGGGATGCACGGGAGAAATATTGTACGCGATTGTGGGAAGAGGAGATAAGAGAGGAGCAGACTATTATATACATTATGAGCCCCAAATAGCCTCCTATATACAGCATGAGTGCTATATAGCCTCCTATATACAGTATGAGCCCTCACATAGCTTCCTATGTACTTTGAACACTGCATAGCCTCCTATATAATTTACAACCCCCACATAGCCCCCTATATAGTGTATGAGTCCATACACATGTGAAAAAAAACCCCACATACCTCGCTTTCGTTCCTCTGGCGCTGACCCTTCACACTGGAGACATGTCGCACACGCTGATTGGTGGAAGAAGGAGCTGGCGGACCCTCCTCTACCAATGCTTTCATCGTTATCTGCATCCTGAGGAAGCAAATAGCCGTGACATTGAGCGGCGGGCGGCAGCAGACATCATGGTGCAGCCACCGTCCACTGTTTTCAGCCCTTTGGCCGCATTTTGCCCAACCCTGCTCTACTGATAATCTCCTGACGATTTCTATCAAAACTACAGCAAGCAGCCAAGTAAGTGACATAGCACTAGAATCAGAGTCTTTGTGCTTATGCTGTGCTCAGGTTATTTGGCAAATAACCAGCGACAGATTCCCTTTATGAATAGATGTTTTTATTGGCATCATAAAGGCAGCATAAATCTTTTTTTTTTTTTTTCTCCCTGTGTAGTACAAGTATTCTTCAGAATGTTATAAAATTGACAATTTTTGCAAACATCACTGTCACAGCCTGCAGTTGGTGTGTTGTAGAGTATACGTTCTTGTTTGCTATATACAGTCATGTCCAAAAGTGTTGGAAACCTTGAAATTGTTCCAGAAAATGAACTATTTCTCCCAAAAAAATTATTGCAATTCCACATTTTTTGTTAACACAAAAAAGAGAAAAAAAGGTAAAAAGGGCATAATTTCACGTACAACCCCCAAAAATGGGCCTAACAAAATTGTTGTCACCCTCAACTTCAAGGGAATCTGTCACCAGGTTTTTGCTCCCCCATCTGAGAACAGCATAATGTAAAGACAGAAACCCTGATGCCAGTGATGTGTCACTTACTGAGCTGTTTGCTGTCATTTTGATAAAATCCCTGTTTTTTCTACTGCAGATCTAGCAGTTATTTGAATGGAGAGCAGGGTTATAACGAGCTTATGAATATGCTGGACTACCTGGCAGCACCTCAAGTAGTCCTCCAATGGTAATCTCCTGCTAATTAAACAGTGGTTTTATAAAAGCTACACTACACAGCCCAGTAAGTGACACACGCTGCAATCACGATCTCTTTTTTTTCTTTTCCTGGCACAAACCCGGTGACATAGTCCCTTTAACTTAATATTTGGTTGCACAAGCCTTGTAATACATAACTGCAGTCAATCTCTTCCTATAACTATCAATGAGGTTTTTACTACTCTCAACTGGAATTTTGGACCACTCTTCTTTTGCAAATGTCTCCAGGTCTCACATATTTGATGGATGCCTTCTCCCAACAGCAAGTTTAAGATCTCTCCATATGTGTGCAATATGATTTAGATCTGGACTCACCTGCTGGTCACCTCAGAACTCTCCAGCGCTTTGTTTCCATGCATTTCTGGGTGCTTCTTGAAGTATGTTTGGGGTCATTGTCCTACTGGAATACACATTACTTAGGATACAAACCCAGCTTTTCGGCACTGGGCACTACATTGCAACCCAAAGTCCTTTGTTAATTTTCAAATTTCATGATGACTTGCACACAGTCAAGGCACCCAGTGCCTGAGGCAGCAAACAAACCCAAAACATCTTTGAACCGCCACCATATTTGACATTAGGTAAACTGTTCTTTTCTTTGTAGGCCTCAAAATTCTGTTTTCAGTAAACAGTAGATTGATGTGTTTTACCAAAAAGCTCTGTCTTGGTCTCATCTGTTCACAAGACACGTTCCCAGAAGGATTTTGGCTTACTTGTGTACATTTTGACAAACTGCAGTCTAGCTTTTTTATGTCTCTGTGTCAGCAGTGCGGTCCTCTTGGGTCTCTTGCCATAGTGATTCATTTGATTAAGGTGTCAACGTATTGTTCATGCTGACAGTGATGCTCCCTGAGCCTGCAGGACAGGTTCAATTTCTTTGGAACTTGATTGTGGTGGCTTATCCACCATCTGGACTATCCTGTGTTGCAGATTATCCTGTGTTGCAAATAATAAATTGGAGATTTTTCATAGATAGAAAAAGCTCACCAACCAGCGCTGAATAATAGGAATATTTGATATTTTAATATTTTATTAATCGACAGTATGAAAAAATAATGAATAATACTACTACATAGGACAAAAAACACAAAAAAACACAAAAGAGATATACAGACAAGAGGGAGTATAATAATACTGTACTATCGTGGAGCCCCGGCCGGTGGCACCACGAATATTACTAAGTGTTGGTAAAACTAAAGGTCCGACCAAGAGAAAAAAACTTCCTCAGGAATATCCAAAAAAATGAAGGATGATTGTTATAAAAAAATTTTTGCCCAAGGGGGGGTACCACGTCCGTGCTAGCCCATATGTGAGGGCAAGGGTTCCTTCTGGCGAATGTTAGTGCACAGATGTATCCTTCAAAATCGATTAGATTGTGCTGACATCCACGCTGCAAGTTTTCACGGTCCCTGAAATAAGATTGAATATGCCGCGCTTCTACCAAAGGCTCTGACAGGCAGACGGATCAGTGCACCAGGGACTCGTTACAAGTCTCGGTGTATATTACCTGACACCCGCGCTGGCATGGGGACTCCGTGAAGTATGGTCCTTGCGTGGAGCGATTCTCTCTCACCGCTGGAGAGGAGGGAATTATGCCGGGTTGGGATTTGCGAAAATCCTTAGATCCAAGCAGGATATTAGTTGAGAGTTACTGAAGCAAGATTGCACCGTCCCAAGGCGTAGATTCCTCCGTGCACCTTGCTTAAACGTTCAGTTGCCAGTAAATCGGCAGAGTCCGTAATCGATAGGAACAAGCAGACAACTGCGTCCACTTCGCAATATTAAACTGAGCTAGATCCGACGCGCGTTTCGGGGGCGTCACCAGTCCCCCTTCCTCAAGGATAGCTCAGTCATTCCATTAAAGCCTAGGCCAAGGACAAAAAGATCTGGACTGTTGCTCAATGGTCAGCACAATCTAATAGATTTTAAAGGATACATCTGTGCACTAACATTCGCCAGAAGGAACCCTTGCCCTCACATATGGGCTAGCACGGACGTGGTACCCCCCCTTGGGCAAAAATTTTTTTATAACAATCATCCTTCATTTTTTTGGATATTCCTGAGGAAGTTTTTTTCTCTTGGTCGGACCTTTAGTTTTACCAACACTTAGTAATATTCGTGGTGCCACCGGCCGGGGCTCCACGATAGTACAGTATTATTATACTCCCTCTTGTCTGTATATCTCTTTTGTGTTTTTTTGTGTTTTTTGTCCTATGTAGTAGTATTATTCATTATTTTTTCATACTGTCTATTAATAAAATATTAAAATATCAAATATTCCTATTATTCAGCGCTGGTTGGTGAGCTTTTTCTATCTATGAAAAATCTCCAATTTATTATTTGTTTGTATCCAGGCAATTTTGGGGTGTTTTTTGCCTACAAACCAGCTGCAGAATTTTAAGTGAATGGTTGGATCTAGCGCTTACTCCTGTCCTTGGACAATCTATTATCCTGTGTTGCAACCTTTCGGAAACTTTTCCCTGCCATCCATGTCCAGGGAAATTAGCTTCAGCGCCATGGGTTGTAAACATCTTCATTATGTTGCGTGCAGTGGACAAAGGAACTTCAAGATTTCTGGAGATGGACCTGTAACCTTAATTATTGATCTTTTTCTACAATTTTGGTTCTAAAGTCCTCCTACAGTTCTCTTTTCCTCTTTCTGTTCTCTATGCTTAGTGTGGCACACACAGTCACACAATGCAAAGACTGAGTCAACTTCTCCCCTTTTTATCTGGTTTCAGGTGTGATTTTCATATTGCCCACACCTGTCATTTGCCACAGGTGAGTTTGAACGAGCATCACTTGCTTGAAATAAAGTTTGTTTGCCCACAATTTTGTAGAGGTACCCAAAATTTTGTCCAGTATATTTTTGGGGATTTGTGTGAAATTATGTCCAAATTGCCTTTTTTTTCTCTGTTTTTTTTGTGTTGTTCCAATACACAGAAAGGAAATAAACGTGTATAACAAAACATGTGTAATTGCAACAATTTTCTGGGAAAAGCCTCCCTTCTACTGATCCTCATCTACGATTATAGTGCGTCTGTACAAGCTTGCTCTAATGATTTGTAATCTAATTGTATAGTATTTACACTGGACTTCATACAGTAGTCTGAAAATAAAGTACATTAAGGACTAATGCATTACGCAAAATGTCTACCACTTTTGGCCAAGGTGCACGTTGGTTTTTATTTAAAATATCAAATTGTGAAGCATGAATGATAAAGGGATGTTATAACATTACAGAACTTTGGCACCAGTGTCAGGACCAGATCACTGATAAATAACACAAGCCTAAGATGCATGTCAGGCTATGTGCCCACGGGTGTGCGCTCTGCACCGCAGCGTAATGTCACTGAATGTCGGCTTCAGAGCGCAGCTAAAAAGGTCCATTCTGAAACTTTAGTGACTGCAGAATTTGTGCGCTCTGGATGCTGCCTCTCCCTATAGACAGAGTGGAGACAGCATGCAAAGCGCACAAAAGAAGTGACATGTTGCTTTTTAGAACGCAGCGATTTGGCAGCATGCAAATCGCTGTGTTCTAAAACGCAATGTGCGCATTGATTATGCACAATCTTCTTAGATTGTGCAGGGGACGCAGGACGCATGCAGTTACGCTGCAGTGCAATACATAGCATAACTGCATTCAATACGCACATGTGGGCACATAGTCTTAAGGGTGCTTACACGCTGCGACATCGCTAGCGATCTCGTTAGCGATGTGACACGCCAGATCGCAGATGCGATCTTCCGAGATCGCACATGTGTCCGGTGCTACAAAAACGACCTATGTGCGATTTCGGCAGATCGCATCTGCGATCTGGCTTGTCACATAGCTAACAAGATCGCTAGCGATGTCGCAGCGTGTAAAGCACCCTTCACAATTGGTACACCCAACAATTCCAAGAATGGGACTCAATAAACATGCTCTACACAGCACCATCTTGAATGAAGCGGCGGTTTGGATGTTGCCCAATCTCCACTACATTTATGGGACTTCCAGAAAAAGCATAGCAAAGCGCTTCACTACTTTCCATACATACCGACTGCTCTAGTTAAGATCGGGCTTTGTAGTACCCGATTCTCAGGTTCCAGAGCCCTTCTTCTCCGGATCGCTAGGGTTTCCATCAGTTGAACCCTCAGCACACAATAAGGTATCACCTATCTGTAAGGCATTTTGGGAATGGCCCTTTAATATTTGTCAGCTTGCCTGATTTGGTACCTGTTTGTAGAATGCACATGTGTACTAGTCGTACATTACATTAATCCAACTGCTATAGAGGTGATCTTTCTGCCGTAATAAAGATTATACCGATTAGCGATCATAAGCACCAATATTAAAAATATAAATCTGTTCTAAATAACATGATAAAAATGGTAATTAAAATAAAGTCACAATAGATGATGAGACTGTATCAACAAGAACCAATGGAGGTAGATTACTATGGCATTTACATAATAAAGTAATAATTTGAAGAAGTAGCAAGACAGTATAGTTACTGGTTACAGGAGTTATGAGTCTGATAGTTCATGTGCTGTTTACTACATCTTTATAACATTGTGACTGTTTTTTCTCTTTTTGTTTTATTACTTTTTAGAACACCATAATGACCCGTGATCAAATTGAAAGAGACTATGATGCTCTCGTGAAGAGCTCAGGCCAGCTCCTTGAAGCCTTACAGAAGAAGAAGAAACAGGAGGAAGAAGCAGAACGCTTACGCCGTATTCAAGAGGAGATGGAACGGGAAAGGAAAAGACGTGAGGCAGAAGAAGAACTACGAAGAAAAGAGGAAAATGAGAGAAGACTGTGAGTTATACCTTAGTCATTGTTACAAGGTGTCAAACTCAAGGCCCGCAAGCCAAATTCGGCCCACCTCATCATTTTATGTGGCCTGTGAGGTCAAGACACAGAAATATTTAAATTTCCCTACTTGCACAAATTAATCTCATGGTGGACTTAAATAAAATTGCGGTGGTGGCGCCGAGCAATCTGTGCAGCCGCTAGGGCCATTTAATGGAGGACCGCCAAGAGATCAATCTGAGCAAGCGCCACCAGTGGCTAGCACAGGGCCGGCAATAAATTTAAAGAAGAGACACACAGAGTTAGGGGAGGGGCCAAAACAGAGCTGAAGACCCTTCCACCAGTCCCGCCCCAATGCATCAAGATATGAATAGAAGAGATGACAGCATTATAGTGTCAATATGGCCCTCTTTTTACTCTAGTTAGTGAAATTTCTGCTGACAGGTTCTCTTTAAAGAACAGTGTGGAGGTGTGCGTCGAAAAAAAAATTTGTGCTGGCACCACTCCCTCTACTACATACTAGCTGTGTTTTACGTCGACACAGCCAGCACTTAACAGAAGAGTGGAGCCAGCAAAGGGGAGCTGATATCATCTTGATGTCTGAGCGGATGCAGCCAGTGCTTAGTAGAGTGAGCGTGCCAAAAAAGGAATCGGGTGCCCTCTTTGAAATCAAGGGGACACAGTCAGCATGCACTTAACAAAGGGGGTGTCAGAAGCACAGGGACCAGGTTCTATCTTTTAACATTTAGATTAGTGTGGAGGTAGCCAGTACATAGCATAGGGTCTGGCGAAAGCAAAATGGAGCAGGTTCCATCTTTGATTAAGAGCAGATCTAGCCAATACTTAGCATATGGAGCAGTCTATTTTGGACTCTGCAGTCTGGGACATCGCCCTTGGCCCTACAATCCAGGGACATTGCCCTCAGCCTACAAGCCAGAGACAGCGCCCTTAGCCCTATTACCCAGGAGCAGCTCCCTTAGCCCTACTAAGCAGAGACAGCGCCTTTAGCATTACTAAGCAGGGACAGCACCCTTAGCCCTACTATGCAGGAACAGTGCCTTTAGCCCTGCTAAGCAGGGACAGGGCCCTTAGACCTCATGTAGTCGCTGGCCAGTTTGTGAAATCTACATGAGCCCTTACAATTACAAGCAGCCATTTAAAGACAACCATAATGAGTGAAAATGAGCTTGACACACCTGGTTTAGAAGGTTGAACTTCTATAATATATGCTATATATTCCACTGATATCGATGGACCACTTCTCATGGTTTTGTCTGTATTGTTTTTGTAGAAAAGCTGAGATTGAAGCAAAAAGGAAACAAGATGAAGAAGACCGTAAAAAGAGGGAAGAGGAAGAGAGGAGAATCCAGGTTTGTAGAAAACTGGTTATCGTTTTTAGGACTTTAATATTACTCTTCTATCATGAGAGCTTGGTTGTCTAACCCTTGATGGTTCCTGTTGCGCTCTTCCACTTCATCGATATTAAAACCACCTCTCCGGTTTTTAGTTACTAAGGTTTATCTACTTTTTGTTCCCGCATCACATCCTAAATTGTCACAACTCAGGTTTAAACTGTCAGAAACAACCTGATGTCAGTACTGATATTTAGATATTTTTCAGAATTGTGTTGAATTCCAGTATTCATTTTCTTGCTTTCTTCTTTCCTTTTCCTGTGCCTTTTTCTTTGCCCAGGTCAATTGTTCTTGTCCGTCTGCGTCCTTCATCTCCCTCCTCATTTATCTCTCTGACATTGGTTCCCTATGCTTTACCTGCACTGAAGGCGTGTGGGCTATGATTCTATCACATTTCATACTCACTGTATCTGAGGTGCCTAAAAATAGGTATACACTGATTGAATTGGATATTCATATACTCCCTTTCTGAACCGCTGTAGTCTGCCACATGTGAACTTCTAAACAGTTTTTTTTTCTATAATCTAGTCCAGTCAAATGATTAAATCCATTCTTTGCGAATAGATTTTGAAGCATTGTTGAACTGGTCCTCTCTTCATTGTATAGGTCACAAAGTCAAAGCTTTTCCATAATAATTCGCAATTAAAAATGCTCTTCAAAGTGTTTTGCCACATTTCATTATTCCATGATGTAATATCTTCACCTTGAGTCATGTTTTTATCATGTAAAATAAGTTATCTTCATTCCAAGTGATTTTAAGTTTGTCTTGCACTTTTCCTTTTTTTGCCCCCTTGTTCTCCATCATGTCACCCTTTCATTCATACCGTGTACCATGGCCTTTTGTGGTCAGTCATAAAATCACAGCAGTGACATATGGTTTAGATATATGGACGACCCACTCCAACCTCCATGCTATTCTCCCTCATCTAGACACACTCAGAAGATTGCTTTAGTAAGAAAAGAGATGATTTTGCTCAGTAGGTTATTTTAGGAAAAAAATTCATTGTGCCTCAGAACATTCTGTAGTTTTCGAGTCTTGGTCCTAACCTTTGCTATGGTCAACATCACAAGCAAACCGAATATATAAAGTTACCCTTCAGTCTCCTAAATCAACCAGCAAGATTGGATCTTTCCAATTCCCCTCTGAAGACCCTTGGATGGTATAATACGTTTAGTGCTCATATTGCTAAATTAAAGCAATCTATAAAAAATAGTTTGCTTGATTACCAATCTTTTGAAATCCTGTTTTCCAAAAATTCTGACTTCATGTCCCAAAATGTTATACAGTACATGCTGAATTCTCTTTGTAGTCATCACTGTGGCTGATAAAGCTTTCATATTTCTATCCTCAATAAAGTCGGAGCAGAATAGTTTTTTTAGAAGTCGTCAAATTTATCTCCTTCACCTTTCTTTCTGTCCTTATGTTCTCTCATATTATATTATCATTTATTATTGCTATGTTGCAGATGTCAGAAGCAGTGTAGCTGACTGAGTCTCTCCAGTTTCAGCTATTGCTACTCAATCTTGACTCAATACTCTCTAATTTCCAGATAGGTCAGGGATCCTCTGTGGGAAAGCAAATTATTTCTAACCATGTTTCTAATCCTGTAAGCAATGAGTATGACAGACCTTCTTTTGTTTTCAGGATAAATTCCTTTCTAAAATTGTTGGCCCTGTCACTTACTATTATTATTCTCTAAATCAATTACTTTTAGAAAAACATCTTCAGGCCACAGCCATTTTGGTGGAACCCCTATTATGTCAACAGCCATCTCTCCCACCTTGACCATAGACTTGCATAGATCAGAGTGCTAACATAAATTCAGATTGTTGGTTAGTTTGGTGGACCTGCAAGTGTGTATGACCATTTTGTGCCCTCATTTTTAATCCTATTTCATCGTCTAAAATGACTAAACATATTTATACAAGGACAGGCTAAAGAGCAACTTCCAGCCACTATTTCTTTATGACGGAGAAAGAACTACTGATGAAGAACCACAATCATGGCTATCATTATTGAATAGGGTTCCTGCTCAGTGCCACAATTGCATCCTGGTGCCAGCCACACAGGTATTAGTTGATATTTGGCCAAAACCTGCCAGCTCGACATACCTATAGCATTTTCTTACTGTCTAGTGAGTCTCTACACTAATTCACTGAAAGAGACCTCAATTCCAAACACCATAGAACAATAGGCCATACATGTCAGTACCTGGTTATACTACCAAGATACTGTAGGACGCAGCAGGCCCCAGTGATATGAGGCGGAGGTAGCACTGGTGCAAAATACTAATGAAGAACCACTCACATGTGGGGGGAATTAATTTAAGATTATAATTCACACATGTCAGGCTTGTATAAGATTCCAGCCACACAGATGTATGTAAGGCACCCTTCCGACTAACAGCCTATTGGTAATGCTTAGTTACGGTAGTAGTGTTTGGTAAGGCGGGATACCGAGCACTATGTAAGGGCTACCTAAAAGGACAAACAAATTATTTCCTCCCACCAACATTATTCTGCAAAGATAAAAAAATAAAATACATGCGGTATGAGTTGATATTTTGGCCAAAAAATTTAAACTTGTAACCCGTGAGGGTCAATGATTCAAATGCCCTACAAAGCAATTCACATAAAAGGATACCAAATGCAAAGAAGATCACAGGAAAAAATGGCACGCTGTCCAATACTTGGTCACAAAAACAATATTGCAGGATCCAGACAGGCTCCCATGATACAAGGCAGGTGTAAATTACTGAAGAGCAACTAATCACACACCGACCATCCATGAAAGGGAAAAGGGGGAGTTGCTTAGTATTATGTATGCACATGGTAAAGGCCCATTTAAGATAGCATTCACACAGTCATGTGTCCGAATTTATAATACAAAGAAATCGTCCTCCCCCCATGAGGGATAGATGTGTGATTGGATGTTCTTCAGTATTTCTGGAAACAAATTCTGACAAGTCGTGGGTCAAAAAGGGGAAGGTTTTATGTAAGCCGTGCCCAGGGGTGGGTATTTTCAGGCTAGGTGTGAAAGAACTCACATGCTACAGATTTGGAAAAAAAAAAGCTTTGATGGTTCAAATTTGCAAGGAAAAAGTTAGAAACAGATGAATAAAATTTCAGAAATCTCACTGACTTTGCTGGTATTGTAAAGTGCAAAGTTTTTTCTTCCATATCAAAAATGCAGTGTGTAAATAAGCGCTTACAGTTTCTTTAGTGTATTGTTGCCTTACCTTGCTTTCTCTATAGCTAATCTGAGAATTGTGACATTCTCTCACTATCCAGATGTATCCCAAAATGGCTGCTGCATTTCATGCTTCTGCTTTTATATGGGCTATAATCATCCCTCCAGATTGAGTGTACTATACCATGTGATGCGATAGCTGCAAAACATTGGTGCCCACCTGGCCATATCTGAGGTCAATTGAGCCTTCTCTGGCTTGATGCAATTTTTTGCAATGTGTAAAATGGCAGCAACCATCCTTAAGTTTATCTGGTTCATTGGGTTTCTAAGAATTTGACACATATGATTCACATCAATTCAATCTGCTTATTTCTAATTACTATCTTCACCTTTGTTTCCATAATGGCATCATCTTTTCACTGCATTTCCTTATGTTATACCCTCATTTTTCCCATTTCTTCATTAAAGGTGTTGTCCACTACTTGGACAAACCCTTCTAAATCACGGTTTCCTCCAAGTAAAATAGTGACACATATATTCGTCTCCACTGTCATCTCCTTTCTAGCAGTGCTGGCTATGGCTCTCCTGGGGCTTTCATGACATTGTTAGTTTGCGATCCCTCTAGCTAATCAATGGCGATTACACTATCCCTTCTTTTTGGACAAATCAGGCATTAGCTGGAAGTGAGAGAAAAGCCGCAGTTCTGTCTTCCTCCAAATGTCATTTATGTCTGAAGGAGGAAACAGGGAAGTGGCTGCTAATTGGCCACATTAATCACACAAGCCCCAGGAGAGCTAGTGCTGACACCATGGAACAGTGTTGGCACCGGAGTAGAGCATACAGTGCCTTGGCAAAGTATTTATACCACATGAACTTTTTCAAAATACACCCATAAACTTAATATATTTTATTGGGATTTTATGTGAGATATCAACACTAATTAACACGCATTTGTGCAGTGTAATGTTAATGATACATGGTTTTCTAAATATGTTAAAAATATAAATCTGACATGCCTTTGTATTCAGCCCCCTAAGTCAATACTTTATAGGACCACCTTTCATTATTTCTGCAAGCCTTTTGAGGTACGCCTCTACTAGCTTTGCAGATTATTCTTTGCAAAATAGCTCTCGCTATAGTGTCTGTGAACAGGACATTTTAAGTCTTGTCACAGATTCTCAATGGGATTTAGTTGTGAGCTTTGACTGGCCATTCAAACACATGACTATGCTAAACCATTCCATTGTAGGTTTGGTGGTATGTGTCATTGTCCTACTGGAAGGTGAACCTACACCCTAGTCTCAAGCCTTTTACGGCCTTTAACAGATTTTCCTCCAGGATTGCCCTGGATTTATGCAACCATCCATCCATTTATCTATCTTCCCAACAACTCTGACCAGCTTCCCGGTCCCTGATGGAGAACAGATCCCCAAAGCATGATACTGCCACCACCATGTTTTATAGTGGGGATGATGTTTTCAGGGAGTTGTATAGTGTTCATGTTCTGCCATTTTGTATTTAGCCCAAAAGGTTCTACTTTGGTCTCATCTGACCAGAGCACCTTCGTCCATGTGATGTGTTCTGTGCATGTCTTTTTTCAAACTGTAAATGGGACTTCTTATGGCTTTCAAAAATTGATTTATTTTTGCCACTCTTCCATAAAGGCCAGATTTGTGAAGTATACAACTAATAGTTGTCCTGAGGACAGATTCTCCCACCTGAGCTGTGGATCTCTGAAGCTTCACCAGAGTGACCATGGCCCTCTTGGCTACTTCTCTAATTAGTATTCTCCTTGCTTGGGATGTTAGTTTATGTGGGCGGAAATGTCTTTGTAGATTTGCAGTTGTGCCATACTTTTTTATTTTTGGATGATGGATTGAACATTGCTTCTTGAGATGTTCAGAGCTTGAACGAATTTATTTTAAAGCCTAACCCTGCTTTATTTTTTTTCCAAAACTTTATCCCTGACCTGTCTATTGTGTTCATTGGTTTTCCTGATGCAATTTGATCCTTAATGTTTTCAAACAAACCTCTGAAGCCTTCACAGAACAGCTGTAGTTATACTAAGAATAAATTACACACAGGTGGACTCAATTTACTAATTAGGCAACTTCTGGAGGCACTTGATCACTCAGGATTTCATTCACTTATTCTTGGTACTTATTGTTATTTTATTAGATAAAATCTTAATAAAATACAATTACGTTTGTGGCTGTAACTTGAAAAGTTCAGAGTATTAATGCTTTTTCAAGGTATTATAGATGTTATTATTTTAGGGGCTATCTGTATAGTGGACATGCACTTTAATAATGTTAATTTTAATTGTAGACAAAACTTCTACAATAATTATGAATTTTTTTTTGGAGCTGAGTAATATGTTTTCCCTATTATGGTGTATAATATCGATCATCGACTTTCTACATACAGTTTTCGGTGTCTGAGGTTGGAGTGTCCGCTGAAGTCAGGGATTATCATTCAGCAACACCTCCCTGATTTAATGCTCTGTGTATCCTAACAGGGAGGTATTCATTAGTCTTACTTTACTACCTGCCTTCTATTATTTTCCTCCATCCAACATTGACAAGGGTTCATTAGCTATATTACATGTTCATTCATTTTATAGCTCGGAGTTGCCACAATAAAGTTTTTTCTTAAGATGTAATCGTGGTATAATTCACAGTCACTTTTAAGGAATTTGAGGATGATGGTAAAATAGAAATGTGGATACAAGGAAATGATGCGTGATTGTTTAGGTGGTTTATTGTTCCTTTAAACTGCATGAAAGGAGAAATATCCTGCACAGTTTGAGTCTGCATTCTGTTACCATTCGAAGTAAATATATCTGATTATTATCTTAAGAATTCTATTACAGATATTGAAAGCTAAATTGCAAACCCGACTTTTTTTTTTCTTCCTTATTTACGCTCACAACACATATCATCCAATTTAGAAATGACAACTGCAAGACTAAATGTAAAGTGGGATTCCAGTTGAAGGATCAAAAAAAATTCTCAATCCAGTTGCCTCTGCGTGATGCTCACATGCTGTTTTCTTCAGTGGTGGATACTTTAAAAGCCACAAGTAAATGGCTTTGGATAATCTAGTTAAAGTAGTCTTAGACATTTATGGCTTGTCCACAAAAAATTACAAGATGGCAATGTCCCTTTCATAGTCAATTGCCTTCATAGAATCAACTGCACAAAATAAAATTAAGTTCTTGAATAAATGGCAAGAGTAGAGAAGAGTCCTCCAGCTGGGAGTGTACTGGTTACGTTCACTTTTTTTTTAGGGATAGCGATACTTCGTGCAAGAGTGATGTCGTTTATCCTTTTACATTTTTTTTTTTGGTGCTACAGTGCAAAATTGTATTACTCTTGTTTTATTAACTTACATGCAGGCGGAGGTGGAAATTCAGCTGGCCAGGGAACGTGAAGAGGAATCCCAGCAGCAAACTATTCTCGAACAAGAGCGTAGAGATCGCGAGCTTGCAATGAGGATCGCTCAAAGTGAGGCTGAGCTCATCAATGAAGACTTTGGGTCAGACTCGGCACTACGCAGGTATTCACATCGCTTTATTCATTTACTTGTTCTGACGAGTAATGGTTATATGTATAAAATATTTATACATATATATTATATATGTACAGTCATGGCTGAAAATGTTGACATTAATGAAATTGTTCCAGAAAATGAAGTATTTCTTCCAGAAAATTATCACAATTACACATGTTTTCTTATTCACATGTTTATATCCTTTGTGTGCAATCAATCACTTCCTATAGCCATCAACAAGCTTCTTCCACCTCTCAACTTTTGGACCGCTCTTCTTTTGCAAACTGCTCTATGTCTCTCATATTTGAAGAGTGCATTCTCCCAACAGCAATTTTAAGATCTCTCTACGGGTCTTCAATTGAGTTTAGATCCAGACTCATTGCTGCCACTTCAGAACTCTCCAGTACTTTGTTTCCATCCATTACTGAGGGCTTCTTGAATTATGTTTGGGGTTACTGTGCTGCTTGAAGACCCATGACCTAGGACACAAACCCAGCTTTCAATGTCTTGCACACAGTCATAGCACCCGATGCCAGAGGCAGCAAAACATTTTTGAACCTCCATCACATATTTGACTTTAGATACTGTTTCACCAAAATCAGATGTGTCTTACCTTCATGGCATGTGCATGACCACCTTAAAGCAGATCTGTGATTAGATTTTACAATACAAACTGCATACCTTAGTAAAAGATCTTAGATTTGATGAAATGGGTGTTTCTTATTGTTGTTACTATGAGAATTTTCCTGATTTCTACGAGGAACATTTTCCTGATATAGTTGGATTAAAAACAACATTGTTGTTTTATTTTGAGGAGTAAGTACACTTACTACATCAGGTCTAAGAGACCTAATTAATAATTTAATGTGTGCAAATTGGATTTTGAAACCTCTTGAAAGATCCACTTCATAGAAGGACTCCTATTTTTTACTTTTGTAACTATCCCCCCCACCTTAGTATCTATCACACTTTACTATTATTTTTATTTATAGATAGTGTAAATACTTAGATTCTGATGTTAAGAACTACATATATCTTGAGTCCTAGTCTTCATCCTGAAAGGTATTATTCTATGTTCTGATACCAAACCCATATTGTGTCAGTATATTATTACAAGACCAGCTTGATTCAGTACCACCTCTATCTGCTCTGATGACAGTGTGATTTATCTGTAGTTTTAAATAAACTAATAGATGATAAAGCTGAACTGTAAACTACATTATAATTGTGTGACAGGAGCTGTGCAGTCATTATCATTATCATTGATATGAGCTTGTGTTTCCCCATGGAGAAATTCATTGGTACAGTCCATGCAGTTACATTATATTCTCAGTTCTGATGACTGAGATTTTAACCACCTCCAAAGAATATAAAGCCATGTAATTTCCAGGGGTGGGTCACCCACTAGAGATCACATTACCTAAGTGATAAGCAAATAAGTAGGATTAATTAAAAAAAACAAAACAAAAACCCAAAGCTTTGGTGCTTCTTTAATGAATTATGAATTGTGGAACTTTAATGAATTTTCCGCATCTTACAGCTATGACATAAATGTTAGTCCAACCAGAAGCTGGTGTACATTTAGGGAGTAATTTACGACACTTTTGGGGCTTAAGTTACGATGAATCTTTTGGTAGGCTTGGTACACCCCGTCCTGCCCCACTTTGCCTACTTGTCAAAAGTTGTCAGAGCATACATTTTTGCTAAATTTTGAGAAACATTAAACATTTTAGATCATTGCAAGCAGTTATACACCAGAATTCTGGGGTCAACAGCTTGAGGAATTGGGGCTATATGTCACATCTTAATCGTTATTGGTCTCTCAGGTTAGAGCTTGGCTATTTTTCTAGTTCTAATACTTTTGAAAGTGACTTTGTTTAACAATCGTTGTAAGTTCGGTCATTCCTGTGTGAAATCATTGCGCTCACATTATTCAGAGCCTGGAGCTAGCTTTTGGTGAATATATTAACCTTAGGCATTATCTAGTCTGGATCTCCCTGTACAAAGAAAAGATGATTTAATCTCTGCTCTTCTTAACCCCCTGCTAGTCATGATAAAAGCACATAAGGTATATGTAAGCTTATGGCCTCCAAAGGGACTCATTTAAGAGAATTCTAGATTCATGTTTTTACTTCTTGTTCACTTATTTCAACTTTTAATGTGATTTATGTGTTTCGGTTCTGTTGTTGTCCTTGGAATATATACATTTCTGTGGGATCAGGCAGTGAACCGTGATGAGTGCAACTTGTTTCCAGGTCCGTATGTTTGTGTCTGATTAATTCACTGTGCCACATCTTCCTTGGCGGGGGTGATGGAGCAGTGACTCATGATAGCTCATGCACAACATGGCAAGTAGATTGTTATCTTTTGCTCACAGTCGGTAGGTGAAGTAGAACATTTTGGGCTTTGCTTGGCCAAAATTTGATGACTGTAATCTAGTTTTGCTTTTATGCTGCATAATTTTGGGTTTAATTACTCTCTCATACCTTTTTATCATCTACGTTTTTTAATTAAAGGAAATCTGTCACAATATTTGAGCTATGTAACTTATTTATATGGGCATACAGGTTATAAAGTCCTAAAAATAATCTTACCTGTCTGCCTTATATCTGATGGCTTGTTGTTGATAAATCATCTTTTAATCCTTCATGTTAAGCTGTAGGGGGGGAAAGCGCAATAGGGTCTTACCCGGTATGAGGGTAGAGAGACAGAACAGAAAGAGATACACTCACCTGGTAAGGTTGTGCCAGTCACAACCCCCTATTATCGCATGTGAGTGTTTTTATGTGGTTTAGCAGCGGCCCCGGAAAGCAGGTTATCATATAAATCAAATAGAAAACCGGTTTTAAATGCCGCGCTAAAAACCACAGATGCTGTAGATAAAGAGATTTCCTTTATTTCACAGTTCTACACGTTTCAGAGACATCTCCGTCTCCTTCTTCAGGAAAAGAAATCATATAATATGATTTCTCTTCCTGAGGAATGAGACGGAGATGTCTCTGAAACGCGTAGAACTGTGAAAGAAAGGAAATCTCTTTACAGCATCTGTGGTTTTTAGCGCGGCATTTAAAACCGGTTTTCTATTTGATTTATATGATTCCTTCATGTTAATGAGCTCTTCCAGGCTATGGGGCTGCCCAGAATGTATTGCTTCCTCCGCACTTCAGTAGTTTAGCTATCTCCTCGAGATCACGCGCCTGCACACTGCAATTTCTGATGTTACACTTTATTGTTCTGTCCTCCTATGGGCATAGGCTTCACGTTACTTCTACGCCGGTGGCGAAGATCACTGCTACTGAGAGTGTAAGTTACAGTGATCTCTGAGGCTTGCGCAAAAGGAACGGGAAGCACGTGCCCATAGGAGGACAAACAATAAAGTGTAACATCGGAAATTGTAGGTGCGTAATCTCAGGACAAGAATCAGACGTCACTGGGACACAGCGACGCTAATGGGAAGAGATAGCTAATCTAATGAAGCATGGAGGCAGTGCATCCGCTCCATAGCCTGGAAGAGCTCATGTACATAAAGTGATAGAAGATGATTTTCTCTATCGTTTCATTGGGGGACACAGGACCATGGGTTATGCTGCTGTCACTAGGAGGCTGACACTAAGTAAACATAAAAAAGTTAGCTCCTCCCTAGCAGCATACACCCCGAGCCGGAGGCGGGCTCAGATCAGTTTTTAGCTTAGTGTCGTAGGAGGCTGATGTGGGCCGTCTCGGCCCCCCTCAGCCATGTATTTTTTTGCGCTTTTTTCTTTTATTTCGGCGCCGCTCATCACTCTCATACCTGTCGTCTTCTTCTCTGCAGGTATTCGCTTCACTCATTCTCCGCAGCCCCGTGGGTACCGCTCCCCAGGGTCGCAGGGGCTTGAGACTTCGGGGCCCTCTCCCCCGCCCGTCCCCGTGGTACCACTCCCGGGGGTGCGCGTGTGGGCAGGTTGTTTTGTGGGCACCCCTGATTCGCCCTGAGGTATCACCCCAAAGGGCGTACAGGGGAGTACAGCAGGGATGGATCCTCCGCAGCGTGTGTGATAGGGGGCTGTCTACCCCCATCATGATGTCCACTACCCTGCCTTCAGCACGCTCTCCCCCGGAGCCTTCCTGGACGAGCAGCGCTGTTCACAGGCAGGGCAGGGAGCCCTGCCTGCACCGCATCCATCGCTGAGCCGGCGCCGCCGATTGCAGGTAGGACCGACTTCCCTGCTCTTTCCCCCGGCCCTCTCCATAAATTTAGTCCCCGGTCTCGGCCTAGTCGCTCCTGCGTCCTAGCCATGCCCCCTGCAGCGCTATTGGCCGCCGGTCGTCTCCCTCTGTACCTCCCACTGCTCTGCCTCCTGGCTGATGGTGGGGGCTGTGAATCCTCCTGTTTTTTTCGCTCCGGAATCCTGCTCCTCCCCCAGCCTCCTCCAGCGTCCCCTCTCCATTTTAGCCTGCCTCTGGTCCCCTGAGGCTGCAGCACGCCGGCGTTCTGAGTTTTCTGGCCAGCTCATTCCTGGACTCCACTTCTGGACTGGTGGGCAGCACGCAGGACCTGGGTAAGCTCTGCTCCTAAGGAGTAGCCCTCACTAGGTAGCATTCTCTGAGTTTAGGGACGAGTTAACCCTCTCCTGTCTCCTTCCTAGCAGCCACCAGGGAGAGTACCTGTTTGCACCATGCCTAAGGCTAAGCCCACCCAATCCAAGCAGGCCCCCTTTGCACTATTTTTTGCATGCTCCTCCTGCAGCTCCAAATTTTCCCAGGGTCAGGACGCCCCACTATGCTCCGTCTGTTCTACAGACGCGCAGCCTCCGCAGAACTCCGCGGCCGACGTTTCTGATACCGCAGACGCCACAGCGCCATATGCTGCAGGGCCCTGCGTCCCGCCCCCCCCCGACTGGCTAGCGTCCCTGTCCCAGTCTGTAGATTTCCTCTCTGAGGCTTCTCGGACCACCGCGCAAGCTCTACGCCTGCTGCCGACGCTCGCCCAGATTCCCGCAGACCCGGCGCAATTGCCTCCGGAGCAGGTGAGCCCCATTGCAGGGTCCTCCTCTGCTGCTCAGAAACGGACCCGCCAGGTCTCGTCCTCAGACTCTTCCCAGGTTTCACCTTCATCCCCAGGTCCAGACCGTCAGTCCTCCAGGGAGGCTTCTGACTGCTCCGAGGATGATTCCGATGCGGTACCCCTGCAGGACTCAGAGCAGGCGGCCGATATCCGGCACATGGTAAATAGCCTGATAGAAGCAGTAAACCAGACCTTGAAGATACAGGTGGACCCAGTCTCCTCCCAGAGCACCCAGATCTCCTTTAAGCGGGTGAAGCGAGCCCAGAACACATTCAGCGGACATCCAGAATTCGCTGAGTTACTGCGCAGCCACAGGCAACAGCCGGACAGGGTATTTACCAGCGGTAAGTCCATCGATTTGCATTATCCCTTTCCTGAGGGTCTTAGAAAGGATTGGGCAGGTTCCCCTGTGGTCGACCCCCCAATCTCCCGCCTGTCTTCTCACACAGTCCTTCCACTCACTAACGGTACGTCTCTCAAAGACCCTACGGACCGTACTATTGACAGGTTGGCCCGTTCCGCCTTCGAGGCAGCGGGCTCATCCCTCTCTCCGGCCTTCGCCTCGGTTTGGGTTGCGAAGGCCCTGATGTCCTGGGCGGACACGCTACGCTGCGGTCTCCGCGCCATTCCTGCCAATCCGGACCTGGTTCCCATCGCCTCGCAGATTTCCCTCGCGGGTGAGTACTTGCTCAATGCAGCCCTGGCGTCTGCAAGTTGCGCGACCCAGGCCGCCAGCAACAATGTGGCCATCCGTCGAGCCCTTTGGCTCCGGTCCTGGAACGCGGATGCGGCATCTAAGAAGTCACTAACTTCCCTGCCCTTCCTAGGGGAGCGTCTCTTCGGAGATAGGCTGGACCAGCTGATCTCCGATGCAACGGGAGGAAAGAGTACATCTCTCCCCCAATTGCGTCCCAAGCGCTTCCAGAATCAGCGCTCCACCGCTCGTTTCCGGCCCTTTCGCAGCTTCAGCTCCAATCCCCAGCCGCGGAAAAGCCGCTCTCCTCCGAGAGACAGGAAGACCCCGTCATTCAAGACCAATCCCGCCTGGCGTTCACGCCCCCGCCAGTCCACGAGATCCTCTTCCGGTTACCGCCATCGTTTATCCAAGTGACTCGCGGTCGGCGCGCAACAGCGCCAGACTTGTGGGAGGGCGTCTGTCTCGTTTTCAGCATGTGTGGATCCCCCTGACCGCCGATGCCTGGGTCAGAGAGATCATCACATCAGGCTACAAAATAGAATTCGAGGCAAAGCCACCGAGATGTTTTTTCCTATCTAGCCCTCCCGAGTCTACCGCGCGGGCTCGCGCGTTCTTTCACTCCATAGACTCCCTCCTCCGAACCGGAGTCGTGGTACCAGTCCCTCCCGCAGAGCGTTTCAAGGGGTTCTATTCCAACCTTTTCGTGGTCCCCAAAAAGGACGGCTCTGTCCGTCCCGTCCTCGACCTAAAGCTTCTGAACAGGTCGGTGAGACCTCGGCCGTTTCGAATGGAGTCACTCCGGTCCGTCATCGCGTCCATGGAGGTAGGCGAATTCCTGGCATCGCTGGATATTCAAGACGCCTATCTTCACGTCCCGATAGCCACCTCTCACCAACAGTTCCTCCGCTTTGCGATAGCGGAAGATCACTTCCAGTTCACGGCTCTTCCCTTCGGCCTCGCATCCGCACCCAGGGTCTTTACGAAGATCATGGCTGCTGCCATGTCCGTCCTGCATGCCAGGGGTGTCATGGTCATCCCGTACTTGGACGATATGTTGATAAAGGGCTCTTCCTTCGAGGACTGTCGTCTTGGGGTTCAGGTCACGATCGACACCCTTTCACGGTTAGGGTGGCTGATAAATCGGAAGAAGTCCTCTCTGATCCCGGCCCGTCGGATCACCTTTTTAGGCATGGTATTCGATACCATCCAAGGGCGAGTTTTCCTCACACAGGAGAAGATCTCCTCCCTACAACGAGGACTCCGCGCTCTCCGGCGTCAGCGCCAAGTGTCCATCAGGTTCGGCATGCGAGTCCTCGGTCGTATGGTGGCGGCGATGGAAGCGGTACCCTTTGCACAGTTCCATCTCCGACCCCTCCAGCTGGCCTTGCTGAAGAAGTGGGACAGATCTCCCTTTTCTCTGGACCGCAGGTTTCATCTTTCGCCGGAGACCCGCCACTCCCTCCGTTGGTGGCTCAATCAGCGCAACCTCGAATCAGGGAGGTCTTTCCTCCCGCTCCACTGGAAGATAGTGACCACCGACGCCAGTCTCCAGGGCTGGGGAGCAGTGTTTCGACATCACACAGCGCAGGGCCGATGGTCACCGAGAGAGAGTTGCCTCCAGATCAACATTTTGGAGATAAGAGCCATCCGGCTAGCCTTGCAGCAGTTTCGGCACCTCGTACAGGGTTGCCCGGTCAGGATCCAGTCGGACAATGCGACGGCGGTGGCGTACATCAACCACCAAGGCGGCACAAGAAGTGTCGGGGCGATGCGAGAAGTCAAGAAGATCTTGCACTGGTCCGAGTGTCATCACTCCCTGATCTCAGCGGTACACATCCCAGGCGTGGACAATTGGGCGGCGGACTTCCTCAGCAGGGAAGGCCTCGCCTCCGGAGAATGGTCCCTCAACCGGGAAGTCTTCAACCAGATCTGCGACAGATGGGGAGTTCCGGACGTGGACCTAATGGCCTCCCGGTTCAACCGTCAGGTTCCGCACTTTGTAGCACGGTGCCGCGACCGCTTGGCTTTAGGAGTCGACGCCCTCACCCTGTCATGGAGCCAGTTCAGTCTCCCGTACATCTTCCCTCCGCTCCCTCTAATTCCGAGGGTCCTCAAGAAGATCAAGGCGGAAGGGATACCGGTCATCCTAGTGGCTCCGGACTGGCCCAGGCGAGCATGGTTCGCGGAACTAACTCAGCTCCTCGCAGACGCTCCGTGGCGCCTTCCAGACCGTCCAGATCTCCTGCAGCAGGGGCCTCTCTTCCATCAGAACTCACAGGTCCTAAATTTGACGGCCTGGCCATTGAATCCTGGGTTCTAGCTAAGGCTGGTTTTTCCTCAAGAGTGATTCAGACAATGATTAGGGCCAGGAAGCCATCTTCATCAAAGATTTACCACCGCACGTGGAAGGTTTCCTTCAGGTGGTGTGAAGAGCAGAATATTTCTTCTCCTCTCGCCTTCTCCCTTCCTTCCCTATTGGCATTCTTGCAGTCAGGCCTAGATGCGGGTCTCTCGCTCGCAACACTAAAGGGCCAGATATCGGCGTTATCAATCCTGTTTCAGAAGCCACTGGCCGCTCGTTCACAGGTTAAGACCTTCATCCAGGGAGTTGCCCACCTGGCACCGCCGTACCGGCGGCCTCTAGAACCGTGAGACCTTAATCTAGTCCTAGGGTCACTTCAGGGCTCCCCATTCGAGCCCTTGCGAGAATCTTCCCTTTCTCACCTGTCATGGAAGGTGGTGTTTCTTGTTGCCATCACTTCTATTCGCAGGACGTCAGAGCTGGCAGCTCTCTCTTGTCGTTCCCCCTTTTTGATTTTTCACCAGGACAAAGCGGTTCTCCGGCCAGATCCCGCTTTTCTCCCAAAGGTGGTCTCCCCGTTCCATCTTAACGAGGAAATCGTCCTTCCGTCCTTCTGTCCTGGCCCCTCTCACAGCTTGGAGAGGTCCTTGCACACCCTGGACCTAGTGCGTGCACTTAGAATTTATGTCTCCAGAACCGCGCCGTTCCGTAAGTCAGATGGTCTGTTTGTTCTCCCTTCTGGTCCCAAGAAGGGTGAATCGGCATCCAAGGCCACAATTGCCAGATGGATCCGTTCCGCCATATCAGAGGCCTATCGGATTCGGGGCAAGTCTCCGCCGCGGGGGGTAAAGGCGCACTCTACCCGCGCAGTGGGAGCCTCTTGGGTGATTAGGCATCAGGCGTCGGCCGACCAGGTCTGCAAGGCCGCCACCTGGTCTAGCCTGCACACCTTTACTAGGTTCTACCAGGTTCACACCCAAGCATCGGCAGATGCTATTTTTGGGAGAAAGGTCTTGCAGGCAGCAGTTGCACACCTGTAATAGGGTGGCAGCATTCAATTATAGTGCAAGCCCGCCGAGGGAGGTTGTTGTTTTTCTTCCTCTGCGGGTTTTTCGGTATTCCCACCCAGGGACTGCTTTTGGACGTCCCATGGTCCTGTGTCCCCCAATGAAACGATAGAGAAAGTAGGATTTTTGTGTACTCACCGTAAAATCTCTTTCTCTGAGTCTTCATTGGGGGACACAGCACCCACCCTGCTTGGTTTTTTGGTTGATTCAATTGCATTTGCCGGCTATTTTTTCAGTGGTCTTATGTTCATAGACCTCTTGTTTGCACGGCTGCATTGTTTTAGTTACAACTTGTGTTTATGTATGGTGATTCTGGTACTCCTCCTACTGCTTGTGCACCAACTGATCTGAGCCCGCCTCCGGCTCGGGGTGTATGCTGCTAGGGAGGAGCTAACTTTTTTATGTTTACTTAGTGTCAGCCTCCTAGTGACAGCAGCATAACCCATGGTCCTGTGTCCCCCAATGAAGACTCAGAGAAAGAGATTTTACGGTGAGTACACAAAAATCCTACTTTTCCACAACAAGGCAACTGATATGAGACATACAGTTAGGACTTGTTTCATCAATCTATAACCTGTATGCCCATATTACTAGGTTATAAAGCTCAAATGTGCTGATGGATTCCCTTTAAGGTTAAAGTCAATCAAGACCAGGGTTAATTGTCAGATTTTATTTGTTCTTACTTTTGTTTTTTTATATTTTTTTTTTTCAGACGCATCCTTTTTTAAGGTCTCATAAGTATAATGTGAACTCCTCTTACAAAACCTGAGCCCGCTTCTTCTTTGCAGGTGTTTTAATGTCCATTAAACACAGAATAGACGCTATAAAGCTTAGCGGTATCTTGATAAGAAAGTAATACACACGTAAGCGGTGTCTGACCCTATTATTTCGAGCTATTCTTACCAGTTGGTAAATCGACCTCATCAAACAGATAATGCCAGGGAGAGCCGTGTGGATATTAATACCTCTTGTTTATGGCTTGCTGATGATGCAGCAAGGCGAAAGTCGATTAGAAAAGCATTAATATTTATAGCTCCTAATTTGCCTGCGCCTCATTAGCAACTTTTTGAATGAAGAGATCTGCAGTTCATTATAAGTTTGGGAGTGATGTGTATCCTGCGCAGCTTGTAGCTTCTAATGCTGCGCTCAGTACTTTCTAATATGACGTATGTGTTCTACACAGATAGTGGTTTATTAAATGCAATTCATGTGTGAGAGAACTAATCTCTTCCCAGGGGATATGAGACCTGAAAGAAATACATGTTGGCAGATGCAGCTTTAACTTAAAACAAGGTCACTGGAATTCAAAGAACAAAGTCTTTTTCCTTTACAAGTCTCCAACCATTTATAAATAGAATTCTACTATAAACTCATTTTCAGGACTTATCCTAATTTGTGGCATGCATATATTAAGCTAAAACACTAGCCATTTGTAAAGCAAATATCTGCCCTTCAGAGATAACAGAGCTGTGCAAAGCCGAAGATGTAAACCCAAGTACAGTTCACATTTATGTTAACCGTTTCACTACCCAGCCGTTTCCTCCTAGTGCTTTCTCCTTGGGAAAGGGAACATATACAAAACGAGTTACTGAGAGTGAGATTTGCCAGAACGAAAACAGCTAATTGTGTAAGGACAAAACGGAAAAATAAAGAGTATTTCAATGTAATGGCTCTTTTACACAAGTCAATAATTCCCAATTATCTGCTTGTGTTTACATACGGGCAATTATCTGAAGAACAAGCACAGTGCTCAATTGCCAGGCGATTTCATTTTTATGCCGGTGTAATACTCAACGTTATCAGTAACTTATTACCCTTTTAAACAGGAGATATTTTCTAGTATAAATGGGGACAGGACTGTCGCATTTGCAATCATTCTGTCCCCAAAATTTCTTATACGGATATATTGCATCAGTGTGACATACTGATACGTTAAAGCGCACCAATCACTGGGATTTTCCTATTTAACTTAAAGCCAGTGCCATACTGCCACTATCATGCTGATTCTATATATCTTTAGTGGTCAGGTCGGATGTATGGGTTTTGAAACACAAGCAAGTAAAAGTTTGTAAATAAGCAGCTTTTTGATTGGCAGCAGCTGCCGATCAGCTACTAGCTAGGGTGGGTTTTGATAGTGGTTCCCACCCCCCTACTTGTCTATCCTCCCCCTATCTGTTATTTATGCTAATTCTATTATAGAAGCGTTTTACTACATGCTTAGAAGGACCTTTGCTGATGTCATACCATGTGACCAGAAGGGGTGGAGCCTTCGTCAAAAGAAAAATAATGTTGCTTCCTGGTATCAGCTATGTTGGCTGAGGCCCCACCCCTTCTGGTCACAAGGGTATGACATCAGCATAGGTCCTTCTAGCCACTTAGTTAAACACTTCTATGATAGAATTAGCATAAACAACAGATAGGGGGCGGACGAACAGGCAAGGGAGCTGGAATTACTATCAAAATCCACCCCAGCTATTAGCTGATCGGCAGCTGCTGCGAATCAAAAAGCTGTTCATTTTACCAACTTTTACTCGCCTGCTCTTCAAAACCTATACATCTTAGCTGACAACTAAAGGCATGTATAGAGTCAGCATGATAGTGCCAGTATAGCACTGGCTTTAGGTTATATAGAAAAATCCTGGGGATTGGTGCACGTTACACAATAGAAGCAAATGTATATATATAATACTGTGTATTTGGTATGCCATCACCAGAATCTGCATAAACAGGTGGATAAGCACTACTATAAACAACACAGAACCTTTAAAGAATTGTACACAAATAGCCAATATTAGAAAATAAATATCACATCTATAGCAATTACATATAAAATACATGATCAAAAATAAGTTACTCCAATGGAATGGCGACTCATATAACAGGGGACATTAACAGCAGGTTTGCTACCCTATCTGAGAGCAGGATGATATAAAGGCAGAGAACCTGATTCCAGCAATGTATCACTTATTTTACTATTCGCCTTAGTTTTGATAAAATCACTCTTTTATCTGCTGCAGATCTACCAGTTCTCTGTATAACCCGCCCACACCACTGATTGACAGCTGTCTGTGTACACTGTGCATAGGCAGAAAACTGCCAATTAGTGGTGATGGCGGGGGTATACAGAACTCTTGAGTATGGAGGACTACATGAGAAAAGGTTTACTAGTCATCTAGTAAAAACCTTCTGATGATAACAGTGATTTTATCAAAACTATAGCAAGTAGCCCAATAAGTCATACATCGCTGGAATTGGAGTCTCAGCTTTTACATTATGATGCTTTCAGAATAGCTGTCAAAAAAATAGTGACAGATTCCCTTAGAATAAAAAATAAATAAAAAGCAGCTAGAGCTGCAAATGCAACAAAAAGTTACTCTGCTCCCCTGGTTGTTCCGTGGCCACACTTTAATAGCGTTCTGACTGGCTGTTATGTATACAACATGGTCTTTAAAGTTTGTTGAGGTACTAGGCAACATTGCTATGAGGGCAGGAGGTATATTGTTTTGTTTTTTAATTTTTTTAGTTTTTGTTTTTAAAACAATTGTTTTCCACAGGAATATCTACACTAAAAACTGCACAATTTGGTGCAGATTTGCTGCTCAGAAGTTCTCTTGGCTTTCTGCAGTGAGTCACTCCATGCAAATAACAAGCGGAGTGTCCCATATGTTCCGTCTACTCTTCAGTCCTCCTGTTCCACCCTTCTGTTGTTGATTAAATATGTGAACTAGTGAATTCTATGCAAAATCTGTCACATCATCTATTCCATAGTTTGAATTCCAGAAACGTCAAATTGAAATGTGTAGTATTTTATCCAGTCCTAAAGCAACAGCCATTTCACATGGCTCTTACCCTATGGACCGTCATAAAAATTTTAGTAAGCAAATTGCTGTATCTGTATTAATGAATGTATGATCTGTTCTAGAATGTGTCTTAAATCCTTTACATTACACTTTATTATTCATATATACACATATTTATATACACACTGGCTGTAGTACCCGGCATTGCCCGGGATATTGACTAAAGTCTCTCTCTCTCTTTCTCTCCCAATCTCTCTCTCCCACATCTCTCTCCTACTCTCCCTCTCTGTCACTCACCACTCTCCCTCTCTGTCACTCGCCACTCTCCCTCTCTGTCACTCGCCACTCTCCCTCTCTGTCACTCGCCACTCTCCCTCTCTGTCACTCGCCACTCTCCCTCTCTGTCACTCGCCACTCTCACTCTCTGTCACTTGCCACTCTCCCTCTCTGTCACTCGCCACTCTCCCTCTCTGTCACTCTCCCTCTCTGTCACTTGCCACTCTCCCTCTCTGTCACTCGCCACTCTCCCTCTCTGTCACTCGCCACTCTTCCTGTCTGTCACTTGCCACTCTCCCTCTCTGTCACTCGCCACTCTCCCTCTCTGTCACTCGCCACTCTCCCTCTCTGTCACTCGCCACTCTCCCTCTCTGTCACTCGCCACTCTCCCTCTCTGTCACTCGCCACTCTCCCTCTCTGTCAGTCGCCACTCTCCCTCTCTGTCACTCGCCACTCTCCCTCTCTGTCACTCGCCACTCTCCCTCTCTGTCACTTGCCACTCTCCCTCTCTGTCACTTGCCACTCTCCCTCTCTGTCACTTGCCACTCTCCCTCTCTGTCACTCGCCACTCCCCCTCTCTGTCACTCGCCACTCTCCTTCTCTGTCACTCGCCACTCTCCCTCTCTGCCACTCGCTACTCTCCCTCTCTGCCACACGTCACTCTCCCTCTCTCCCACTCTCCCTCTTTCCCATGCTCTCTTTCTCTCCCAACCTCCCTTCTCCCACTCTCCCTGTCTTTCTCTCCCACTCCCCCTCTCACCACCGAAATCATATTAACTGAGTCATAAGGTGTCTTATACGACCAATCAGGGTTTCTATTAATGACCTGTAGCAAAATTGAAGCAGACCTGTGATTGGTTGCTATAGGACACCTAATAAATTTCCAGGATAACTGAAAACAACCAATATTTTACCTCACACATCCAAACAGTAAGTAAGTGGGTTTTTTGGGCAAATAACTGTAAAGCATGGGGTTAAAATTTCCCCTCAAAACGTAGTCTATGTCATTCACTGAGTCAAATGAGGTGGCTGTGTGAAATTTTGTGATTATATATCGACGGTGCGGATTCCTTTAACACACATACTAAACGTATACACTCAGCTTTATATATTAGATATATATATGTATATATATGTATATATATATATATATATTTATTTATTTATTTATTTTTTCTTTTAAACATGTTTTGCCAAATCCATGCAAACATGTCTGATGACCCTCTTCGTTAGGGCCGATTTTGTTAAATGACCCCGTGTTAGACTCTTGCATTATGTGTTCAGCACCTGTATCTTCTGATCCTGTATATCTACTTTAACAATACACAACTTAATCTTTATTTCTGCAGCATAAAACCAGACCTCACTGTGCCCTCTCCGACAAATTCCAAGTAAGAGATGTGTCGTACACACATGAAATGTTTAATCATCTGAGACCTGCATGTGTGATTTCAACATAAAATGGAAATTTAAAAGAAATAAAAAAGAAAAAAAATCCATTAAATTGAATAGGCAATTAGGGAATTCACAAAGGTCTTTTCACATTAAAGGCTTTGTAGGGGGTTCTGGAAATAATTATTAAAGAAAGGGTTTTTTAATTATTGCTAATTTTATTTTCGCTAATCATGTTATCCTGTAAAAGACTTGAAAAGATTAAAGTCAACCGGAAAATATAATCCTTTTGCCGAGTTCCAGCAGAGATCATTATATATTGAATCAAAGCAGCGAAGACACATGAAGGGAATTATCAAATCTGAGATTGCAAAAATTGGGTCAATGACACATTTAAACTAATCTAGCTTGTCTTCTGTTTTCAGGGCTGGTGGAGGAAAGACCAAAATGACAATGTATGTTTTTCATTTGACCCCACTGTATTACTTTGGCCAAAAATATTTTCTTATATTGCCTGTGCATTGTGTATTTACTGTATCTATTAAGATTTGATATTTCTGTTGTAGATCATCACAATAGCGCCTGACATCACAGCCAAGACACAATTTAACCTGTTATGCAGGTAATCCAGGACTTTGCTTATTTTTTTGTTATGGTGCTAAGAACTCATGGGTCTACCTGACGGTTCTGCCTGGCGCCAATCTCTGCTGGCTCGGAGAAGTCACAGACTACTTCTGCCGGCTATTCTGTGGCTTTTGGTGACATTACGTTGACAGAGCTGCTTCTTCACTTCTGCTCTGCTCTGTTGATGAGTCGACTCCCTACATTCAGCAGAGATGCCTTTCAATCAACATAATGTCGGCAATGACGCCCTGTCAATAGAGCAGACCGTAAGAGGAAGAGCTGCTCTGTTGTCGTGAGGTCAAATGAAACAGCAGAATCGCTGGCAGGTGTGGTCCGTGACCACTCGGAGTCAGCGGAGATTGGTGCCAAGCAACTACTTGCCTGTAAGTTTTTAACCCCATAACAAAAAATAAGCAAAGTCCCGCATAACCCTTTTAAATTCAACAGTCAATAGCAACTGTGGCATTCCTGCGGTTAAAGAGGAGACTTTATCTGTCACAATATTTGTCCCAATGCAGAATGATCAGTGAGCTACACCTAGACTCATTTATGCTCATTTAAATTATACTGCCATTGTGAGATGATTTTTCCGAGTAAGTGCACCAACCTCATCAGGTCTAAGCAACCTGTTCAATACTGTATGTGGTTTCTATTTTTGAATTTGGTGACAAATCCATTTAAAGTAATGTACATTCAATTAAAATGTTGCTCTGTTCCTGAACAGTTTACTTACTTTTACAATTCTGCTCTGTTTCTTGAGATGTCAAGTGGTGGTTCCTTACTTCCTGTAACAGTCTGTTCAAAGCACAGAGTATAGAGATTTCCAGTCTGTGCTTTGAATGGAATGTAGCCTGCAAGATAAGCATAGACCTGCATTCCAGAAATGGCGCTGAGCTGGCGTGCTCTGCATGGTGACGTCATGGTGGTGGACATGACCTGTGATCCTTGAGACGTTTGTTAGGAAGGCTGGAAGAACAGAAGCTATAAAGGAGGTATAGGCTCCACAGAGAAGAATAGTAATTATTTTATCTAGTAAATTTAGTGTTGGGTTATATTAGAATGAATGAATACATTGTTATATACTGCCCTACAGTACACTGAGCCTTTGTGGTGCCAGCGGCACCAGTAGTATTATCTGTAACATTATTGACTGCAGTAGATTCTGAAGGGTTGCACATATTGGGTTATGTGGGAGGAATGTTAAGAGGGCGAAACAATTTCTCCATCTTGAGACTTTGTAGGAGTCTCAGAATACTGCTTTGTAGATGGAGTGGGTGAGGACTGAGGGAAGGCGTGAGGGAGTTGTGGGATAGATACCACTATGATAGAGAAGTCAGAGCAGACTGCCTCTTGGGAAATGTAGTCCATAGACAGAGTGAGAGCTGTCAAGAAGCTCAGAGTGTAAAAAGAAGAGATCACAGGGATCGCTGCAAGGGCTGAAGAGGAGCTAGAACAGCACAATAAAGATATCAGGGTTTGGGGTCTCATTATAGGGAGAGACAGAATATCTTTTTTTCTATTCTTCATGCCTTTAAAACTCCTTTTAAATCATTTGTTGATAACAGAGAGTGATAGAAGAAGGGTCTTAATTCTGCGCCAAGGACTCAATGGATCCAGGAAGAGATTAATGCTTCTTTAATAACATGCACAAGTCTACGCGTTTCTGGAGACACAGCTCCCTTCATCAGGATATTGGCAAGAGAACATCAAATCTCTTTGAGAAGTGATTTGATGTTCTCTTGCCAATATCTTGATGAAGGGAGCTGTGTCTCCAGAAACGCGTAGACTTGTGCATGTTATTAAAGAAGCATTAATCTCTTCCTGGATCCATTGAGTCCTTGGCGCGGAATTAAGACCCTTCTTCTATCACTCTCTGTTATCAGCCAACTTTGGGACTGCTGCCTGGACCTGGATCTTATATATGCCTGTATAGTGGTTGTGACTGGCACAACCATTATAGGTGAGTGTGTTTTTATTACATATCTTCCTCCCTTTTTGGGGTAAGACCCTATTGCACTTTTCTTTCCACAGTTTCTCATTTAAATCATTTGTTGTGATAGCAGCTAAAGCAAGATTAGTGCAGAGCACCAATAACCTGGAGCATGCACACACTTCTTTTATATATATATATATATATATATGTTGCGGGTGGGGGCCGCTGCCGCTTCACTCGGGGGCCTGCTCAGATCCGGGTTCGCTGCTGCGGCTCAAGTGGTGACCGGACCCTGGCTCGCACGGCCGCCCGTCCTCACAACCGTCGGAAAGGGGATATTTACAAGGGAGGTGTTGTGTCTGTGACGCCACCCGTGGGTTGCGGTGAGGGATGGTGGCACCACCGCTGCCTGGTGATGGGGCGCCCGGGGCTGATGGAGCGGGGCAGCAAGGTGGGATCCCATCCACGGGTAGGGGAGGTGTAATCCTGGAGCCCGCGGTCTGAACACGGGAGTGATGGCTGCTGGTGGTGGCGCGCTGGGCTGGACCGGGGGACAATGGTGTACTCACAGTTCAGTAATTTCACACAAGTCCAGTAGTAAACCAAGTTGTCAGTGGCCAGCTGCCTTTGGAGTGTGCATTCGGGTCCCGCACCCAGGTTAATGAACAGTTTTCCCTTCCTCCTGCACTTTGTGTTTGTTTTTCCTTTTGGACGACTTTGCTTGGAACGGAGAAGTTCACTCCCGATTCTTTGTGTGTTGGGAGCTGTGGCCCACGAAAGCTGACCCTTGGGATCTCAGTGGGTTTTGGTGGACACCTTATCCCCCGCGTTGGGCTTCCGTTTCGCTCTATCTGGGCAGTTAACGGGACAAAGTCTGGAACCTTGTCCCCAGCTGGAGAGGGGCTTGCAACCTTCCTCGCCCTAGGGTCCAGGCACCCCGACTGTGCATGGCCTCCGGACCGGATTCCTGCTGTCGGCACCGGCGGGCTACAACCCTGCCCCGGTCCACTTTAGCTCTCCCGCGACAGGATCTCCGTCGCCTGTGGCCCTGTTCACTGTCTGCCACCTAGCCGGGTAGTCCAAGGGCTACTACCTCTGACTACACTGCACAGTCTCCGCTTCACTTCAGCTGTCAAAACTCAACTGTTCTCCTTCACCTCCTCCACTTAACTGTTGTTTTCCCGCCTCTGACTCCTCAGGAGCCCTAGGTGGGCGTTCTCAACCGCCTGATCCCGCCCACTGGTGTGTCCTTATTATCACGAGGGGGTGGCTAGGGTTTAATGGCTGATGTACCTGAGTGTGGGTTTTTTGGTGGTAACAAGGAGGATGTACACTGTTGTGACTACCTGGTTTTGCCAGGGCGTCACACATTTTTTTATATATATATATATATATATATATATATATATATTTATTTATTTAGTGGCTCCTGCATAGATGCAAAGCCAGTGAGTAATTGTGGGGGTCGCAGGACCAGTACTTTATATTAAAAATAAATCTACAGAAATAGAATATATTTTCATATTCTATAGAATAAATTGCTTTTTCAAGCATTTTTACTAAATGTTTAAAATTATATACAGCACTAGAATCAATAGTTCTCTATGAATAAATATTAATTCCATAGTAATAATAATAAAATCAGTCACATGGGCCCTCATGCAGAAAACCTGATTTAACAGAAATTTTAAGCAATGATACTCCAACTTTAAGGTTTATATAAAAATGGTGGCATTGGTAGCTATGAGCTCCATTGGCAGTTTTTATACTTGGCTTGTTCTAGTACTGGATTTAGCTGATCTGTTCATATTTGTCTCAGTCCTGAATAAAATACAATCACGTCAGATTTCACTGATAAAGTGATGACCTTTTTACTTGCCTTTAAATAACCTTTTACGAAAGTATGTGCCTCTGAATCTCCTGATGGCTTTTTCATCACAAAAACCAGTCAGGCATTTCTTAGGAGTAATGACGGGCCTTGAACTCCATTTAAAACAATAGTAAAGAATGGAGGAATACTTTGTACAAATTCTTCCCAGTCTAATATTGGGCCATTCACGAATTCCAGTGTGCCAACTAGTCCTTCACAGCTCACTGCCATATCTCCAGTTTGTGACCGGTTCCCACAGTGGGGCACCTGAAAAGTCCACGCATTACATGCTCAGCCATTCACCTACCGTAAGTGTCCGCCCTATTGAAGTACACTTCCTCTGCTGTCACTGGAATACTTGGCTGGCCATGGCTTCCATGTATGGTTATGACACATGCCCTTTTGGTCAATTAGATTTTCCAACTCGGAATTACGCTTAATATCTTAGCTAAAGTATATTTCACATTACTTGTATATTTTATGACTGCCCATAAAATTGGGGAATCTTTCTGCTTTCCTTTTTACATTTTATTTTAATCTCCTATAACCCTTTAAAGAGACCAAAAGATCGCCCAAAAAAAGGATTTTGGATAGCTGGAAGAGTCCAATTAGTTTCTATCCTCATCCCTGATTTTCACTATCATGTGGTTGGTACAAGCATAAGCAAATTGAGTAATGATATTCATTGAAGATCCAACCACTGATCCCTGACTAGTATCAGCGGGATCTCATCTATACATGAATAGCAAATGAGTGCCGTAAGAAAAAATCCCCAAACTTTGCTCAAAGATCTCGTTTTGACTGAGCCTAAATCTCATTGTAAGTAATTAGGAACCTTTTGTGAATAACTTGTAACTGCAAAGAGCTAATCTGTAGATATATATGGTATATTTTAAGATTGTTTTTCTTATTTTTTTGTTGTTACTTCATTCACTTTTTATTTTATTAACCATTTCTTCAGGGATGAAATGGCCAAAGAAATGTCTGACATTCTGTCTAGGTTGGTGAGACCTTAAATGGGGACATGTTTTAGAGATATTTATAATATTTACTTTATTAATACTTATTAATTTAGTGATTTCTACATGAAGTAATTCCTTTTAATTATTGAAATATGTAAATTATTTTGATTTGTTCGTTGTTTTGCAGCATGCTTCTAATTCTATGTGAATGATTTAATCTAAAAACATTAAAAATGGTTTCTGATAAAATTAACTTTATTTGAAAAACACAAATTACAAATAATGTTTTTGGTTTTTTTTCTGGGGGTGGGGTGGACGTTCAAGTACATGGTTCCTTTTTTCTTGTGTGCATTGCTTACTTATTTTTTACATGTAAAAGTCCTTGAAACATTTCTGTAAATGTTTGTCTCTGTCAGTCACATTCTTGCTACACTATCGCTATCAGAGTTATACAATAACTATCCAGTTAAAAAATTACACAGTAATGCAAATTTTGACATGCTTCAACTATAAAAATTAATTAAACCAGCTGTTAATTTTCCAATTAAAATAGTCGGTAAATTTTGAATTACCGTAGGTGGAATCCTTTACTTTGTCATGCATACTGACACAAAGCGTTATGTTTTACTCTGAAACACTGCAATATTTCAGAGAAATAGAAGTGGTCTCTCCAGTGCCACCTACTGGTGGTTGATTTTCTAGAAGTCATTTAAGTTACCCTATGGCTGATTTAAGTAGATAAGCAAAATAGTAATATTAGATCTATTCAGGAAAGTACAGACTATGCGTTTTGGCACTGGATTTAATACCCTTTTGAGTTACCTTGCCACATGTCTTAAGATATAATGTGAAACCAGAAGCAAAAAAGGTCTTTTCAGTTTGAAGAAGATACTGGTTTCACTTTATAACCTAATTCATCTGCCAAAGCTCTTTAAAGAGTTAAAAGGAATCTGTCAGCAGGCTTTTACAATGTAAGCTGAGGACAGCATGCTGCAAGAGTTAAAAAAGACAAAACAACTGTGCGTCTCTTATCTGTGTGTGAGCTATTGCTTACCTAAACTAAAGGGTTTATTACCCTGTGATTAGCATTAGAGGACTAGGAAGTTGCCCGCCAAGTTGTCCAGCATGCCCCCTGCTGTGATTGACACCTCACAGTCAATGCACAATCTCTATTGAGAGCCTGGTGTGGGCGGGACAGCTCTCCCAACTCAGCTAAACTCAATTCTTTTATAATGTCAGAACTGCACCCAGTAATCTAAGTTAAGTATGGTTAGTCTCAGAATCTCTTTGCCTACAACTAGCAAAAACCTGTGATTCCCTTTAATATCAACTTCTCTGATACATAATGATAGAAAAATACAGAGCTCTTATTGTAGATATCCGTATGAAATGGGTGAGAACAGCAAAATTATCAGGGGCATACATTTGTATGCTTACGTTTATGAGGATGTGCTGCTGCAAGGCACACTGCTTTTTCAAGGTCAAAGTATGGGAAATCATCTACAGCTTAACCTAAAATCCTTATCAGTCATAACAATCATTGGTTGAACAATATATAGTTAAAAAAGTAACCAATGGCTCTGCTGTCGTAAAGGGAATCTGTCAGCAGGTTTTTGCTACCTCATCTGAGAGCTGCATGATGTAGGCAAAGAAACTCTGAAATTACCGATGTATCACTTAGATCACTGGGAACAGCTATTCTGACAGCCAGAATGTCTAGATTTAGCCATCTAGCAGAGCTGAGAGAGCTGCCCTTCCCACACTAGGCTTTCAGTAGAGATTGAGCATTCACAGTGAGGAGTCAATCAGAGGAGGAGGCGTACTGGACTGCCGTGCACATGACATTGTAGTCTGAGCAATGATGAGTCCTGCATATGTCCTGCTGCTTAATCAACCTTGCCAGGAAAACAAGAGGTTGGACCTTGACAAGAAAGGCATCCCTGAGTTCTACGTTTTAACCCTTGCAACATGCTTTCTTCAGCTTACATAGCAAAAAGCTGCTGACAGATTCCCTTTACGAATAGAGGCAGAAATTTTTACTGGGTTTATTCAGGTTAAAACAATTTAAGCATTGTATCCTGAAGCCAGCCATATGCACCATATGACCTTCAGGTGAACGATGCTTTGTTCAGCCAAAAGCCATTTCAGCAGTCTATCTCATACACAGGAGCACTTCCATGCTTAGCGACTTACATAGATCTCTGCCTTTGGCTTATTTTCGGGTGAATAAAGTGCTTGGCAGTCCAAAATCGGACATGTCGGATCGACATCACTCTTTACCATTTGTTAGCCGACATCCCCATACATATGAGAGCATTGACTGAACCCATCGTTACTGGTGAGTTTTGCCAAGATTAGTCTAATGTGTATGGGGGTCTTAAGTCCTGTGGTAAGTCTCTTCTAACAGTATATATTGACTTCTATGACTGCTACCTCCATAGATGGCACTAGAGACCCTTTTCTTATCCTCTGAGGAGAGTCTCTTTGCATATTTTATCCCTGGGAGCATTGCCTGACTAATAAGTCTTCCTTAGTTTTTCCTCAAGGAGAAATGTTATATCTTAGAGAAGAATGTTTTAAAAAAAGAAAGGAAAATTCAGCTCACCGATCCTGCTGTTCACCGCTCCCTGTTTGGAGCAGCGCACGGAAGTCTTGGCTGCCATGTATTCAGAAAAATAAAAGAAAAACATCCAGCGCAGTCCTCAGGTTGTAAAATAAAATCCAGAATTTTATTTAGAATAATTCCATTAAAATATAGCGGTCAGCAGTGTAGTAAAATTGGTCAAATACCAGTATTAGACCAACTTTACTACACTGCTGACTGCTATATTTTAATGGAATTATTCTATATAAACTTCTGGATTTTATTTTACAACCTGAGGACTGCGCTGGACGTTTTTCTTTTATTTTTCTGAAGTTTTTAAAAACAATTGAAAATAACCAGAGCATACTTACAAAGTGAATCACCATTGTGGACTTTTGCTTTGATATTCAGCTCTAAGGCTGATGCATCATTTCCATTACTTGCATGCTATGAAGTGCGTGTACAGCGACTTCTTAATGGAAGAATGTTGTATGTTAATATGTAGCAACCAGAAAAGAAAGGATCATGAATTTCATGTTACCTTTTGTACACTGCATTTATAGCTGGTAACCTTCAGTGTGAAATAATGCATTAGGCAGCGGAGCCTTGGAAATGTTATTGAGTCAAAGAGCGTAAAGGTTGTCTCCATAAACTACAAATAGATTTACTCAGTAGGCTGCTCAGTAATCCAGGTGCACATGTTACATACAAACCCTTATGTACCACATAAGCTATTTTTTCCGAAAGTTTAGGTCACAGATCAACAATGCAAAAATGCGTTGTCCTGGAACATGGCTCTGAGATGTGCCATATCGTTCTTTACCTGGATATGTCTGCTTAACCTTGGAAAAAGACTTCCATTCTGCTACAAAGTCTTTTTTTACACTAATTGCATAGTTTTATATATATATATATATATATATATATATATATATATATATATATATATATATATAGATATAAAACACTTCTTTCCAAGTAGGCGTTCATGCCCAAGTGGTGTGCGATAAAAGTGAACAATTGACTAACTGCTGGCAATTCTGGTAATTTAGATGTATCGGCCGAGTACTTCTGCTGTGACTGCTTTTCTTGCTGCTGTAGATCATTGAAGGTCTTTACTATTCTGTATTCCTACAAGGAAATCAACCAGTGCATCACACGTTTTATTATTTTGTCAAAAGTGAAAGCTAAAATATACCGTTCGGAGCACACAACCAAATATTTGTTAGCGTTCTGCATCCGCCATCCGGCAGATTTCTATTCTCGTGTAATTTCTAAAAGCTTTTTATTGCTTCGCTTGTAGCTGGTATTTAATGTCATGTGTTGCATAACGTAACTTGTGTGTGGTGCTTGTTGTAGGGGGGTGCAAGTTCAAGCTACAAAATCTGCTGCCAGCGTCAAGAAGTATGACTTAAGCAAGTGGAAATATGCAGAGCTCAGAGATGCAATCAATACTTCATGTGGTAAGTCAAGAAAACCAGCTATTAATGCACAAGCTGAGACTAATTGAGAGCGTGCACAGTTAATAAACGGAAATGTCGGCTGCGGAGAGAGTGCGGAGCGCCTAATTTTTAGAATCTTGCTGGAGAACAGAAATTTAGGTGACCAGATGACCCAGTTCTGTTGCTGGAAGTTAAAACTTTAAAGTCTTTAGGAGATTTTCAGCTATTGGGTAACATTATACCTCAATATATACCTGCTCATTACAGAAAAACAAAGACAAAATTACTATATTAATACGCATACAAACACAAACTATAAATAAAATAAGTTACAAAATTATAGTAAACAGACAAAGGCATATATATTAATATTGTCTAATTCTTAGACAGTGCAAACTTAGACTAGGCAGTCTTAAAAGTTGCCAGATTTAACATAGTGGCTCTTGAAATTTAGTAAATCGAATTTTAAGACTAGCTAGTCTTGAGTTCATACCAACTATTAGTTGACTTAAATTTGTGTCAAAAATTTGCACAATTTTGGACACATTTTTGGCAAACAATGTGGCACGTCAGACCATTTCCCTTTCCTGCCAGTTTTACAGAGTCAACGGCCGGTTGTCAAAGAAAGTGCGAGAATTGTCCAATCCTTATGATAAATATCATGCAAGTCTTAAATAAGTTTTTGTTTTGCAAAAAATGCCAGATTTCTAGCAGATTTAGCATAATAAACATTTCCCAATGTTTTTTTATGCTAACACATTACATTTGCATAAAGAAAAATACATATTCCTGCTATGTACTGTGTAATGGCTGTGTCTGACCATACAGGGACATTACCTGATCATACCACATCTCCTGAGCCAGAGGGGATGCAAAATAGTATACAGACATTACAGTTTGGGATCATATCTGATTCTTTTTGTGAGGTAAAACATTTCTCTATCTGTTTTTAAAAATGTTTTACCTCAAAGAAAGTATAATTTGTGATCCTGTGCTATAATTTCTGTTTACTCTCTTTTACTTCCTCCCTCATCCAGAAGCTGTGGTATGATCAGACCATGTCCCTGTACTGTCAGACACTGCCATTACACAGTACATAGCAGGGTCACATTTATAAGATAATCCAGGGTTACAGGGGATGGAAGAGTGTTCTGTGAGCACGTAGAGGAACATGACTCATAAGCCTGAATCACTCCTATTGAAGGACTGGTGCGAGAAGTTTTATAGGGTGATGAGTAATAATTAATAAGCTATGTTGATTAGGTTGCTCAACCATGCCAATTGTTGTTCATGTAGTTCTAAATGATGATAGGATATCAATTATAGGGAATTAATCTTACATCACGTCTGACAAATAAAATTCTGCAGCTTTGCAGTTTTCACTCTCATCACCGAGCCTTTTAGTGGACTGACACTTCATGAACTTTAGAGATCACGATTTTCAGTCACAAGCAAAATTGCAATGAAAGGTTAAAACAAAAAACAGTGATGTTGTTCGTGCAGTCTGATCTGATGACAGCCTCCTATTGATTTGATTATGAGGCGGATGTTCAGTACCCGGCCGCGGCCACTATAAAAAGATGGAGCATATCCAGAACTGAGCATATCTGGCCACTACTGGCACCGACCACAACTGATTGCCGGGGGTACAGAGTGTCTGACCCCAGTCGATCAGACATTGATGACCTATCCTAAGGATTGTCCATCAATGTTAAAGTAGTTGACAACCTCTTTAAATGGAACCTGTCACCAGTTTTTTCAGTATTGAACCAAAAGTTTCACCTTCTGCATCTCCTGGGTTGCATTCTATGCATTCTATGAAGGTGCACCTTGTTCCCTGACTCCCCTTGCAGACCCCAAAACTTTATAAAATCTGACCTCCACGTATGCAACTGACCTGTACTGGTCAGATGGGTGTTCTCTTTTTCGGCTCCTGCCCCTCCTCCTGCTGCTGTTTGCCGTCGTCCTTTGATGATTGACACGTCTCATGCCTCTGTCATCATCCATGTACTGGGCTGAATCTCGCGCCTGCACAGTTATTCCCGGCTCACACAGGTGCACTTTGCTCTGCCCCATTGCGGGCAGAGCCAAAAACATAGGTGCGCCTTCGCGAGCTTGTTAGCTCTCTCACAATGTCGCATCTGCGCAGAGGGCTCGCACAAGTGCACCTATGTTTTTGGCTCCAAAAAAGGCAGATATCCAGCATCCAGGAGAGTAGTAGATTAAAACTTGCTTTTATTAGACAAGTAAAAACAAAATGTGGTCCAGTAAGCACAGAGGCACAGATATTATGCGTATAAACCAACGCGTTTCGACCAGAGCGTCTTATTCATGGCATGCCATGAATAAGACGCTCTGGTCGAAACGCGTTGGTTTATACGCATAATATCTGTGCCTCTGTGCTTACTGGACCACATTTTGTTTTTACTTGTCTAATAAAAGCAAGTTTTAATCTACTACTCTCCTGGATGCTGGATATCTGCCTTTTTTGAAGCTGTTTTCCGCCCGGGCCAGGGCGTTCCCTGCATCGGTTGAAGTCCGGGAGTGAAGAGGGGTGAGCTGACTATGGTTTTGTGCTTATGTTTTTGGCTCTGCCCGCAATGGGGCAGAGCGAAGTGACCCGTGAATGACTGCACAAGCACGAGATGCAGCCCCACTATGTGGATGATGACGGAGGCATCAGACACGTCAATCATCAAAGGAGGACGGCAAACAGTAGCAGGAGGGGGGACAGGAGCCGAAAAAGAGCACGCCCATCCGACCAGAACAGGTCATTTGCAAACGTGGCACTCAGATTTCAAAAAGTTATTTCTGGGGTCTGCAAGTGGAGTCAGGGAACTAGGTGCACCTTCATACAATGCAGTCCAGGAGCTGCAGAAGGTGATACTTTTAGTTCAATACTGAAAAAACTGGTGACAGGTTCCCTTTAAAACTAATGCTTAGTCATCTCAGACAATATGGCTGGCCCCATAGTCAGAACAGAAAATAGAATGAAAAGTCGGCATCTGAATATAACATTTAAAGGGAAGCAAAATAATGTTTAATTGTTTTAATCATTGGTGCAATTTATTTTCACCCAGAAACTCTTGCATTATACTGTAAATTCATTGCAGGCTCCTACCTAACAGGATATTCATTTGTCATCATCAGGAGACTGAGCTCAATAGAGATATTGATCTCGTGTATTAAATGAAGCTTGTATGTGGTATTTAGATCTAGAAGTCATTTCTTTCCTCAGTGCTTATAATGACATGGTTGGTGGACTAATTAGGTATAATTAGGAAGGAATGGCTCCAAAGCAATACACCTTTCTTGCGTAGTCCTAAGATTAGCTGCTGCTCTGCAGTTTCTAATTTGCAGTAGTGGCATCTTTATCATCGCTTACTTTTAAACATAATAATAAAAAAAGACAGACACAAAGATTCCTTTATCCGGCTCTTCTTCTCTGTTACTCTCAGCTCCACTGTTTTTACTTTTATTGTACAGTGATATGTAATGTAGCTTACCTCTGCTGTAGACAAAAGACAGTAGAGATTTTAATAGCGTAACAAAATACTCGCTAGAAGTAGAAAAATGGCTAGTAGCTGTAGCAGTTTGGCCAACATTATCTGAAAATCTGGTGCCTTATGAAACAGAACTATAGAATTGGGTGTTTGAATTCTAGGCACCTGATCCTTATTTTCTCGACATCTTTGGTCACGGAAGGGTTGAAAATTACCCATAGTGGAGAGATGCCCACACACATTAGATAGTCAGTCGATACCCACTATCTAATGTCTAAGACTCTGTTCACATTTGCTTTGTGAGAGCAGCATTGCAGCTCTATTTCTTCCACACTTCCTTTTATCTCCTAATGTCGGTATCTTTCCCCTCAATTCCAAGGCTTTGCAGTCTGACCAATAAAGAAATATTTTTTTTTCCTTTCAAGAAAATTGTTCTGAGTTGAATGTCATGGTGTAATGAATAATTTACAGCGTAGTTGTACAAAATGGCTAGAAACATGAACATATTGTGAATAAGGAATCTCTAGTGGATATCGTCTCTCAGACCAGATTTGTCTTAAAGTCAGTGTTATTTTCCTGAGCAGAGAACATGACATTATGTCCAGGAGCACATCACAACAAGCTGGTTGATTTCACCATTTCCGTAAATGGTGTCAATGTTTCAGATAAACCCAAATTATATATTGTAAAAGGGAAAATCTGTATCATGTTTGATACTATGTATCATAAATTAACTCATGCATCTCATACAAACACAATAAGCTATTATTAAAAGTTATTTAGGGTCCCTTTCATATAATATCAGATCAGATTAAGTTTTCAAAGGTATTTTTTACACAACTCCTTAAAATGGTAACCTGCTTCCTAGTAATAGACTTAACTTCTTTTCACCAGGCAACCCCTTCACCACTCATCCTTTGGATAGGTGATAACTTGTGGGGATCCAAAGGCTCAGAAATGCACCGATCGGTAGAATGGAGTACTTTTACAGCCATTGTATTGGAATGACAGTGCTCTTGCTCAACAGCTGCTCCATTCATTCCTTATTGGGCTTCTGACCTCTGTGCATAGCTTTTTTGCAGTAGCCCCATTAAGACATTGAGAATGTATAGAGTGACAGTCAGGCGTGTCACCTGCTAATCTATTTTGTAATGGGGATAAAAGTTTTTCATCAGGGCGTAAAGATTCCTGTTGTGAAAGTCCCAGAGGTCGGACGCCCACCAGTATGCATGGAGGTCGGACACCCACCAGTATGCATGGAGGTCGGACACCCACCAGTATGCATGGAGGTCGGACACCCACCAGTATGCATGGAGGTCGGACACCCACCAGTATGCATGGAGGTCGGACACCCACCAGTATGCATGGAGGTCGGACACCCACCAGTATGCATGGAGGTCGGACACCCACCAGTATGCATGGAGGTCGGACACCCACCAGTATGCATGGAGGTCGGAAACCCTTACTTACTTTACACCCTTACCATACTTTAAAGATCTATCCCAACATCCTTGCAGTAGATTGATAGGTCTTTTTCTATGGGAGCCGGGGGGGGCAAAGCCTGAGTAGTCTCAACTCTGGCTATGGTCTCCTGAAGTATATGAGATCTGAAATGCTGAAGCATCCTAGATAAGTATATACCTGCCTGCAATTGTGTGGCCAGGATCTGATTCATACTGCCCCTAGTTTGGGCAGCAAAAATCAGGTGGCAAATTTCCTTGATAACTCTGAAGAGTTGAGTCAGAAAGTATATTAGAAAATTGGAGAACTTGTAATTTTACAATACCTGGCCTCTATTTGTGGAAGCTGGCATACAACTTTAAGAACCCCAGTTATTATTATTTTGGTTATGTCACATTGAAATTCATTACTCAGCAGTGCCTGGTAAATAATGCTAAGGTATAGTAAAGGCTAAAACCGGCCTTACACAGAGGATAAATATCGACCGATAGATATCACTGCCAAATCTTCAATACATATGAACATTCGTCCTTACCGAGTGTTCATATGTTTTAAATTGGAAGAATGGAGCAAGCCAGTGCCAAACATCTCTGATGGTTACTCATCTCCCAGAGGTTGGAGTGTTACTTCTAACTGCTATACCATTATCTACTCTGATGTGCTCTTTTGGGGAGAGACAAGATTCCCCCCTCCCCCATACATATTGGATGGTCAGACAACTATTTCTAATGTATGGGGACCTCGAGGTCTTTCAGACACATCCCTGATATACATTTTATATTTGTATAATCAGTAGAAATAAGGTTGGAATCTGCTCTGTAATTTACCGGTAGGCGACTTGGTAAACCTCCTCAGTGACCAAGCGAGAGATAAAGCTGTTCCATAGGGCTAATATGACAATAGTATCTTTTACATACCTATTTCTTGTCTCAGAAACAGAGGACATGAGAAGCCTAAAGGGCAAGTAACTGAAAAATTACAGCACAAATTAACTACGCAATAGAGTAGTATATGGTCAGCTTGTCTTCTCTACTTCGAGTAACACATTAAATAACATGGTTACACTAACCAAAGTCATTTTCTTTGTCCCCTTGAATGTTCTGAATAGATATCGAGCTGCTAGCAGCATGCAGAGAGGAGTTCCACCGGCGGCTCAAAGTTTATCATGCCTGGAAGTCCAAGAACAAGAAGCGTAATACCGACTCTGACCAGCGTGCCCCTAAATCGGTTACAGATTACGGTAAGCCACAGTTTAGTAATTGTAGTCTGTGTATATGTAAATATATATTAGCAGAGTTACTCTTCTTCCTTTAGTTACACTTGCTAGGTCATGGAATTAGACTTCTGCTCTCAATAAGTGTTTTCTTAATCGTTTTGTTCCACTTGTTAAAAGCCAAAAATCAATTTCTGTTCTAAATACTTAATCCTTGAGGATAATACTTCTCATTTCCTTTAAACACTACTTCAAATAGCTTGTGCGTCTTATAGAAATACCTGTAACTGCTGTATGAGAGTTGTTTCGAGGTTAAATTCCCAGAAGAACTTAATCCTTATTAAGAAGACAGAGTTAATTTGTATAGAGAACCATATGTAAGAGAAATGCTTTACATCTTATGGACACATTAAATCCTGACAGCTTGTACTGTGTTCAGAAAAGCATTAAATAAGTGTGATAACACACACATTGGGGAGAGCTTTCATCTTTTTGGACTGAAGTCCATTTTGCTGATATATAGGTTTGTATGTGCATTGGGATTACACAATAATTATAGTCTATAGTCTAGGCACGTTCTATGCAAGGACAAGGCCAGAAAACCACTGTAGAAAAGCGCCTAAAGGGGTTATCCAGGCTTATATTGATAATATTGCAGGTACATGCAGCATTATTTTTTATATTTTTAAGTTTTTATTCATCACAGTGTTCAAGATTTCTGCTCCCTAACAGTAAATGTTCTACATGGTTTAAAGAGAACCTTTCATGTGAATAAAAAACTACTTAACCTGCAGTTAAAGGTTAATCTGCAGGTAAATCGCATTCTAAAGCTGTCCGACACCCACACTTAGACCACTGCTGCCAGCAGGAAATGAGCATTATTCCCTTCGGCAGCATTTGACTTTCAGTCGCAAGGGTGCCACCGGTGTAGGTTCAGTCCCTGCGCAGTGCGTAGAGAGCGATGGCTATAACCACACTACCAGAACTGGCTGACAGCTGGCTCAGCATTGTAGCAGTACAGAGCTGGATGTCAGTCAGTGCCGGGGGCGTAGTTACAGCCATCGCACACAATACTCTGAGTGGTGACTGAACCCATACCTCTATGGTTGGAAGCCAAACACTGCTGGTAGGAATAAAGTTAATTTCCTCCCAGCAACGGGGTTCTAAGTGCGGATGCCATGCAGCTTCAGAACACGATTAACCCCATATCTGCAAGTTAAGAGTGTTTTTCAATTTAGAGCTCACAAGCCAAAATTATGTTACATCTTACAGATGGTTATATTTGTAGCAGTTTAAGCAATCCTCTGAGCTATACATGTCTACAGCACAGAAGTCTATGTTCTTTGGAGAGTTTGTTACATTGTTTCCAGTCCACTATAGACAATTTTGCTGATTGAAAGCTCCCTTGATACCATATTTATTAAGACTTGCACTAATTTTTCATGCCCAAAAACTGACTCAGGTCTTTTATAAATGTTTCCCATGTACTGTGCTCTTATAGTTTGCAACAATGCATTTATTTAAGTACAGTGTAGTAGGGCAGTGTTTCTCAACTCCAGTCCTTAAGACCCACCAACAGATTATGTTTTCAGGTTTTACTCAATATTAGACAGGAAATAATTCTATCATGTGTGTAACATTAAGTAAATCCTGAATACCTGATTGAGGAAAACCCGAAAACATGATCTGTTGGTGGGTCTTAAAGACTGGAGTTGAGAAATGATGGTGTAAGGGGTTCAAAGTATTTAGTTCACAGAGGATTGTAAAAATCTGGATTAAAGGTGTTGTCTCAACTTGTTACATAAGTACAATTGAAAAGTGCTTGTAAAAACAAGCAATATAGCACTCTTCGTTTCCTAGGGTATCGGCCAACTTTGCAATTTTTCAGTGATGGCCGGTTTACTAAACAAGGGAGCATGCAAGTTTGAAGTCCCTTGCTTTAAAGCTTTCAACTGCAGTTCTGAAGTTTGCTGGATTCGGCCAGCTTCTGTGCCCCTGAGCTCCTCCTATGCTGGAGAGGCAAAACTGCCTATGGTTTGTTGCAGTACGGGAGAGCACACAGTTTGTATCTGCAGAACAACCATGCCACTGGTCGACACTGTCAATCATAAGAGCACACCACTCTTTGGTAAGCAGGAAGCTCGGACGCAGAGGTGCGGTGTTATCCTAGAGAAAGAAGATTAGGCAACCTCTTTAAATTGTGGCAGTCATCAACTGTAAGAAGCACTACATCTGCCTGGGATTTCAGTTATCAGGCTAAAGAGTGTTTTCGGTCATTGTAGGTAAACATACAATTGGGTCCAGAAATATTTGGACAGTGCATGATTCTTCACGATTTGGACTCTGCATGCCACCATTTTTTATCTTTAAAATAAGACAAGTGAGATGAAATTGAAGTGTGGACTTTCAGGTTTAATTGAAGAGGTTTAACATAGTTTCTAAGGCTGAAGGAAGACCTTATATCCATCTAGGTTGAACAAAAATATTTTGTGAAACGTTTAGGAATTACAAACATTTACCAACAAAGTCTTCTTATTTTAGGGGCTCAAAAGTAATTGGACAAATTTACTGTACCATAAATAAAATGTTCATTTTTAATACTTAATCCTTAAACTGCCTGAAGTCTGGAAGACATGGAGGTCACCAAACGCTGGGTTTCCTCCTTAGTGATGCTTTGCCAGGCCTTTACTGCAGCTGACTTGAGTTACTTGTTTGTGGGTCTCTCTGCCTTAAGTTTTGTCTTCAGCATAAGAAATACTTGCTCAATGGGGTTGAGATCTGGTGATTGACTTGGCCATTACAGAATATTCTACTTTTTTGCCTTAAACTCCTCGGCTGCTTTTGCAGTATATTTTGCAGCTTTGTCCATCTGTACTGTGAAGCATCATTCAATCAACCTTGCTGAATTTGGTTGAATCTGAGCAGAAAGCATAGCCCTGTACACTTCAGAAACCATCCGCCTTCTTCTGTCTTCAGTCACATCATCAGTAAATGCTAGTCACCTAGTACCATTCGAAGCCATGCATGCCCATGCCATCAAACTGCCTCCACCATGTTTTACAGAGCATGTGGTATGCTTTAGATCATGAGCCATTCCAGGCCTTCACCATACTTTCTTCTTCCCATCAATTCTGGTACAGGTTGATTCTGTCCAAAGAATGCTTTTTCCAGAACTGGGTTGACTTTTTTAGATGTTTTTTTGGTCAAAGTCAAATCTTACCTTTCTTTTTTTTAAGGCTGAATAATGTTTGCATCTTGTGGTGAACCCTCTATATTTACACTCAGGAAATCTTCTCTTTACGGTAGAATTAGATACCGAAACACCTACTTCCTTGAGAGTGTTCTTTACTTGGGGTTTTCCATCATCATTTAAAGCGGATTCTGCGATCATTCACCACTGTTTTTCCTTGTCATTTTTAGACATCCATGTCTTTTGAAATTCCTAAGTTCACCAACGTTCTCTTATTTTCCAGAATGCACCAAACTGTTGATGTGACCACTCCTAACATTTCTGCTATCTCTTTTACCTTATTTGATGTTGGATTAATGAAGGAAAAGGTCATACAGCCCATTAAATAGATTTTGAAATAAGTGTCCAATTACTTTTGTTTCCTTGAAAAAGAGGCAGCTACATATTAAAGAGCTGTAATTCCTAAACCCTTACTGCAATTAGGATGTGAATATCCAAAAAGGATGTAAATACCCTCAAATTAAAGCTGAGAGCCTGCACTTTAAGTTTATATTGATTATATACCAGTATCTTGAATATGTTTTGGTAAACAGCTAAAATTCCAAAACTTGTCACGTTCAAATTTCTGGACCTAATTATATATCATGAAAATTGTGTTGCATTGAAACATGGAGTATAATAGAGCATTTTAGAGTTATAGTGGTTTAATGCTAGTGTTAAAGGGTTTTCTGGGACTTTACCATTGATGGCCTATTCTTGGGATAGGACAAAAATATCTAATCAGGTCTGATCACCTGGCGCCCGCACCGATCAGCTGTTCTTGGTGCCAGCAGCAACCAGAACTACTCAATTGCATAGTTGCACATCCATCAACTATATAGTGGCTGTGGCTGGCTACCGGATATCCACCCCCTATTCAAATCAGTAGGGAGCCAATGTGCAGTACCCAGCCATGGCCACTATTTTGTAGACGGAACTGTGCAGTTCTGCAACTGAGTAGTTCTGGCCGCCGTTGCTATCAGGAACAGCTGATTGATGGGGGTGTAGGGTGTCACAAGCTCATTGATAAGATATAAGAATACTTATAAGGCAATCTGTGGGTATCCCAGAAAATCAGCTCTTTTCTCCCTTTTGCTTTTCACAATCCAACCTTTAGCTGTAGTGCAGCTGGTTGCAAAAGGAGCATCTCCCTTTTGTTCTTTCGACAAACAAGGTTAAGACCTACTGTCAAATGAAATTGGAACATATCATGAAATTGACCCATGTTCCCTATTTGCTAATGTTTTTTAGTGTGGGGAATCTTCGGCATGCTCATGAAGCAAACATTGTAATTTCTGTTTATTTGTATAACTCACTTTTAGATTTGTGGTAAATTGAAAACCTGGATTGTGTGTAGGGACTTGTGGTTTGAACAGAAAGCGTCGCACAGAATGGTTTCTGGTTAACTTGTCAATTTCTCACGGTGTCCATGAAAATGTTCCTATGTATGAGAACAGCCAGCGTAGAGAATGCATGTATTCAGTATTATGTCTTCCCTATAACTGATGCCATATACCCTGCATGTTCTCAATTACAACTGATATTTATTTACAGATTTTGCTCCGTTTATGAACAACGCAAGTAAGTGTGCGGATGGTGATAACACTAACCTGCGATCGGAGGGAAAGGTTTTTACGCTTTTTGCTACTAACCAACATGTTGTTTGCTACAGTTGTGGACGTCAATGAAGCCTTAATTTTATTGTCAGTCGTGAAGTTATAAAGTTTCTAATACTAATAGAAATAACCATATCATTACGCCTGACGTGGCCATAGACCACTTTGGTAGATAGGAGCAGTGGCACCATAGGAAAGGAGAGAATACTCCTTGCAGCAGTCAGGTATCAGTAATACTTAATTTTTACATTACATAATCAGTACAATGCATATCACACTAGTTAGGTGATGGCTACACCTACCAAGAATACCGTTCTGACATTGCCAAGGTCTTCCCTTGTTTTCAGAACCTTTTTAAACATCACCTTGACATTAACACCTGTGAAAAGCTCTGCAACGTATTATTCTTTTTAAGAAACATTCTTGCCCTTGCTACTCTTCATGGGCACGTCCATTGGTAGTGCTGCAATAGTATTAAACAAAATGAGTAATGCTTCCTATGTTTTGAACAATGATGGCATGGATTGGTAATAACATTTTTCATATGTTTTAACAGCATTTAAAAAACAAACAAGCAAACAAACCTTCTTGGGCATATTATGAGCATGGAAACATACAGGTGATATATACATAAATTTAAAAAGCATACATACAATATATCACAAAAATGAATACACCCCTCACGTGAAAATAATGGTGGCCACAAAAAATATTCACACTTTATATTGTATCAAAGAGGCATATCAACATTCAGTGTTGTCCCATGAAAAGATAAAATATTTACAAAGATGTAAGGGGTGTACTCTCTTTTGTGATATACTGTAGATTCCTATATCCATTACAATATCCACTTCCTCAGCTTTTAATACATTATAGAGTCGGTGACTCGTGACATTTTACTATCAGGTTACAGTTCATTATGTGATGTCATAGGAAAAGCTGAGTAGACACTTGCCGACATCCTATAACTTCATTCATTAGAATTACATCTCTATTTAGAAGAGTCTTATATCCATCATGCCTTCTTTAAAGCACACTAAGGGCGGCATCACACGCTACGATATATCGGTCGATATGTCGTTGGGGTCACGGATTCCGTGATGCACATCCTGCATCGTTAGACATATCGTAACGTCTGACAGCTACGAACGACTGTGAACGAGCAAAAATACTCACCTTATCGTTGCTCATTGACACGTCGTTCATTTTCAAAATGTCAGTCCTCCGGTTGTTCATCGTTCCCGAGGCAGCACACATCGCTCCGTGTGACACCCCGGGAACGACGGACACAGCTTATCTGCGTCCCAACGGCAATGCGGAAGGAAGGAGGTGGGCGGGATGTTACGTCCCGCTTATCTCAGCCCCTCTGCTTCTATTGCGCGGCCGCTGTGTGACGTCGCTGTGACGCCGAATGTCCCTCCTCCTTCAGGAAGAGGATGTTCGCCGCCCACAGCGAGGTCGTTCGGGAGGTAAGTGCGCGTGACAGGGGGTTAATGACTTTGTGCACCACGGCCAACTAATTGCCCGTGACGCACGAACAACGGGGGCGGGTACGATCGCTCGTGCGATCGCACGATAGATCGTACCGTGTGACGCCGGCCTAAGGCATAATAATTTAAACTGTCTAATTCTTACAGTATAGATTTAGACTAGACAGTCTTAAAATGTGCCAGATTTGTCATTGGTTCATGCTATTTGATAAATCTAATATTAAGACCGTCTAGTCTAAGTTTGCACCACCTGTTAGTTGGGTAACATTGTGCCTGAAACGTGCACCACAGTTTTGGTGCATTTTTGGTGCATGTTTTAACCTTGTCCTTTTTCTGATAAATTGCCCCTCTTTTCAGGAAGGTCACCACCTAAATATCATGAAAGACAATTTTATTAGCACAAATTATGCCAGAATTATGGTGCATTTACCTCTATAAACCTCTCCAAATATTGTAAGATTTATGCTGGTAATCTGGTCGGGGGTTCTCTCCCTCCCGATTACAAAATATCCTTTTGGATGGAAAATAGGTATTTAATTGTAATATTTATGTATAACGGTCTGAAACCTTTTTGGACACAAGTAACCAGTACTATTTGGCCCAAGACAGTTGCCAGATACATACTTTCCTAACATAGAGCAACATCATTGATGTAGAGATTAAGGTCTACAAAGAGGTGAATCCCAAAAAGGGTAACTAAGGGTTAAACATTGAAGGACACAACTGTAGCAAACTGCTTTCTGAAGAGAAAGGTAACCATATGGTGGCGCTAACGGTCTTGGTTGGTGTGGTGGAATATAGACTGCAATATATCGGGTGCCTTGTGATATACTCAGAAAACATTGCAGCTGCAGCTACCTCGAGCCTACATAGAGTGCCTCGCGAAAGTATTCAGCTTCCTTGAATTTTTCTACCTTTTCCGACATTTCAGACTTCAAACATAAAGATCAAAACTTTAATGTTATGGTGAAGAATCAACAACAAGTCTGACACAATTGTGAAGTTGAACGAAATTTATTGCTTATTTTAAACTTTTTTTAAAAATAACTGAAAATTGGGGCATGCAATATTATTCGTCCCCTTTAAGTTAATACTTTGTAGCGCAGCGCCACCTTTTGCTGCAATTACAGCTGCAAGTCGCTTGGGGTATATCTCTTCACTTTTGCACATTGAGAGACTGAAATTCTTGCCCATTCTTCCTTTGCAAACAGCTCAAGCTAAGTGAGGTTGGATGGAGAGCGTTTGTGAACAGCAGTTTTCCACAGTTTCTCGATTGGATTCAGGTCTGGGCTTTGACTTGGCCATTTTAATACCTGGATAGGTTTATTTGTGAACCATTCCATTATAGATTTTGCTTTATGTTTTGGATCATTGTCTTGCTGGAAGACAAATCTCTGTCCCAGTCTCTGGTCTTTTGCAGACTCCAACAGGTTTTCTTCAAGAATGGTCCTGTATTTGGCTCCATCCATTTTCCCATCAATTTTACCCCTCTTCCCTGTTCCTGCTGAAGAAACGCAGGCCCAAACCATGATGCTGCCACCACCATGTTTGACAGTGGGGATGGTGTGTTCAGGGTGATGAGCTGTGTTGCTTTTCCTCCAAACGTATCGTTTGGCATTGTGCCCAAATAGTTCGGTTTTGGTTTAATCTGACTAGAGTACCTTCTTCCACATGTTTGGTGTGTCTCACAGGGGGCTTGTGGCAAACTTTAAAGGAACACTTTTTATGGATATCTTTGAGAAATGGCTTTCTCCTTGCCACGCTTCCATAAAGGCCAGATTTGTGCAGTGTACGACTGATTGTTGTACTATGGACAGACTCTCCCATCTCAGCTGTAGATCTCTGCAGTTCATCCAGAGTGATCATGTGCATCTTGGCTGCATCTCTGATCAGTCTTCTCCTTGTTTGAGATGAAAGTTTGGATGGACAGCCGGGTCTTGGTAGATTTGCAGTGGTATGATACTCTTTCCATTTCAATATGATCACTTGCACAGTGCTCATTGGGATGTCTAAAGTTTTGGAAATCTTTTTGTAACCAAATCCAGCTTTAAACTTCTCCACAACAGTATCACGAACCTGCCTGTTGTGTTCCATGGTCTTCATGATGCTATCTGCGCTTTGAACAGAACACTGAGACTATCACGGAGCAGGTAAATTTATACAGAGACTTGATTACACACAGGTGGATTATATTTATCATCATCAGTCATTTATGACCACATTGGATCATTCAGAGATCCTCAATGAACTTCTGGAGTGAGTTTGCTGCACTGAAAATAAAGTCGACGAATAATATTGCACGCCCCAATTTTCAGTTATTTATTTTTTTAAAAAGTGTAAAATAAGCAATCAATTTCGTTCAACTTCACAATTGTGTCCCACTTGTTGATTCTTCACCATAACAATAAAATTTGTACCTTTATGTTTGAAGCCTGAAACGTGGGAAAAGGTTGAAAAATTCAAGGGGGACGAATACTTTCGCAAGGCACTGTTGAAGTATTATCTTTATGCTTATAGGGTCTATTTTTAGTCTTTACTAGAACCACATTTCCAGCCATCATACCCTTAGTATAACAATGACCTGTATGTACTCCACTGCAGAATGTTTTCTCAGATCATCATCACATGGCCAATGGTACTTATATCCACCTATAACAAATCAGCAGTAAATGGTCAGATTTATTTGGCTTTTTGGGGACTACCTTGCATTCATCGTTAATGAGGAGTTGGCGATTTCTCTATAGAACTCATGGGCAATGGCTGTTCTTTAGTTGTTTTTTTATTGCTGTGGAGCAATATAATCTCTTCCATGATGTGTTCTTCTATATCTTTGAGAAACACTGATTAATTATATAATAAGAATATGTCCTGTACTGATATGGATTCAGACTTTATGCCAAGCAATGTCCTCCTGATTATGTGTTTTCTCTGTGACACTGGATCATCGGAGTACCGAGAGAAGTTGCGTCAACTCTATGGCAGATGCGCGACAAAGCTCCTCTCACCCGCGGCAGGTCATTTCTCATATAGTTGGGAAACTAAATATTTTGGCATTTGACCATTGATGCGAAAAGGACATTTGACTGCACCATCTGGCCCTATCCTTATGAAATAAACCTCCTGCCATGACATTTTTAAAGCAGTTAGGAGGCTACAATTGGCTTACAAAGATTGCCACGATGACCAGCGTCAGTTTTTTGCAGTTAACCATTCATCCAATAGATGCTACAAGACAATAATAGAAAAGGTTCTAAACTAGTATTGTACTTTATAGATATAAAAAAATAGTTTGCAAAGTAGAATCTGGCACACCAATCTGTCTTATCCGCCTCACACACTTTGATTCAGTTTGTCAGTCTTATAGTTTGGGAAGATTGTCAGCCTATATTAAATCTGACGATTGAATACTAAAGTTTCAAAAATAGAGAAATTCACTGAATCCCCAAAGAAAATGTAATGACTTGGTAGCAGCATTCATTACACGTCTGTCACAAAGCGCTCTATTTTTTTTTTAATATATAACTATATTAACCGCTGTGACTATGAGGAATCTGGATTTTAAAATGCATCACAACCTGAGTTGGGAAAAGTAGAGCAGAGCAAAGGATAAAACTACATGTCCCTGCATAGCATTCTAGCTGGAGATAGACGTAGCCACAGAATGTATGATAAAGCTTCGGAGAGGGGAATGTGGAAAAGTGTCAGAACATGCCCAGTAACCGCATTGTGTTATTGTACCCTAAAGCAGCATGCGTTTACATAAGCTGTATGAGATCGCATTGTGTTAAAAGGAAGTTGTAATCATCCACATGTTATATACCTGCTTCTAGATATCTGGGTTGTTCCAGACAATAGTCACACAGTCCGGTCAAAAGCATGCTTCCAGGCTTGTGGAGTGAAGCAAAGTGCGGCTGGATCTCTGGCGCATGCGTAGTGCTCAAACAATGCTGAGGCCACAATAGTTCACTGCACTGCCCTAGATATATGGCTTAAAGTGGTTGTGAAAATAAGAAGCTTCACAATTTAGCCCTTATTAAAAATATGAATCATTCTCAAGAGCAGAGGAATTTTTAATGTTATACTGTATAACTCATTACATAAGTTACTGGCCACCCTGCAGCTGAGTGGCCAGTTACCCAGGTAAGGTAGCAAGCTGTATGCTTTAGAGTTGTCTTCTCCTGCTTTGAAGCTGTCCAAATTGCTGGATCCAGCCACCTTCAGTGCCCCCACATTTCTGCTGTATATACAAAGCTTCCTCTTCTACCAGTCTGGCACTTAGTTCTGATTAGCGGTGCAACCGTGACGCTGGTCTGAATCTTCAGCTTTTGTTGACCAGGAAGCAATGAGACAGATGAGCGGTGAGTTTCTGAAGGTTGAAGGTACATACAGCCCTTCAAGCCCAGGCTGTGTGATTACTCCCAACAGCAGTATTATGTAGATGACTAATCTTAGGTAATTTATATACAGTGCACAGATGATTATGGCTTTTTTTCTTTATACAGTGTGATATCATGCAATGAGCCTACATTGATTAAGGAGTACAATAACATGTTGGTTGTATTGGGAATATAAATGTATTGACCGTTTCTCTTCCAATCTGAGCCGTCCGGTAACTGTACTGATTTTATTTCCGTCTCCTATGTTCACATTTGTTTCAGTTTCTTTTTGATTATTGGGGATAATTTCAATACAAAATATCATTGCCCCAGCATTTGTTCAAGTGTAACTTTCAGGAGAACTTGTGTCTGCCTCATACTCCTCCTCATTTTTCCTCCTTTATTTAACTTTTTATGCACCATCTGCTGTCTCCTACCTTAGTAATGAGAAAATCTGCCTTTACTGTGGTAATTACATTAAATCAAATTTTGTTCCATTTTCATTTTTTTATTTCTATTTATCCAACTGAAACAAAAATCCACTGGAGATAATTCATATGTTGTAGTTTATACACACCCTTTTGTCTAATAGAAACTCTAACTTTAAAGAGTTGTTGCTGATGTAATCTATACATATATGTAACTCATATTTAAATAGAAGGGAAACTTTTTCCTGTCTGTTATCTCTTTGAAGAATATTGTGGTCCCCCTCTCCTTAGCGTCTTATAGGTAACACACGTAGATGAAACAGACTTCCATGTACCTTTTATCATGCGGACTTTAATGTACCTTTAAGAAGAATCCTGAGCAGTTTCCCTTGTTCTTTTGCAGAAACAGAAATCTATTTCACAAATTCTTTAAGGTCTAATTGAGCTTCATATTATTCCAGCCAATATTATGAGAAAGTACTGAGCCATGTAATGTAATTTCAACCATTTTTAAACTACACCATTTTTCATATTCCGAAATGAAAGGCTGGCACTGCAATAAAAGTACCATGGCATGTACTCCATAATATGACTCGCTCTGCTTCAGGCAGTAATACCGGTGAAGGGCCAAAGTGCAAGCCTGGCTTATTATCCTATCTCTCTGACTTTCTTATACTATAATGGTGGTCATTTCAAATCTAGACATTTGCTGTAACTGTAGAATAAATGCATTACAGCTTTTAGACTATGCATTGCAAAGGAAATGGCCACAGAATTGCTGGCAGAATTTTAGTCAATGCCGAGCAGTTTTATATATGTGTTTCCTATGAAGTATAACATGTATTATGTGTGTATAGCTCAACAGAACCCAGTGGTGCAGCTGCCGGCAAGACAACAGGAAATTGAAGCCAACCGTCAGCAGCGATATTTCCGCATTCCATTCATTCGCCCAGCTGACCAGTATAAGGAACCTCAAAACAAGAAGAAAGGATGGTGGTATGCACACTTTGACGGGCCATGGATAGCCCGTCAAATGGAACTTCACCCAGATAAGCCACCCATCTTGCTGGTAGCTGGTAAGTCACCGTATTATTGAGCATGTCAGTATTAGTAACTGTATGAACGTCCTGTAGCTCCACATACATTTCACTCTGCTTCTACACTGTTAATATAATTTATATATACAATGGTAGTATCATTGGCCTTTGGTATTTAAAGTATATTTGTAGTTTGTACATCCACTTTTAATCTATTGTTCATTCCTTTATCTTCTGAAGTGTCATTACCATAACCCCAGAGAATGTAGATAGAAGGAAAATGGTTTGTCTTCTTATTGTAGGTAAGGCTATGTGCGCACGTTGCGTAATTACATGCAGTTATGCTGCGCTTTGTAGCGCAGCGTAAGGCTATGTGTCCACAGTAAAAGGTCCCTGCGGATTTTTTTGCCTGAAAATCCGCAACTTTCGCGGCAAATCCGCACCCGCGGATTTGCCGCGGATTTACCGCGGATTTGCCGCGGATTTTGATGCGGATTTTATTTTTTTTTTTTTCCCCATTCAAAACAGAAAATCCGCACCAAATCCGCACCAAACAATTGACATGCTGCAGTTTGTTCCGCATCAAAATCCGCGGCAAAATCCGCAGCGGAAAAATCCGCAGCATGGGCACAGCATTTCCAAAATGCCATTGAAATGGCTGGGGAGTAGCTGTGCTGCAGATTTTCGGCAAATCCGCGCTAAATCCGCGTCAAAATCCGCGTCAAATCCGCGATAAATCCTGTAGCGTGGGCACATAGCCTAACTGCATGCGTCCTGCGTCCCCTGCATAATCTATGAAGATTATGCAGGAGACGTGTGCACGTGGTGTCTTAGAGCGCAGCGCTTCGGCTGCTGCCAAAAGCGCGCGTTCTAAGAAGTGACATGTCACTTCTTCCGTGCGCTTTGCCTGCAGCCCCTGCTCTATGGGAGGAGCTGCAGTCAGAGCGCATGGAATCGGCTTTTTTTTTTTACTACGGACATTTTCTGCAGCAATTTGAAGCGCAAGTGTGCTCTTCAGATCGCTGCAGAAATTTCTGCAGTGACTGTACGCAACGTGCGCACATAGCCTAAAAGCTGAGGAGCAAAAATCTCAAAAGGGTCTTTTTCTATCATAAAAAACAATAAAGGGCATATCACACAACAAGGATCAAGCTTAAAATTGTCAGCTGCTGCAGTCCCATGGCTTAAAGAACCTTTGAAATGCCAGAAGGGATACAATAGGTGAGTCGTCTGGGCTGCTGATGGAGAGCCAAAGAATGGTCCAGCATACAAAGACTCTGCAGACTTCGAAATGCATAGATAATAAAACCACTTTAAGTCCACGTTGTTTCCTGCACCATCCTTTCGGATCTCCATCAGCAGCGCAGATGACCCACCTACTGTATCTCTTCTGGTACGTCATCTTATTATAAGAGTTGTCCATTAATTGGAAAACCCCTTTTCAATTACAAAATTTCCCCTTGTAGAATAAAAACATTTTATACTCGCCTCAGGTGCTGTTCCAGCAGTGTTGCCGCCGTTATATCACATGAGCCCTGCAGCCGATCAGTGGCCTCTATTGTGCTGCTTTACTCTAACCTCTTTCGGACATAACTGTCATACAGAGGAAGTCAGAGAACAGTATCAGCTCTCATTTCTTCCAGATATCTGTTTAGTCTAAAGGACGTTAATGTGCAGCTGTTCATTGGCAGGTGTCATGTGAAATAACAATATCATGGGAGACCTGACACTGATGTCATTGTAACGTCGATGGCACAGAAGGTAACTGTAAGACTTTTTTATACCATTCTTATTGAGAAGGGTTGTCTGAGTAGTGGAAACTCCTTTTAAGCATTTGTTATAATTAGAGATGAGCGGACCCATGGCAGTTCGGGTTCAGCTGGACTTTAGATAAAGTTCGGTTTGGGACTCTGACTTGATCAGAATCTCAATGGAAGTCACTAATTGGGCAGTTTGGGTCTTCACCCACATGCAGACAGCCATAAACAGATCACGTCTGGGGGCAGGGGAGCGGGGTTTTTCCTTTTTTTTTGAGGGGGTGCACACTACATCCGATCATGCTGTTGTTACCCCCAGTACGAGCCATTCAATGACTGCAAGCGGCTCGCGCTGGACTGAACACTGAGCGTACCCAAGCACAGCGATGCTTGCACAAGTGGTTTGCATACGTAACCCACCTGAACTTCAAACGTGACTTACGTTTTTTGTAAAGTCTATGTTTGGTACCAACACCGAACCTCAGGTTCGCTCATTTCTAGTTAGGATCATTATATATATCCAAATCCTTTTGTGATAGACCAAATCTCAGAAATTGGAATTTTTTTGCATGATGACATAAAATTTTAGATATCCTTATTCATTGTTATATATTTGTAATAAAAGGATTCTCCTACAGTAAACATTTATCACTTATCATTATATGTAGTACAGTTGATAAATGTGTGAACGCCCAGACCACATTAATTACTAAAACGTGGGTCCTTACATAATTGTTTTTCCTCTGTGGAGGAAGCTGGTTGAGTTTTATGGGGCTGACGGAAAGCCGAGCGTAGCTCTTTGTTCCAAATTATTCATGTACTAGATAGTACAAAGGGATAGATAAATACAATGAATATACACTATTTCTAAAGGAAAGGGCATAGGAAGGATTATTTACTGCAGCGCTCTACCACAGGATGTTGTGATTTGTTTTTTGAGTTCATGATATCGCACCAACTAGAAGGGTCTCCTTTGTTTGCAACTGCCTGAAAAACAATAATAATTGTCCCTTGTTTTAATTATATTTTTTAAAATGCAATTTTTTCAGGCAAAGATGACATGGAGATGTGCGAATTGAGCCTAGAAGAAACCGGTTTAACAAGAAAACGAGGAGCCGAAATTTTACCCAGACAATTTGAAGAGATTTGGGAGCGCTGCGGTGGAATTCAGTACTTGAGTAATGCGATAGAAAGTAGACAAGCCCGGCCAACATATGCTACTGCAATGCTCCAAAACCTCCTGAAGTAGCGGCCTGGCAAATTCATCGTTGCACTAAGAGATTAGTACATATGGGCTAAAGCAAAGGGAAAGCAACCTCTGGAAGAGAGGATCTAGGCATTCCATAATCGTGTAATAGAGAAGTTTTAATATAAAGTGAACAGGTTTTATTAATTGCGGGTTTTATTAATTCATACTTTTTTGAAGTTTTGATTTAGAAGCTTTATAGTGATGTGGTCTGTGGCCCTAACAGGCTATTTTGTAGTTTTTATGTTTCAATTTTATTTATCATGCATCTCGATTTGTGAGGCCTTACCTTAGATAGAGATTTATTGTCTCTTATTCAACATGGAAATAAGTCGCAATACACTGTGCAACCCCATGAGATCATGTCGTTAAATGCTGGAGAACCCTTGAAAGTATAACGGAGAATTAGCAAAACGGGGCACAGTGTAATTGTAGATTCCCAAAATCACATTCCATGGACTGTTATTGTTTGAACTTGAAACCATGAACAATTTTTCCCTTGATATGAAAATCTATGGCCTTTAAGTCTGTTGCCTATGCTACCATTTCTGTCCCTTTAATGTAGAGGTACATTTGACATTAAAGAATAATTTTAATAGGAATTTGGGAATTTAGTTAGTGTTTATTTTTTTAATACAATGAAAGGAGATCATATAGGCTTGATACAGTATGTATCAATGCATATGTTTTACTGCACAGAAGTAGTCAGATCACTAAATATTTAAGATTCTAGATGCAAATTCCAAACGATTCTAATGTGCTTGTCTCCAGTCCAACCTCATGAATATCCCTTTATAATATGTGTTCTGACCCCTTTCTCTATTAAACTGACATTGTTTACCAGCCTACACACATTCCGATTCCTCAGTTGTCACTCTGACGTCTAGATATTGCCGTACAGTGGTTATGATATGACGGATTATTTATAAACATATAACACCATTGCTTTAGTGTCCTATCTGATATCAGGAATAAAAATGTATTCTTGTGACTTGAAATGTATCTCTGAAATTAATTTCTGTGTTTCATGTGCTGTGATAAAACAAAAAAAAAAAGATACTTTGGCTTTAAATCCTGTGTTCTTCCCTGTCATTTGCAAAAGATGTTTATCACAACCTAGTTAACTAATAAATTATATAGTTATTTCATAAGGTTCATAGTCCGTATCTACAGTGTTTTACTTGAATTCATGTATTTGAGGTGACGACCACAATGGTACTGCTTTTAACTGATATTTCAATAGCTCATGTTAAAGAACTATGTATGTGTGTGTGTGTGCGTGTGTTTATATATGTATATAAACATATACATATATATACGTTAAATATATATATATACTTTTATATATATATATATATATATATATATATATATATATATATATACACCCACCAGATTTTTCATTTTATAAAACACACCGGATTATTAGACTCACCCCAAATTTAGAAGTAAAGAAGGTGTAAAAAAAAAAAGGGGGTCCGTCTTATCCTCTGTTGGTGTCTTACCGGGAGCAGGCGGCAGCAGGGATGGAGCAGGGTCACAGGTGGCAGGGGCGGTGCTGGAGTAGGGCGATGCTGCAGGCGGTACGGTGGGGGCTGTGCTGGCTACGTGAGGCAGGGCGGTGCGATGGGTGAGATGCTCTGTCAGTGGTGTGGGCCTGTGCTAGCTGTGGTGTGGGCTATGCTGGCTGCTGACGTCGTGATGACTGTGTCACAGGTGCTCTATCGGCAGTGTCAGCTTCAAAGAAATTGCACCCAGAGTCGGCGCATGCGCAGATTGAGCTATCGGCTCAATGACAAGCCGAGATTTCGTCTGTGCACGTGCCACCTCCGGGCACCATTTTCCTTAAGTCCGCTGCTGGGAGATCAATGACCGGAGGCAGTGCGTGCGCAAATAAAATCTTAAACCAAGAACTTCATCTACACACGCATCGACTCCGGGCTCATTTTTTGAAGCCCGCACCACTGACAAAGCATCTCACCCCCTGCATTGCTCTGCTCTACACCGCAGCCCCGCATCACCGACAGAGCATCTCAGCCGCCGCACTGCCTTGCTCCACACAGCCAGCACAGCTCTGCACTGTTAACAGAGCATCTCACCCGCTGAACCGCCCTGCCTCAAACAGCCAGCACAGCCCCCACCACAGCCAGTTAAGCGCCCATTCTCCACCTCCCGGTGAGCCACTGTAATGCCTGATTGGAGCCACAGACTCAGACTGGCTGTAAGGGGAGTCTAGAGAAAAGCCGCTCACAAAGCATGACCCCAAAAACTCTGCAACCCTTTAACCCCTATACAGGGATTTGGAATTACACAGAGCTCCAGAGATCACTACCCGTGGTAGGCTGTAGTCCGTGGTCGTCAGGCAGGGTCAAAAACCAGGTGATGAGAAACAGGAACCGAATCGGCAGGCAAGGGCGTAGTGAGGAGACAAAGCAGAGGTCAAATCCGGAACTGGCAGCAAGGTACAAAAACGACAGGCAGGAGGGTAGTCAAAAAACAAACAAAGGTCAGCGCACAGGAATCAACATACAAACAGCACATGAGCCAGGAGTACAGATCTATCTCTGGCAGTGGGCATGTCACAAGAGGGGGAATAAGAAGGGTGTGGTGTCTTCCCATTGGGTGCAGGTGAATGTTGGCAACTTCAGCTGGAAGACACACACGCCACCTACAGTCAGCCAGTGGTACTGCAGGTTCCAGGGAAACCCAGCCTAGTGGATGAGCGGAGCCTGTGCTCCGCAGAGCCACAGGCCCCGACTCCTCTCCCATCACCAGCACTATCCATGGTGCGAACATGGTGTTGTCTGGCGATTGGAGCAGAAGTCGCAGGAGCGGGCTCCGGTGGGGACGTGACAGCCACATTCGCATTATAGGACGCACCCCTCATTTTCCTACCAAGTTTTTGGGAGGAAAAGTGCATCTTATAATCCGAAAATACGGTGTATATGTGCGTGTGTGTATAACGTGCTCAGGATGAATGAGTACACCCCTTTTGAAAAGTAATCTTTTCATCATATCTTACTGAACAAAACAACAATTGTGACAAGACTGGCAGTCATATACTTTGAGTGCTTGATGTAGTCCCACAGATAAAAGTCCAAGGGTCTTAGATCTGGGGGTCATGGAGGCCGGCGCATCATTGATGAATTGACCTGAGACAATGCATCACTATTGCCTTGACATCTACATGTACAAACTTGGATAGTTAGTGTGGCTTTTCATGTTAATAAATTTGAGTTATATTCTGTTGGTTATGAATACAGCCCATCCTTTTTTTAATCGCGCTGTACGATTAGTATATATATATATATATATATATATATATATATATACTGTGTATATATATACACAAATCTTATGTACTCAAACTGCATCTGTACTTGTACTTTATAACGAAGGAAAATAATTTTTAATCTCTTGAATCCATGCCCTCATTAGCTTTTAGGTAGCAGACTGGCATTGAGAGCTATAATTTAGTTTATCATTACACCCAGATTCTTTATTGGAAACTCACTGAAAAGTGATCATTTTAGAGTTATCCAATTTTTTTTCTGGATGATTGTTTAAAGCCGCCAATAATGTCTTAAAGGGAACCTGTCACCAGAATGTTCACTATTAAACTAAAAGAATTCCCTTCTACAGCTCATGGGCTGCATTCTATAAAGGTTCATCTTGCTACTGGCCCCCTTTCAGACCTAAATAACAACTTTAAAATATTACCTTTTGCTATGGTAATGAGGTTTGTTGGCCCTGGGGGCGGGCTGTATTTCGTCTGTTATCCTCCCTCCTGCCGCTGTTCGCCATCCCCCAGTGTTCATTTACATAGATGAGGCTGCCACCCTCATCTTCCGCAGTGCTACAGAAGCCTTGCGCATGCGCAGTGGCACTATCGCAGAACTGAGCACTGTTTTCATATCGCGAGCGCCGGTTATGTTATTGCTCAGTCGCAAGATTATGGGCGGTGCTGTGAATATCATCACCACTGTCATCAAAGTACCCCCCCATAATCTCCCGCCTGCGCAATAACATCACCGACGCTCGCGATTTGAACAGTGCTTAGTCCCGCGATAGTGCCACTGCGCATGCGCGAGACTTCTGGAGCACTGTGGAAGATGAGGGCGGTGGCCTCATCTATGTAAATGAACACTGGGGGACGGCGAACAGTGGCAGGAGGGGGGATAACAGACGAAATACAGCCCGCCCATGGGGCCAGCAAATCTCATTACCATTGCAAACGGTAATATTTTATAAAGTTGTTATTTAGGTCTGAAAGGGGGGCCATTAGCAAGATGAACCTTTATAGAATGCAGCCCAGGAGCTGCAGAAGGGGATTCTTTTAGTTTAATAGCGAATATTCTGGTGACAGGTTCCCTTTAACCAACTATATTTTATGGGGGGGGGGATGGGTTTTTTTTTAATCACCAAAGCAGCTAGTGAATAATGTCTATAGGGTATTCATTATTATTGTTCTTACAATGTTGGTTCTTCAAGTGGTGTTTGTGTGCGTAGGTAATAAGTGCATTTTAATGGCTATTTTTATTTACATTGTACATTTGAGTCAAAGTAGGACAATTTATAAGCTGTTTGGAAAATAAAATGAATGACTTTGTAGATGACCTCCACAGTTATAAAAATAGGTTGTAACTCTATTTAAATTGTCCCACTTATAAAAGATTTTTTTTTTCCCATTAGCTTTCAAGGAACATTAAAACATTTCTTGGAGCCTTCACTTTTTAAGAATGCATGTATCCTCTGTGTTTGAGAACATCTAAACCTCCACATTGAAATACAGAGTTTATCTTCACCTAAATTAACCTGACCTTGGGTAGACGTACTCACAACCGGATTGCTTTTGTGAACTTGTATGTTCTAACTGAAAAGCTTTGCTGATAAATGTACTGAATTGTTAGAAAATAAGCACAATGCTTATTACAGAGTCACTTGAGAGGACTGCCTGCATAATATTCGGAAAAAGCATTGAGTTCAATTGGTACAAAATCTCCATTGTTCCATATAAAAGGCATTATTGTAACAAATTGCCCAATATCCAAGGTGGTTTGTGTGTTCTTAAAAATACAATATAATTGGTATGGTACCAATTACTATGTCCTTTCCAAATGGTTCTAACTAGGATGTTATGTGAAATTGTCCAATACTCAGGAATTTTTTTTTAAACATCAAATTTATTGAAGACAAATGGTCATGTATAATAATATCTTAGATTAACAAAGAAACATCTGATAATTTTGAACATAAGAATGGTACAGTAACAGTAATGATACAATATATATTATAAGCAAAACAGAGAAATGAAAGAATTGCAAATAACGATTTGTCAAAAAAAGAGAGAAAATGGAACAGCGCCATCTAAAAGAGTGGACATACAATCACAATCAATAAAGGAAAGACGAGAATCAATAGGAAGGACTAGGTGCATGGATGGGAGATTGTACATGTTTAGAGACACAAGGTGAGTTTATTTTTGTGAGTCTGCCTGAAGGATGCATACAACCACAAACAACATAGGAAAGACTATAATACTCAACTAGATAGACTGGGTGTGCAAATGTTACGATGGGGAGATTTTTGTGAAGTAGATCTTAAGGGAGACTTGTTCCTTTTAGAGATGAGCGGGCCCGTAGAAGTTCGGATTCAGCGAGTTCAGTCAGACTTTAGATAAAGTTCAGTTTGGGACCCAGACTTGACCAGGACCCCAATGGAAATCAATCGTTGGGCAGTTCGGCTCTTTACCCATGTACAGCCAGCCATAAACGGGACACCTCCAGAGGAGGGAGGGCGGATATTTTTTTTTGGGACACACTACATCCAAAATCCAAAAATGTTGTTTTTACCCACTGTGAGAGCCGTTCAGAGATTGCAAGTGGCTTGCACTGGGCTGAGCACCTCAATGCTTGATCAAGTGGTTTGCATTTGTAAAGACCCGAATTCGGACACTGAGGTTTTTTTTAAAAAAGTCTGTTTTCGGTACAAACCCCAAACTTTACAGTTCAGGTTCGCTCATCTCTAGTTACTTTATCTTACTAATGCACAAATACACTCTAGAAAACATGATAAGCCAGAATTCTTGTGCAGTTATTTGGAATTATACAGGAAAACACAGACCTCTTTGAAAAAAAAACAACAAACTAAGGTAAAACATACAGTACTTATACTAATACAAATGCATGAAGTTTGGTAATATATCTTTCAAGTGTAAAGTGGCATTTGCACTTCATTTCATTAAGTTATAGTTCACCATTTCTGTTGAATAAGTGTGCTGATCTGCACTTTTTTATTAAGCAATTAAAAAAATACTGGCTACTATTTAACAAAAATAAATAAAATAAAAAGAATAATTTTGTTAAAAATCCAAATGCAGCTTGCCACTTTTTGAAGTATTTTCTGAAATTATTTGTACTGGTGTACTGTTTTTCCATTTGGTACTGTATCTCATATTATGGAATCAATCACATAATTTACCAATGTAAACACTACTCTAGCGTCACTCTTGTTTGCAAAAGGAGCATTTAACATAAAAAAAATGCACACGAGAAATAAAACGAAATTCAAGTAAGACTGAGAAATACTGTATATATATATATATATATATATATATATATATATATATATAGAGAGAGATATATAGATATATCTATATATATAGATATATATATATATATCTATATATATATATATATATATATATATATACACATATCCTTTTATTTTCGATATGTCCTAGGTGTATGATTGTACCTCACAATTCTTTGCAGGAGTTTCCTTCCTATGTCTTGACTCACAAGGGCTGATTCATTAAGCTGCTTATGCCAGAATTCTGCTGGAAAACCACTTAATAAGTCGTAATATTTTTACAAAACTCGTAAATTGCACAAAAATATTGTGACATTTGGCATCTACCATACACATCAGTCTCAGCTAATATGGAGCGTGGTTATGCCCGCCCATTAAATTCATGATAGTTATGCTACTTTCCCCTGACTGAAGTCCATTTCTAATGGTGGTGCACGCTGGTTAATAGATGTACATGATTTATGAAGTAGCGTGTTTCTCGTGACTTTTATTATTTTTGTGTTTGGGGCTAAGAATTTACCAGCAGGTAGTTATTAACTTCTGGCCTGTTCTACCAGGTGACGATTTCTGCCGGCTCAGAGTGGTCATGTGTGGCTCCTACTTGCGATTTTCACTGATATCATATTGACAAATCAGCATCTTCTCTTCCGCTCTGTTCTGTAAAAGGGGCATCATTGTCAGTGCCATGCTGATTGACAGCCATCTCTCTGCTACCTAACTGCGGGGAGCAGTCTGTTCGCATAAAATCTGCACTGAGATCTTGTCGACAGTGCACACCGGAAGAGTACTTGCTGCTCTGCTGACAAGAGGTGAAATGAATCATTGCAATCGCCGGCTGGGGCAGCAGAGATTGTAACGGTTTAGCCCCATACACAAAAATAATAAAACTCCAGGATAACTCCTTTAATGTATTAGATGCTTTGTACTCCAGCAAGCCTTCTTTAAGACTGGTGTCTGAAATGCCAGTGTTAATGAATCAGGCTCACAGACTCTTGGCTAAGCCTTGTCTTCTCTCCCGTTCACTAGCTGAAAATGGAACAGATCAGCTGGAAATTAACTGTAGTGTTTGCAGAATTTCTGTAAAACATTGATTTCACGAAACATACAGAAAATCCTAAGGACTGACAAATAGTGGGGTCTAAATTATCCACTGTTTATACGTTTATCATTAATACCCTACTAATAGATTTAGGGTATGTGCACACATTAAGTATTTGCTGCAGATATTTCTGCACCAAAAAATGTCTATTGGCAGAAAAAATGCAGCCCAAAATATGTGCACGTTTGGTTTTTACTTGCATTTATTATGCGTTTTTTATTAGCGTTTCGTCCCATGCCTTCAAATGGGTGAAAAATGCTTCCAAATCGCTGAAAAACAGGCTGCAGATTTGAAGGAAAAAAATAAGGAAAACGCATGCATGAGACTTCCAGGATCTCATTCACTTTGCTGGTATTAGGAAATGTTTTGTTCTTTGTGACAAAACTGTGCAGAAAAATTAAAAAAAATCAGCAAAAAATTAACGATCACCTACCTTTAGTGTTCCATTAATAATGGTGAAGAGCACCATGACAAGAAGCCAAAACATAAAAGATACAAAAAGTATGGGGGCAGATACTAGGGAAAGAGGTAGAACTGCAGATTATGATGAGCAGCGAAATAGAAGGGAAGAGATGAGAGAAGTATGAAAAGAAGAATGTAAACGGATTAAGGAAGACACGGACGAGATGAAAAGTAGGTACATATTACCAGATTTTCCGAAAAGATTTAGTTTTGCTATGGTTGGACAATGAGCGCTTATTATGATGATGGGATTCACTTGTGTAATATGGGTGAATTGAAGTCTGTTCAGTAGTGTTCCATTTGGAAGGAATCAAGACTATAACAAACTTTGGTTTGTAGCCTTTCCTGATGGGAGGGAGAAAAATGTTGCCAAGTTAAAACTGAGAGGGCAAGTGGTAATTTGAAGGGTCCCATCACCTGAGCCCAAAGAGAACAGTTGGAATTCTGTAGCACCCTGAAAATATGTGGAAATTGGGTAATGGAAGCTTCTGTTGGAGCATTTTGGTTCCAAAAACTATACGCTACTGGATTATTAACTCTGACATTTACAAATTTCCTTTTGTATTTCTCAACGAAGACCAGAGAATTCAAGCATAGGGGACTGAACAACCAAGGACAGCAAATGTGTCTTTATGGTAACATATTGCAAAAAATGAAAAAGAGCCAGTCAGCAATTAGGTAGCTGGGCACTTGTATCTAGGGATGACCTTTCACGTGTATTCAGAAAGGTGAGAATGACCTGAATTCATGATTTAATAATCCCTATTCCTGGAATAACTCATACCATTTCTGTATAGGCATAAGTGCATATCATTGTTTTCTACATACAAACCCTAAGTAGTTTCATCCCTTAGCGAATGCTGATCCTTCAGTCACGACGGCTGCAATATCGGACTACATAGTTCGTAGTTTGTTTCCATTGAAATGCAAAAAAAAGTAGTTAGAAAATAGTAGGAAATGTTTAGTATAGACTATTTGCAAAGTTGCTTCATTTTGATATGCATTGTTGCAAAAATAAAAATAGTTGTACTATTGAGCGTAACCTTGAATCTTTGATCAGCAAAGAAGCTTAGCCTCCAAAATTCTCTTCAAGTTGTGTTTTAGTTCTTAATGGATCCCCACCTAAGCCAGCGATTGGCTGAGCAACCTTGTCCTATGTGTGGATGATAGGAAGCGCTTTAATGGAACCTACATCAAAAGGGAGGGAGGATGAATAACATTTCTTTTACCATTTTGCAACAATATGAGGCATATATAAAGATAAATTCCCTGTAACACCTTTTTAAAGTGGTTCATTAACCTTCTTCCTTTATAAACTTGTGTGAATGTATCTGTAGTGTAGTGTCAATGTTTTAATCTACTCCTCGCCAATCGCCATCTTCTCCAGGACTGTTCCGCTTTTCTTCTTTGTCACATAATGGCGATCCAGGTTATCCGGGTCACACTGCACTCTTCGTGACCTAAAAGTGGCTTTTACAATGCAATCCTATGGAACATTAGAATGAGGCCCCATAGGCGTTCATTGTACAAGTGACTTCTGGGTGATAAGTAGTGCCCGGTACTCATAGCAAACAGTTGGATGCTCGGAGGGTGCGACTCTCAAACCGTGCATAATGGACTTGATAATTTTTCCGGCAAATCTTCAGCAAAAATGCTCGAGACCCCCATTGATTTCCATTATACTCGGGAACTTGATTTGTACCCATCCAAACATCCAACTTCTCATTACGAGTACAGAGCACCTGAGCATAGTAGTGCACGCTCATCACACCATCTATACACAAGCTTAGGGGAAAAAAAGTTAATGGGAGTGCTAATTTCAGGACTTCATTAAATTACCAAAATACAGGACACGATTTTCCAGTCATATTTGTTCCAAATTTCTGATCCTTCATGATTATTAGATCAGGCTCAGGATATCTTTTGAGTTGACTTGATGAATGTCACTATACATTTCACACATCAATTGTCTAATTAGGAGATGAATATTACTAATTTCTATAGGAATTATTCTACACTCGGAAATGTGAGAGGGTCTTCTTTTCAGCACGGCACACAAATATTCGTCAGGTCTTTAGTTCATATACTGGTATCTGAGAAGAAATTAGAAAAGATTTGTTAGGAACTGAATATGGATAGGAACACGATTGATTAGATGAGTTATATAACGTGCTGTAGGAATTAATAATGTAATAGGTCGTATTCATCAGTTGCATTTTTTTGGAGTCTTTTTGTACACCATATTCCAAATTATTATGCAAATGATATTTTTCTCTGACTTTCCTAAATGGTCGGTGCAAATGACAGTCAGTCTAATAAAAGTCATCACCCGTTAGAGTATACATCTAATTTTACTGAAGAAACCTCCCAATGATAACAGTATAATCTTCAATTTTTTTTAAACAAACAAACAAGCAAACCTCAAAATGCACTGTTCCAAATTATTAGGCACAGTAGAGTTTCTAAACATTTTATATGTTTTAAAGAACTGAAAATGCTCACTTGTGGAATTTGCAGCATTAGGAGGACACATTCACTGAAATAAGCTATTTAAATCCAAAACATCCTAACAGGCCAAGTTACATGTTAATATAGGAGCCCTTCTTTGAGATCACCGTCACAATTCTTGCATCCATTGAACTTGTGCGGTTTTGGAGAGTTTCTGATTGAATTTCTTTCCATGATCTCAGAATAGCCTCCCAGAGCTGCTGTTTTGATGTGAACTGCATCCCACCCTCAAAGATCTTTTGCTTCATGATACTCCAAAGGTTCTCTATAGGGTTGCGGTCAGGTGAAGGTGGTGGCCACACCATGAGTTTATCTCCTTTTATGCCCATAGCAGCCAATGACAGAGGTATTCTTTGCACCATGAGATGGTGCATTGTCATGCATGAAGATGATTTTGCTCCTGAAAGCACATTTCTACTTTTAGTACCATGGAAGAAAGTTGTCAGTCAGAAACTCTATATAATTTGTAGAGGTCATTTTTACACCTTCAGGAACCCTAAAGGGGCGTACCAGATGTCTCCTCATGATTCCGGCCCAAAACATGACTCCTCCACCTCCTTGCTGACGTCACAGCCTGTCACGGTGGCCATCCAGCAACCATCCACCACTCCATCCATCTGGACCATCCAGTGTTGCTCGACACTCAGCAGTAAACAAGACTGTTTGAAAATTAGTCTTCAGGTATGTCTGGGCCCACTGCAACTATTTCTGCTTGTGAGAACTGGTTTGGGGTGGTCGAATAGTAGGTTTATGCAGTACATCTAGCCTTTGAAGGATCCTACACCTTGAGGTTCGAGGGACTCCAGAGGCACCAGCAGCTTCAAATATCTGCTGGTTTGTAACGGATTTTTAGCAGCCGCTCTCTTAATCCAATGAACTTGCCTGTCAGAAACCTTCCTCATTCTGCCTCTATCAGCACGAACACGTATGTGCTCTGAATCAGTCACAAATCTCTTCACAGTACGATGATCACGCTTACGTTTTCGTGAAATATTTAATGTTGTCATCCCCTGTCCAAGGCATTGCATTATTTGATGCTTTTCAGCAGCAGAGAGATCCTTTTTCTTTCCCATGTTACTTGAAAACTGTGGCCTGCTTAATATTGTGGAACATCCAGTTTTCCTTTTATTGGGCTCACCTGGCAAACTAATTATCACAGGTATCTGAGATTGAGTTCAGTGATCCAAAGAACCCTGAGACACAATACCATCAATGAGTTTCATTGAAAAAAAAATAAAAATTAATCGCTATGACACTTTAATCCAATTTGCATAATAATTTGGAACACGGTGTCTTGGTATTAATGGACATTTTTTGCACAAAATCAAAATGATGCACATGGTTCATGAACTTTGCGGAAAGTAAAAATGTGCTTTTTTTTCCCCTCTAACAATTTTTTATGACTTGTTAGTGGAAAAAGTAACACATTTCTCAAAATGTTGCATAAATTGCACACTTTTTTTGCATACATAGAATCACTACAGGAAGGACTTTATTACATTTGTGACAAATTTTGTGTATTTTGAAAAGTTGCAAATGATAAATTGTCCAAAAACCAGAAACCTCACTAAAAATATTAAGAAAAATAAGCAAGCACAAACAAAATACTTACAAAAAAGGTGCAAACAGATTTAGTGCAAACTGGCGCAAATGCAATAATGAATTGGGCCCATAGTGTTAATTTCAGTTTGCATTATTTATTGAGGTTTGTGAATCTACAAATTTCTATTAAATATTTAAAATGCGCTTTCCATGTGGAGTAATAATGATACATCTCTTGCAAGGTACCAGTGGTAGACTGTAATGCAAATGTAACAGTAATGAGCATCCAAGCTGTGGCCCAGTAGAAAATAGAAAAAGCCATCGTAAGTCAATGAGCTCTATCCAAGCTGTGTGATGACATATTGATATACATGACTGATTTGGACCTAATGCAAGAATCGTCATTAGTAGAGATGAGCGAACCGGTCGCGGTTCGGCTCGAGGTTGGTTCGCCGAACGGACCTCCCGTTCGAGTTCGGTTCGTCGAACGTTCGACGAACCGAACTCGAACTGCATAGGAAACAATGGCAGGCAATCACAAACACAGAAAAACACCTAGAAAACACCCTCAAAGGTGTCCAAAAGGTCACAAACAACTCACAACACATGGGAAAGTGACAAGGACATATACTCATGCGAAAACAAAAGAGCTGGACAAGGAAAAAGAGTAGGACACACAGATATATGAGTATATGCAAGGAAACATCGATTCCATTATTGTGCAACTTGAGCCCTGCTCATTTTAGGCTTCCAATGTTGATAAATTGCCTGAGCTCGCCACGTACGTCTTGGGGATCTTGTCGTGTCCTGCAGCCAGCGTTCTCTCGGAACCTGTCTTCAGTGCTGCTGTGGGTCTGCTGGCAGATAAGCACACGTGTCTGTCCACTGACAATGTGGACATGGCTCTCAGAGGACTTTTCTTCCCCTGGGTCAGCCAGGGGACGGGAAAGGCACGCGTATTTTTGAGAGTGCTTCATGCAAAGCATCTTTTTCTTTTTCAAAAGGGGGCTCAACCGATGCCAGTCAAGTGGGGTGTGTGTGGCCCAGTTAGTGGCAACGAGGGAGACTGTGGTTGGAGTCCCCTCGCTGTGTTTCTAAAAGAACCAAGATGAACAAGTCATGGCTCTCAGAGGACTTTTCTTCCCCTGGGTCAGCCAGGGGACGGGAAAGGCACGCGTATTTTTGAGAGTGCTTCATGCAAAGCATCTTTTTCTTTTTCAAAAGGGGGCTCAACCGATGCCAGTCAAGTGGGGTGTGTGTGGCCCAGTTAGTGGCAACGAGGGAGACTGTGGTTGGAGTCCCCTCGCTGTGTTTCTAAAAGAACCAAGATGAACAAGTCATGGCTCTCAGAGGACTTTTCTTCCCCTGGGTCAGCCAGGGGACGGGAAAGGCACGCGTATTTTTGAGAGTGCTTCATGCAAAGCATCTTTTTCTTTTTCAAAAGGGGGCTCAACCGATGCCAGTCAAGTGGGGTGTGTGTGGCCCAGTTAGTGGCAACGAGGGAGACTGTGGTTGGAGTCCCCTCGCTGTGTTTCTAAAAGAACCAAGATGAACAAGTCATGGCTCTCAGAGGACTTTTCTTCCCCTGGGTCAGCCAGGGGACGGGAAAGGCACGCGTATTTTTGAGAGTGCTTCATGCAAAGCATCTTTTTCTTTTTCAAAAGGGGGCTCAACCGATGCCAGTCAAGTGGGGTGTGTGTGGCCCAGTTAGTGGCAACGAGGGAGACTGTGGTTGGAGTCCCCTCGCTGTGTTTCTAAAAGAACCAAGATGAACAAGTGATGGCTCTCAGAGGACTTTTCTTCCCCTGGGTCAGCCAGGGGACGGGAAAGGCACGCGTATTTTTGAGAGTGCTTCATGCAAAGCATCTTTTTCTTTTTCAAAAGGGGGCTCAACCGATGCCAGTCAAGTGGGGTGTGTGTGGCCCAGTTAGTGGCAACGAGGGAGACTGTGGTTGGAGTCCCCTCGCTGTGTTTCTAAAAGAACCAAGATGAACAAGTCATGGCTCTCAGAGGACTTTTCTTCCCCTGGGTCAGCCAGGGGACGGGAAAGGCACGCGTATTTTTGAGAGTGCTTCATGCAAAGCATCTTTTTCTTTTTCAAAAGGGGGCTCAACCGATGCCAGTCAAGTGGGGTGTGTGTGGCCCAGTTAGTGGCAACGAGGGAGACTGTGGTTGGAGTCCCCTCGCTGTGTTTCTAAAAGAACCAAGATGAACAAGTCATGGCTCTCAGAGGACTTTTCTTCCCCTGGGTCAGCCAGGGGACGGGAAAGGCACGCGTATTTTTGAGAGTGCTTCATGCAAAGCATCTTTTTCTTTTTCAAAAGGGGGCTCAACCGATGCCAGTCAAGTGGGGTGTGTGTGGCCCAGTTAGTGGCAACGAGGGAGACTGTGGTTGGAGTCCCCTCGCTGTGTTTCTAAAAGAACCAAGATGAACAAGTCATGGCTCTCAGAGGACTTTTCTTCCCCTGGGTCAGCCAGGGGACGGGAAAGGCACGCGTATTTTTGAGAGTGCTTCATGCAAAGCATCTTTTTCTTTTTCAAAAGGGGGCTCAACCGATGCCAGTCAAGTGGGGTGTGTGTGGCCCAGTTAGTGGCAACGAGGGAGACTGTGGTTGGAGTCCCCTCGCTGTGTTTCTAAAAGAACCAAGATGAACAAGTCATGGCTCTCAGAGGACTTTTCTTCCCCTGGGTCAGCCAGGGGACGGGAAAGGCACGCGTATTTTTGAGAGTGCTTCATGCAAAGCATCTTTTTCTTTTTCAAAAGGGGGCTCAACCGATGCCAGTCAAGTGGGGTGTGTGTGGCCCAGTTAGTGGCAACGAGGGAGACTGTGGTTGGAGTCCCCTCGCTGTGTTTTACATGCTTTTAGAAGGGCATGACATGGCTTGGAGGTTGACTTTCATCATATGCAAACTGTTGGCTACCAAAATGCTGCCTTTCCAACAACTGTGGTTATAGGCAATGAGGAACATACTGATGAAGATGAGACGCAGATACCCGATTGGGATGACAACTTAAATATTCGGTCAGGGCAAGAAGAAACTCGGTCTGAGGGGGAGGGGAGTGCAAACACAACAATTGATGATGAAGTTCTAGATCCCACCTACTGTCAACCCACAGTCAGACACTCGAGGAGGTCAATAGAGGCGGTGGAGGAGGATGCAACCGACGTCGAAGTAACCTGGCGCCTTCCTGGACACAGTCGGAGCACTGGTAGCACGTCTACAACTGCATCCTCAGCCACCACTCTGCCTCTGAGCATTATTCGGGGTGGATCAACAGGTCGCATGGCCTCTAAGCCTTGCCTAGCCTGGTCCTTTTTTGACATAAAAAAAGATCGGCCAAATTATGTGATCTGTAACATTTGGCATGGTTATCTTAGTAGAGGTCAAAACCTCAGCAGTTTGACAACTTCTTCCATGAATCGTCACATGAATAAATATCATATGGCCTGGTGGGAAGCTCACCGTGCTGCAATGCGGCCTAGTGGAGCCAACCATCCACCGCCTGCCCCTTCCAGGGCATCCGCGCGCTCGTCATCTTCTAGGACTGTGGGGACAGCTGTCACACCTGTTTTTCCACCCACAACTTCCACCACTGTAACCGCAACAGGCAGTTTGCTTGGTAGGTCGTCAGTTGGTTTGGAAGGGGAAACAAGTGAGTGTGTACAGCTCTCTCAGACATCGATAGCACCAACTTTGGATGAAGGCAACATCATGTCTCCGCCTGCACTTTCCTCACAAAGCTGCATTTTTCCAGGGACACCCTACTCAACACCGTCTACACACAGCAGCCAGATCTCTGTCCCTCAGATGTGGTCAAATAAAAGGCCACTTCCTGCGACCCATGACAAAGCGAAGAGGTTGACTCTATCCCTCTGTAAGCTGTTGGCTACAGAAATGCTGCCTTTCCGCCTAGTGGACACACAGGATTTTAGAGACCTTATATCTGTCGCTGTGCCCCAGTACCAGATGCCTAGTCGCCACTACTTCTCTAAGAAAGGTGTGCCCGCGCTACACCAGCATGTCGCACACAACATCACCGCTTCCTTGAGAAACTCTGTGTGTGAACGGGTGCATTTCACCACCGATACTTGGACCAGTAAGCATGGACAGGGACGTTACATGTCGCTGACTGGGCACTGGGTAACTATGGTGATAGATGGTGAAGGGTCTGCTGCACAAGTCTTGCCGTCCCCACGACTTGTGTGTCAATTCTATGTCTGTCCAAGTTCCGCCACAGCTTCTGCATCCTCCACCTCATCTGTGTCCTCCACCTCCGCCCCAAGCCTGCCTGGTCAGGCCACCAGCGTTCTCACTGCGCAGAAGGAATCACGCACCCCTCATTACTATGCTGGCAGCAGAGCGCAACGGCATCAGGCGGTCTTTAGCTTGACATGTCTTGGGAATAAGAGTCACACAGCTGAGGAGTTGTGGTCAGCTCTGCGGTCCGAGTTTAATAAATGGTTGTCTCCACTCAACCTGCAGCCTGGTAAGGCCATGTGCGACAATGCTGCAAACCTGGGTGCGGCCCTTCGCCTGGGCAAGGTGACACACGTACCTTGTATGGCTCACGTGTTGAACCTTGTCGTCCAGCAATTTTTAACACACTATCCCGGCCTAGATGGCCTTCTGAACAGGGCACGAAAACTGTCAGCTCACTTCCGCCGTTCAAGCGCCGCAGCAGAGCGACTTGCATCGCTCCAGAAGTCTTTCGGCCTGCCGGTTCATCGCCTGAAATGCGATGTGGCGACACGCTGGAATTCAACTCTCCACATGTTACAGCGACTGTGGCAGCACCGGCGAGCCCTGGTGCAATACGTCATGATGTATAGCCTGGGCCAACGAGATGCAGAAGTGGGGCAGATCACCCTGATGGAGTGATCTCAGATCAAGGACCTATGCACCCTTCTGCACAGTTTCGACATGGCGACGAATATGTTTAGCGCTGACAATGCCATTATCAGCATGACGATTACAGTCATTTACATGCTGGAGCACACGCTAAACACTATTCGTAGTCAGGGGGTGGGACAACAGGAAGGGGAGGAACTACAGGAGGATTCATATGCGCAAGACACAACAACATCACCAAGGTCCAGACGTTCATCATCACCAACGCGGCAGGCATGGGACCATGGGGGACAGGGATCAACAAGGGCGCATGGTAGCAGGCGACATGTTGAGGAAGGTGCAGGAGGACATGAAGATATGGAGGACGAACTGTCCATGGACATGGAAAACTCAGCAGATGAGGGGGACCTTGGTCAAATTTCAGTTGAAAGAGGTTGGGGGGAGATGACAGAGGAAGAAAGAACGGTTAGCACCTCTATGCCACAAACACAGCGTGGACTTGGTCCGCATGGCTGCGCAAGACACATGAGTGCCTTCTTGTTGCACTACCTCCAACATGACCCTCGTATTGTCAAAATTAGAAGTGATGATGACTACTGGCTTGCCACACTATTAGATCCCCGGGACAAGTCCAAATTTTGTGACATAATTCCACCCATAGAAAGGGACGCACGTATGCAGGAGTATCAGCATAAGCTGTTACTCGATCTTAGCTCGGCTTTTCCACCAAACAACCGTGCAGGTGAAGGGAGTGATTCTCCCAGTTGTAACTTGACAAACATGGGACGGCCTCGTCATCTTCAACAGTCTACCCGTACCAGTAGGACCGTATCTGGTGCTGGTAACAGCAATTTTATGGAATCTTTTCATAATTTTTTTAGACCCTCCTTTGCAAGGCCACCAGAGACAACAAGTCTGACACATAGTCAACGGATGGAGAGGATGATACAGGAGTATCTCCAAATGAACATCGATGCAATGACTTTGGAAATGGAGCCTTGCTCCTTTTGGGCTTCAAATCTAGAAAAATTGACAGAGCTCTCCAGTTACGCCTTGGAGATTTTGTCGTGTCCAGCTGCCAGCGTTGTCTCTGAACGTGTCTTCAGTGCTGCTGGGTGTGTGCTGACAGATAAGCGCACGCGTCTGTCCAGTGACAATGTGGACAGACTGACGTTCATCAAAATGAACAAGTCATGGATCCAGAAGGAATTTACTACCCCTGTGTCATCCTGGGGAGAGTAAATGCTTGTGGATTTGGAATGTGCTTGATGCAAATCAAAACATCCTGTTTGCAACTAGGGCACAAGTGCTGCCACTGATGGGGTGTCTGTGTGCCCAATTTTGGGAAAAAAGGTAGACTCCGCTTGGAGTAACCCTTGCTTGCTGTGTTTTTTAAAAATGATACAAGATGAACAGATCTGAAGGCAAGATGAAGGCAACATCATGTCTCCGCCTGCACTTTCTCACAAACCTGCATTTTTCCAGGGACACCCTACTCAACACCGTCTACAGACAGCAGCCAGATCTCTGTCCCTCAGATGTGGTCAAATAAAAGGCCACTTACTGCGACCCATGACAAAGCTAAGTGGTTGACTCTATCCCTCTGTAAGCTGTTGGCTACCGAAATGCTGCCTTTACGCGTAGTGGACACACAGGATTTTACAGACCTTATGTCTGTCGCTGTGCCCCAGTACCAGATGCCCAATCACCACTGCTTCTCCAAGAAAAGCATGCCCGCGCTACACCAGCATGTCGCACACAACATCATCACCACTTCCTTGAGAAAATCTGTGTGCGACAGGGTGCATTTCAACACAGATACTTGGACCAGTAAGCATAGACAGGGTCATTACATGTCACTGACTGGGCACTGGCAAACTATGGTGAGAGATGGAGAAGGGTCTGCTGTACAAGTCTTGCCGTCCCCACGAGTTGTTTCAATCCTTGTTTTGTATGTAGAAGTTAATACACTGCTTCTGCCTCTTCAACCTCGTGTGGGTCCTCTACCTTGGCGCAAACCCTGTGTGGTCAGGCCACCCTTCCTTGCAACTGCGCACAAGGACTACCACACACCTCCTTACTATGCTGGCAGCAGAGCTCAATGCCATCAGGCAGTCAAAGTTTTACTTTGAAATGTATGGGAAATGTGAGTCACACCGCTATTCCAGAGAATAGTAGTCAGGCAGGGTCAAAACATTAATTGAGAAACAGGAACAGAATGGGACGGCCAGGACTTAATCAGAAAACAAGCAGAGGTGAAATGCGTATCGGCCAACAAGGTACATAAACAGCAAGCAGGAAAAGTAGTCAGGTAACAAGCACACAAAATCATAAAACTGAACTGGGGGTAAAATTAACCAGAGGTTCATAGCTATGTCTGGCAGTGGTCTGCAGACAGGATGGGCATAAAAAAGGGTGTGGTGTCTTCCCATTGGTTGTAGCTGAATGATGGTATTTCATCTGTGAGATACCCACCAGCTACATTCAGCCAGAGATTCTGCATCTGTCAAGGTAATGCAGCCCAGTGGGTGAGCATAACCTGCGTCCACCTGCGCCGCTGGCATCGACTACTCTCCCATCATCAGCACTATTCATGAAAGGAACACGTTGTCACCTGGCAACCGGAGTACAAATTGACGGAGCGGACTACGTTGGTGACTTAACAGCCGTGTGCGGCAATGATGCAAACCTGGCTGTGGGCCATCGTCAGGGCAATGTGACACACGTGCCTTGTATGGCTCACGTGTTGAACCGAATTCTCCAGCAATTTTTAAAACACCATCACGGCCTACATGGACTTGTGCAGCGGGCACGCTCACTATGTGCTCACTTCCATCGTGCGCACACAGCAGCTCAACAACTTTCATCACTCCGGAAGTCTTAGGGTCTGGCAGTTAAACGCCGGAAATGCGATGTTCCGACACGCAGGAATTGGAATCTGCACATGTTGCAGCGTGTGTGGCAGCACCGCAGAGCCCTGCTGAAATACGGTAAGACATATAGCCTGGGATAACTTGATCCAGAGGTGGTGCAGATCACGCTGCTGGAGTGGTGTCAGATCAAGGACCTATGCACCCTGCTACACAGTTTTGAAATGTCGACGAAGATGTTTAGCACTGGCAATGTCATTCTCAGGGTGACAATTCTGGTCATCTACATGATGGAGCACACTGTAATTATTATTCAGAGTCAGGTGTTGGGACAAGAGGAAGGGGAGGAAGTACAGGAGGAGTCATATGCGGAAGGGATAACAAGATCTACGAGGTCCAGATGGTCAGCGGCACCTATGCGGCAGTCATGGTGAGGGAGAGGGATTAACAAGGGCGCATAGTATCAGCAAAAAGTGTTGATGAAAGTGCAGGAGCCCATGAAGAAATGGAGGACGAACTGGCGATCGGCATGGAAGACTCAGCAGATGAGTGAGAGCTTGCTCACATTTCGGTTGTGCGAGGTTGTGGGTAGAGGACAGAGGAAGTATGCACGATTCTCACCTCTCTGCCACCAACACACCAAGGACTTGGTCCTCCTGGATGCACAAGACACATGAGCGGATTCTTGCTGCACTACCTACAACATGACCCTCGGATTGTACGAATTCAAAGTAATCCAGAATACTGGGTTGCCACACTGTTAGATCCCCGGTACAAGACAAAATTTGCCGAACTAATTCCTGCCATAGAAATAGACGCACGTATACAGGAGTATCTGCAGAATGTGGTACGCAATCTTAGATCTACTTTTCCACTAAACACCAGTGCTGCACAGAGTGAATCTCAACGCTTTGTCATGGATAGGAGGAAATGGTCTTTTACTTGTCCACATCGGAGGGACCGAGGGATGGCTGCTGTGCTGAGATGGCGTTGAGTACGGTGTCCCTGCACAGTTGCACTTTTGGTCATATCCCAAAATGAGTTGGAAAAGGACAGATGCTGTTGGAAAGGGGAACAGGTGTGTTGGAAAGGGGAAAAAAATTTTGGTCCGTGGATTTGGTGGTTAAGCAACTGTAACATTTGCTGAAGAAACAACATCTGTTACAGTGGGACTGGCAGATTTGGATAAAGTGGTATATAATCTGTGACCGCTATATAACGAAAATTAATAAGAAAAGAAAGAGAAAGGTATATATCCCCATCAGCAGTCAGTGTCCACCGTGCTCCCAGTTGGAAAAGGAGAGGTTGGCAACTGGAAGGTTTGGTGGAGGATACAGAGCTGTGTGGCTATGAAACTAATAGTAGCCTGAACCGAGTTAGACGCCATTCGGATCTGGAGACTGTGAGCCCTGTTAGCGTCACAGGGTCCACATGCCCACCCAGCCCAGGAACTCCCTGTTAACAACACAGGGGCCATTGAGTACGCTGACCGTGTGCGTAGGGGCCACACCTGTGGACAGCAGGCGCAGCAGCAGGCCTGTTAATGCCACTGGGCTGCACAAGCAGGACTGTTAGGACAGGAGCTGGTCTTAACCGTTCTGCGTTACCAACTGTGGTGGTGGCCTGCATCCACCACCCTATCCCTGCCTACCTCTGGCCTAAAGCCGCAATGGGTTCAACACATGGAGGTGTGCTCTTTCGGAGCATAATAGAAGACTGTGCACCTCCTTGTTGGCTCCAGCCCCTTTGATAACCTGGGTCCGCCCCAAACCATGGTGAACCACAATGCACCTCCTATAGACAAAAGTAGAGTGACACGTCATGAGTGGCATAACTAGCGTCCTATTTGGAAACGCAACTTCAATGATGACCTCATGGCTGCCATGACCCAAACACCTCACCAGTCATCGTCTGACCATCAATAATGCGATGACAAGTCATAGGTGTGGGCCTCTGCAAGCCATTTGGGAGGACACCTGATGCCCTGTGGTCTATATGGGACCCCCACATCAGGGCCAGGGCCAAAGAGTTCATTACCGGACCTAGTCTCTGATGCAGGAAGTGCCTGAGCATGCTCAGTAGCATGAAATACAGTCTCTGAAAAAAGACTATCAGCTTTAGCAAGGTGTCTAGGCACAAAACAGGACTTAGACCCGGCACGGAATGCAAGCACCTGTGCAAAGAGGCTTTTCACACTTAGTGTGGGAGCATGCGCTGTATCCCGAAATGAAGACTTAGCGTCAGGAATGGCACAGTCAGGCTGAGCATACTCACTAGGCGAAACACTGTAATTATGCTGCAGCTGGGGTACATCGGCACACGCATGCGCACTTGCTGCCTCTCCACACTTAGACGTGGAGGGGAAATTTGTCTTGGAGATGCTGTCTATGAACAGAAGGAAAAGCTAAAGGAAGCCTGACTTTCTATCCCTCCGAATTATGAAATGCAGCAATGAATTCCATGAGTTTGCTATAACATTAGCGTAGCAAAATGTGCATGAGGGTGTGATGTAGAGGTGCTAGAAATAGCTTGTCACCAGTGGGGCACTAATGGAATACAACAGCCAGTTCTATGATGCCACAAAATGGCAGTATTTTGTGCTATCATTATAGCTTATTAAAAACAGAGCACGAGGTTGTCATGCAGAGGTGCTGCACATAGATTTGCAGTAGTGTGAATAGACAAAAGTACAATAGCCACGTTTAGGATACAACTAGGTACAGTGAGTGTTTGCTAGTATAATGGCTGAGTTTAAAAAAGTTAGAGTGTGCAATGCAGGCAGACGTGCTGCAAATAACGTTCCAATACTGTGAATAGACAAAAGTACAAAAGCCACGTTTAGGATACAACTAGGTACACTGTGTGTTTGCTAGTATAATGGCTGAGTTTAAAAAAGTTAGAGTGTGCAATGCAGGCAGACGTGCTGCAAATAACGTTCCAATACTGTGAATAGACAAAAGTACAAAAGCCACGTTTACGATACAACTAGGTACACTGTGTGTTTGCTAGTATAATGGCTGAGTTTAAAAAAGTTAGAGTGTGCAATGCAGGCAGACGTGCTGCAAATAACGTTCCAATACTGTGAATTGACAAAAGTACAATAGCCACGTTTAGGATACAACTAGGTACAGTGAGTGTTTGCTAGTATAATGGCTTAGTTTAAAAAAGTTAGAGTGTGCAATGCAGGCAGACGTGCTGCAAATAACGTTCCAATACTGTGAATAGACAAAAGTACAAAAGCCACGTTTAGGATACAACTAGGTACACTGTGTGTTTGCTAGTATAATGGCTGAGTTTAAAAAAGTTAGAGTGTGCAATGCAGGCAGACGTGCTGCAAATAACGTTCCAATACTGTGAATAGACAAAAGTACAAAAGCCACGTTTACGATACAACTAGGTACACTGTGTGTTTGCTAGTATAATGGCTGAGTTTAAAAAAGTTAGAGTGTGCAATGCAGGCAGACGTGCTGCAAATAACGTTCCAATACTGTGAATTGACAAAAGTACAATAGCCACGTTTAGGATACAACTAGGTACAGTGAGTGTTTGCTAGTATAATGGCTGAGTTTAAAAAAGTTAGAGTGTGCAATGCAGGCAGACGTGCTGCAAATAACGTTCCAATACTGTGAATTGACAAAAGTCCAATAGCCACGTTTAGGATACAACTAGGTACAGTGATTGTTTGCTAGTATAATGGCTGAGTTTAAAAAAGTTAGAGTGTGCAATGCAGGCAGACGTGCTGCAAATAACGTTCCAATACTGTGAATAGACAAAAGTACAATAGCCACGTTTACGATACAACTAGGTACAGTGAGTGTTTGCTAGTATAATGGCTGAGTTTAAAAAAGTTAGAGTGTGCAATGCAGGCAGACGTGCTGCAAATAACGTTCCAATACTGTGAATAGACAAAAGTACAAAAGCCACGTTTAGGATACAACTAGGTACACTGTGTGTTTGCTAGTATAATGGCTGAGTTTAAAAAAGTTAGAGTGTGCAATGCAGGCAGACGTGCTGCAAATAACGTTCCAATACTGTGAATAGACAAAAGTACAAAAGCCACGTTTACGATACAACTAGGTACACTGTGTGTTTGCTAGTATAATGGCTGAGTTTAAAAAAGTTAGAGTGTGCAATGCAGGCAGACGTGCTGCAAATAACGTTCCAATACTGTGAATTGACAAAAGTACAATAGCCACGTTTAGGATACAACTAGGTACAGTGAGTGTTTGCTAGTATAATGGCTGAGTTTAAAAAAGTTAGAGTGTGCAATGCAGGCAGACGTGCTGCAAATAACGTTCCAATACTGTGAATTGACAAAAGTCCAATAGCCACGTTTAGGATACAACTAGGTACAGTGAGTGTTTGCTAGTATAATGGCTGAGTTTAAAAAAGTTAGAGTGTGCAATGCAGGCAGACGTGCTGCAAATAACGTTCCAATACTGTGAATTGACAAAAGTACAATAGCCACGTTTAGGATACAACTTGGTACAGTGAGTGTTTGCTAGTATAATGGCTGAGTTTAAAAAAGTTAGAGTGTGCAATGCAGGCAGACGTGCTGCAAATAACGTTCCAATACTGTGAATTGACAAAAGTACAATAGCCACGTTTAGGATACAACTAGGTACAGTGAGTGTTTGCTAGTATAATGGCTGAGTTTAAAAAAGTTAGAGTGTGCAATGCAGGCAGACGTGCTGCAAATAACGTTCCAATACTGTGAATAGACAAAAGTACAAAAGCCACGTTTAGGATACAACTAGGTACACTGTGTGTTTGCTAGTATAATGGCTGAGTTTAAAAAAGTTAGAGTGTGCAATGCAGGCAGACGTGCTGCAAATAACGTTCCAATACTGTGAATAGACAAAAGTACAAAAGCCACGTTTATGATACAACTAGGTACAGTGAGTGTTTGCTAGTATAATGGCTGAGTTTAAAAAAGTTAGAGTGTGCAATGCAGGCAGACGTGCTGCAAATAACGTTCCAATACTGTGAATAGACAAAAGTACAAAAGCCACGTTTAGGATACAACTAGGTACACTGTGTGTTTGCTAGTATAATGGCTGAGTTTAAAAAAGTTAGAGTGTGCAATGCAGGCAGACGTGCTGCAAATAACGTTCCAATACTGTGAATTGACAAAAGTACAATAGCCACGTTTAGGATACAACTAGGTACAGTGAGTGTTTGCTAGTAAAATGGCTGAGTTTAAAAAAGTTAGAGTGTGCAATGCAGGCAGACGTGCTGCAAATAACGTTCCAATACTGTGAATAGACAAAAGTACAAAAGCCACGTTTAGGATACAACTAGGTACACTGTGTGTTTGCTAGTATAATGGCTGAGTTTAAAAAAGTTAGAGTGTGCAATGCAGGCAGACGTGCTGCAAATAACGTTCCAATACTGTGAATAGACAAAAGTACAAAAGCCACGTTTACGATACAACTAGGTACACTGTGTGTTTGCTAGTATAATGGCTGAGTTTAAAAAAGTTAGAGTGTGCAATGCAGGCAGACGTGCTGCAAATAACGTTCCAATACTGTGAATTGACAAAAGTACAATAGCCACGTATAGGATGCCACTAGGTACACTGAGTGTTTGCTAGTATAATGGCTTAGTAACAATGAGTTGTAGTGTGCAATGCAGGCAGACGTGCTCTGCAAATGTCTTTGCACTAGTGGGACTATAGCAAAGTCCAATAGCCACGTTTAGGATGCCACTAGGTACACTGAGTGTTTGCTAGTATAATGGCTTAGTAACAATGAGTTGTAGTGTGCAATGCAGGCAGACGTGCTCTGCAAATGTCTTTGCACTAGTGGGACTATAGCAAAGTCCAATAGCCACGTATAGGATGCCACTAGGTACACTGAGTGTTTGCTAGTAAAATTGCTTAGTTTAAAAAAGTTGGAGTGTGCAATGCAGGCAGATGTGCTCTGCTAATGTCTTTGCACTAGTGGGACTATAGCAAAGTCCAATAGCCACTTTTAGGATGCCACTAGGTACACTGAGTGTTTGCTAGTAAAATTGCTTAGTTTAAAAAAGTTGGAGTGTGCAATGCAGGCAGATGTGCTCTGCAAATGTCTTTGCACTAGTGGGACTATAGCAAAGTCCAATAGCCACGTATAGGATGCCACTAGGTACACTGAGTGTTTGCTAGTATAATGGCTTAGTAACAATGAGTTGTAGTGTGCAATGCAGGCAGACGTGCTCTGCAAATGTCTTTGCACTAGTGGGACTATAGCAAAGTCCAATAGCCACGTATAGGATGCCACTAGGTACACTGAGTGTTTGCTAGTAAAATTGCTTAGTTTAAAAAAGTTGTAGTGTGCAATGCAGGCAGACGTGCTCTGCAAATGTCTTTGCACTAGTGGGACTATAGCAAAGTCCAATAGCCACAGATAGGATGCCACTAGGTACACTGAGTGTTTGCTAGTATAATGGCTTAGTTAGAATGAGTTGGAGTGTGCAGAGGACAAGAGGGTACAGTGGCAGGATTGTGGTGCTCTGGGTAGAGGAATGGAAGCCTGCCTTTCTATTCCCTCCTAATGGTGAAATGCAGGGAGGAAATCCCTGACCTGGGCTACACAGACGCTGTTGCTGTTTGCAGGACCTGTCACCTATGGCTCTCTGACCCTGCCGCTTTGAACCCTTAAAAGGACTGCTAGAAAGTGCTCTCCCTAAGCTGTCTAACGCTGTGTATGCAGCGCATACAGCTGTATCGGCTATAGGACTCAGGAGGACGGAGCTGCGACACTGATGTCTGACACCAAAGACGCAGAAGGCAGATAATGGCGTTCGTGAAGAAAATGTCCGGTTTTATAATGCAGGGACATGTGACATGCAGATCCTATCACACATGCCGTTGCTTCTCTGGCTCAAAGTCCACTTAGCTGTGTGTGTGTCTGTGATTGGCTGACATGCTGGCCCGCCCCACAAGACGCGCGCGCTTAGGGAAGGAAGACAAGAAAAAAAAAAAAAAAAAATGGCGATCGCCATTATAGAAACAGCAGTGATCTGAAGGCGCTGTTCACGCACACTATACACTGAAATGTGATAATAGTTTGATTCACAGAGTGACTTACACTATTACAGCAGAAACCAAGCTATGATTTAGCTGTTTTTTGGCTGCTAGAACCGTTCTCGAACGTTTCTAGAACTATCGAGCTTTTGCAAAAAGCTCGAGTTCTAGTTCGATCTAGAACATGCCCCAAAATCACTCGAGCCTAGAACTGGAGAACCACGAACCACGAACCGCGCTCAACTCTAGTCATTAGGATGAGCCTCAATATCAGAAATTGTTTTATGAGGGTAGGACTGCTTCTGGTAATAGCTGTAGAGGCCACCAAGCATCAGCATGTATCATAATTATTGTATCTATTGCTCTCCTTTTAAGATGAGCTGCAATGAAAAGACATGCGCTCTAGGAATAACGCGTCACCACTGGAGGTATAGTGCTCTATTCGTCCAGTGGTGACACACAATTCTTAGATTGGAGCTTTTCATTTTCTTCACTTTGGTTTAACAGCAATCCGTGCCAGGGCAATGACCGAAACGTTATGTATTGTACTGTGGATTGTACCTGTAAATAAAACACATTCATTTGCCAAGTTCTTTTATATTATTACCACATGGGATGGGACCCTACTTGAGCACCAGCCAGTAAGAGGAGTGTTGTGTTTCTGTTACATATTTTCATCATGGCTTCCACTTACAATGGAATCCATAACGCTGTGCCAGATGCATCATACAACAGCCACTAATGGCTTATAATGGGGTCCTTTGAGGGTGCATGCTTTGCTACTCTTGCGGTCAAAAGTGATAGAACTTGCGATGGAGATATAAAATTACTGTAATTGCATCTACATGGATAGTCATACGTAGTTCTTGAATATAAGGCAGCTAAAGCACTGATTTAACTACCAATTACACACTAAAAATGAGTGATTGTTTTGAGATTTTAATTTTCCAGATTCACCTGACTTTTTTTTTTCCAGGATATTGGAATCAAACGTTTTCCAAAAGCCTCCAATTAGTGTATGAAACTGTTGTCTTTTCTTTATCTACTAATCTTCACTACAGTGACACCTCACACTATCTGTAATTATCTTTGTTTTTTTTATTTGTTTGATGGCTTTCTCCCCTTTCTGTCTGGCTAAGCTGTGAGTGGTGACGTCCTCTCACTATCCAGATTCACCACAAAATGGCTACTTCAGCTTTTATACAGACTACAATAGTCCCTCCTGATCAACTGTGCTATACCATGTGATGTCATAGCTGCAATGCATTATGGGAAAGCTGATCAAGGTCATTCAATCCTTCTCTGGCTTACACAATCTTCTGCAGTATTAAAAAGAGTGGCTGCCATTTGATGATTTACAAAACACGAATTGTAAATTGTTAAACTTCTCTGATTTCAGTGGATCTTTAAATATTCAACACAAATTCAATTTGCACATCTCCTCTACCCACATTATAGATCCAATGTTCTATAATGAATAGATCCAGTCCCTCGACTTTCCCAGATATAGGATATATTGCCATGCAGCAGAATGGTAGTAGAAATTCAATTTCACTTAAAGGGAACCTGTCAGCAGAAATTTCGCCCAAAACCTAAAAGATTCCTCCTCTGCATCTCCTGGGCTGCATTCTAGAAAGGTCCCTGTTATTATTGTGCCCCATGTGAGACCAAAATAAAGACTTTATAAAGTTGTACCTTTTTGTATTCAGATAGTGTAAATGTGACACGGGGGGCGGGCTTTCTGCCGTCCATTATTCTGCCCCCTGGTCCTGTATGCAGCCCCCATCGCTCCTTTCCATAGCTGATGCACCGCCCACTGCTCCAGCCATCCCCGCGCATGCCCAGTGCCAGTCTCACGGGACTGAGCAGTGTGACCGCTGGTGACGTGTGCGCAGGCAAGTGATTATGAGCGGGGCTGTGATTGTTATCAGCAAGTACCCGCCCATAATCTCGTGAGCGCGCAAACCTCAAATTATGATTAAGGACTGCTTTTAATTCCCCTTTTGTGTCCGAAACGCGTCAAGCCGCATGGCAAGCCGCATGGCGGTTTTGGATGATCTGTGACTTCCTTTTAATTTATCTAAATAAAGCATGAAGAATTTTACTTATTTGCATTGGTGCTGAGTCCCACCTACCCTCCCTTTTTGTTCCCTGCTAAAGGGGTTTACTCAACTTATATTAATGAACTATCCTCTGGAGACATCATAAATATCAAATCGGTGGGATCTGACATCCAGCACCCCTAATGATCAGCTGTTATTGGCTCTGGTGGCCATTTGTAACGACAGGACAGAGCTGCACATTTCCATTTAATGTGCGGTGGCCACTGCCAGATCAGTTTTAGTCCAAATGGAGTTAAGTCTCTGCGTAATGCAGATCAGCTCCTGATTGGATCATTTTAAATGGCATAAAAAAATAGTTAATATGGGGCGATGTGCGGCCGACAATAAGCATGCCGCATAGAGACAAAATGATTGTATTGGTCTTTAACCATACAGATTGTATTAGCCAATATTAAATAAAACCAACCAGCTGGTTTTTCATATATAAAGTAAAGCCAGTGTTATACTGGAGCTACGATGCTGAATGTAAGCATGCCTTATGTTCTAAGATTGGATATTTTATTTCAGAAATATGTGCAAGTAAAGTTACAGAAATGTACTGCTATTTGATTGAGAGATGCAACCGGAGGGGAATAGGTGGGTCAGATCTTGCTATCTATTCCCACCCCTGTCTGCTGCCTGGCCTCTTTAGATGTTAGACTATATGGGCTGCAATTTGAACATGCCCCTATTACGTGACAGAAATGACTTATACCTAGAAGGATCCCATACAGTCTAGCATCTGCAGAGGCCTGGCAGCAGTCAGAGGCAGGAATACATAGTAAAACCCCTCCCACATATTAGATATTCTGTACCTGCTATCAATCAAATAGCTGTACATGTTTGTAAATTTACTTGCACATATTTCTGAAATTAAACCTCCAATCTCAGAATAAAAGGTATGCTTACATTCAGCATGATAGTGCCAGTATATCACTGGCTTTAGTTTATATAGGAAAATCCTGGAGGTTGGTTCTCTTTAATAGGTCTTTCAATGAGCAATATAATCCGTGCTTGTTGTTATGTGCAGAAATGTCTAAGTTCACCTTAAGGCCGGGGTCAGATGATATGGCGATCAGCCAAGGTTTTCCATATTGTCATCCATGTGTTTGATTTTTCATCTGTGGCATCCGATTTTATACATCAAAAGTTTAAAATGTAAAAACAGTTTCCTATGTTATTAATGACAATCTATTAGTAAAACTAGAATTCTGTACAGAGGATCTGTATGCAACCCATTTTTCCTTTTTTTTGTGCATCCATAGAATTAATTGGGTGAATCTCAACTAAAGGGTGCTTTACACGCTACGACATCGCTACCGATATATCCTCAGGGTCACGTCGTTAGTGATGCACATCCGGCGCCAGTAGCGACATCGCAGCGTGTGATACCAAGGATCAACGATCAACAATCGCAAAATCGGTCAAAAACGGTGATCGTTGACACGTCGCTCCTTTCCTTAATATCGCTGCTGCCACAGATACGATGTTGTTCGTCGTTCTTGCGGCATCACACATTGCTGTATGTGACACCGAAGGAACGAGGAACATCTCCTTATCTGCGTCCACCGGCAATGAGGAAGGAAGGAGGTGGGTGGGATGTTACGTCCCGCTCATCTCCGCCCCTCTGCTTTTATTGGCTGGCCGCTTAGTGACACCGCAGTGACGTCGCTCTGATGCCGATGCACCTTCCCCTTGAAGGAGGGATTGTTCGGCGGTCACAGCGACGTTGCTGACAAGGTATGTTCGTGTGACGCTGCCGTAGCAATAACGTTCGCTACGGCAGCAAGCACCAAATGTTGCACGAACGACGGGGGCGGGTGCTATCGCGCTCGACATCGCTAGCAATCGCTAGCGATGTTGCAGTGTGTAAAGCACCCTCTAGACTCTAACAGAATGGTACATGCTGAAATTTTTATTCTTACAGACACTTGATCCATCTGATAAACTGTCATCAGAGCTGCCCTACTAAATAAGAATGACCAGCGTACTCTCTGATGTTACTTATCACCACATGCCCATAATCCATGGTGATCTGAACAAGCCCTATGTAAGCTTCTACTGCAGGTACAATTCCTCCATATGAGATCTTGGAGAAACCAGGTCATGATACTGACTGACATAATAGAAAATACTATTTGTGAATGTTAGTGCCACGATGTTAGCAGTAGCCATCCTTCTTTACAGTCCTGACTGTGATATTCATAAATTAACGAGAATAAACATTTAACAGTTTTTTTTCATTACAAAAATCAATATAATTGTATTCCTCCCAAACATAAGTACAAGACAACATTAATGGCATGATAAATGATATATGTATGGCTTGCCGAAATCCAGAATATTCCTTGCGGACAGCTTGTTAAGTGGCCTGGACAATAATCGATTCCTTGTCGCTACAAATTAGTGAACTGCATCTATCTGTCCAGTTACTGTCATAAGCGCACAGTACACGGAGCCATGAGATTGTCGCTCCCTTCTCCCTGTAGTTATGATTTGCAAAATATTGGACATAGACAATAAAAGAGTTGCGTAGAGTCGGGATTATCAGAAAATGCACTTTCTGTGCTGTGTGTGAGTGACAATAGGTTTAGAAGACACATTTTGGTATTAATAAATTAAGTAATGACACATTATCTTTATATATGAGAACATAGGTAATATGTAGAGCTAAAGACCACGTAAAAACCATGCATTAAGCTGCATGTCTTCTTCACAATATAATAGTAATTCATACACCCTGGCATAGTAAACATTTTTTTTAAGTATCATAAAATCACTCTACTTATTTTTTTCCATAAACCAAATGCCTTTTCTTCCCTTACTAGTATCTCCTCATATCATTGGCAGTGATCATTTGCTCCTAAATACCTCTCAGATCTGTTTTTAATAAGGAATCAAATTACGGCTGCTGCCTATAAAAGTCTATGGAAATTAGAGGGGAAAGAAGCTGGAGGAAAACATGAGCATGGAGTCAGAAAGACAAGCTGTTGTAGCTTCTATTGACTAGAGTCTGCATAGGGGAATACAGCTAAAAATAATCTGGATACAAAACATATAATTGCTAGAAATAGTATTTTTCCTCTAGTAAACATAGGACAGTTTATTCTAAAAATAATAACACGACAATTATAGTTGTAATAATTACTTGACATGAAAATTAACTTAATCACAAATATCCATTTCCACTGATTTTCAGCTTTGCCAAAAAATGACCTGTTTACATAATTTCAGTGATCACCTTCTTAGCTCAGGAGAAAGTGTTAACAAGGACAAGGCAGATAATCTAACTATATCATGCTGATTGAATAATAGGGGCATATTGGTGGATTTGATAAGGAGTTGGTGCTTAAAATAATTATTAACCATGTTTACTGCCAAGGTAACATGTACAGTCATTACTGCTTTGATTCAAAAGGGCTTTATACATCAGGGTATTTCTGATTGTAAGATTATGATTGCTCCTAAATCCACTATTTAGTGGATCATCAAGAACTTCAAAGAGAGAGATTGATTTGCTTCAGGGAGCCAAATAAAGTCCAGCAAATACCAGGACCATCGCGTAAAGAGGATTCCCCTATGGGATTGGTTCAACACTAGTGCAGAGCTTGCTCAGGAATGGCAGCAGCCAGGTGACACTGCATCAGCACAGTGAGGGAAAGATTTCTGGAGTCTGGCCTGGTGTCAGCAAAGAAGCCAGTAATATCCAAGAAAACTATCAAGGACAGACAAACATTCTGTAGGAAGTACAGGGATTAGACTGCAGCGGAAAGGGGCAAATAAGCACACCTTCAGCTGGGACACCTGTAAGAATGACTGTCTATAAAAGAAAAATATAGTACTACCTGAGTCCCATGTAAAGCCAGCAATAAGGCTTTTTTGAGGGAATTCATATATGGAGTTGTTTCTCATCCAAGGAAGTGGGCTGACTCACAATTTTGCCTGCAAACACTAGCATTAATAAAGAATGGTTTCTAAACATCCTCCAAGACCAAGTTCTCAAATAATCCAGGAGCAATTTGGTGATGAACAATGCTTTTGTACGTTGAATGTTTGGGTTCATAGCCAGGAAGCTCTACAGATCTCACTCCCATTGAGAACCTGTGGTAAATCGTTAAAAAAAAAGAACAGATGAACAAAGAAAAACACAGAAATAATTGCGATAAACTCCAAGCACTTATTTAGCAAGAATGGGTTGTCATCATTTGGCCCAGAAGCTGATATCCAGCATGTCGGGGTGAATTGCCGAAGTCTTGCAAAATGAGAGTCAACACTGTCATTGTTGAGTCTTGCATTAACTTAATGTAGTTCTCAATAAAAGTATAAAAACTTATGAAATGCTTATCATTGTACTAAAAACCAAAGCAGCAAACTTTGTGAAAAACAAAATTTGTCATTATATATGAAATATAAGGCCGATACGTGTCTTATTGTGCCTCTGTACAGCTGTGAGGCCTTGTAAATGAGCTTTGAGGTAACCTCTCATAATAAACTGTCATGTGTGGATGTGGCGTACACTTTCCTGGTTATTACTGACTAGTATCTTGGATTTTTTTGTAGCAGTTTTCTGCTCCACAGGCTCTATTCATAGAGAGATGCCGCAGCTTCTCTTTGTATCCATTAGGCCACATGCACACATTGAGTATTTGGGGAGTTTTTTACCTCAGTATTTGTAAGTCAAAACGAGGAGTGGAACAATCAGTGGAAAAGTATAATAGAAACACGGGCACCTCTTCTGTATTTTGTACCCACTCCTAGCTTTGGCTTAGAAATACTGAGGTAAAAAACTCACCAAATACTCAATGTGTGAATATGGCCTTGATCTCTTTCCCCTCTCCATACACTTGAATAGGCAGCAGGTATAAATTGATCACTCACTCAAGACAGATTAGAGCAGGTTTTAAAAATAAATGATTAGTGCAAGAAGCAAGGGGAAATAGAATTGTTTGATATGTGAGGAAAGAGGGACGCACTCAGTGAGAAAGCAGAGTATCCTAACCAGCATTAGCTGTGGACGGCCCCTGTCAGGCAAGGAGCAAATGGGGCATTAAGACATTATGTGCCAGTCACAGGGACATGTAGGGTTGGAGACTTCACCAACCCCTGGGACCTGGTGTGAAAGAAGGCCAAGACTGTCCATACCTCTATGTGGGGACCACGGGGGAACACTATTCTCCTTAAGGAGACTTTGCAAGCCAGTCTGGCTGCCAAGTAAGGGGACTTATAGCTGCCACGCCCCTCTAAGAAATATTCAAATTGTCTCTCCAGTAAAGGAGACAAACTCTAGCACAGCGCCACCTATTGGAAGTAGCGATCCTAAAAGTCACAAGTGGATTTTTAACAATCCTTTGCAATATGACTCAAGATATATAAGCCAGATCAGAATCCCAATTTGCAGACACGGTGTTTCGGGGTGCTTGCCCCTCGTCAGTGCAAAGTATGGGGGTGTCTGATCTGGCTCATGAGAAAGCTATGTGATGACCACGGGGGAACACTATTCTCCTTAGGCCCATTTCACACGTCAGTGAAAAACAGTGACGTTTTTCACTGGCGTGTAAAACACGCACATGTCCCTGCATGTGCCGTGATTCACGGCACACGTGGGTTGTCTAAGTGCAATCCGGGCTCCGTTCTCCGTGGCCCGTGATTGCACTTAGAAAACTACTCACCTGTGCCCGCTCCCGCTGTCCATGGTGCTGATCGCTCCCGCGGTGCAGCATCCGGCCGGCGGTGACCCCTGCAGCAGCTGCTTCCGGGTCGGCTGTGTCACGCATAATGAATATGCGCGACAATCATGAGCCGGCTCAGAAGCAGCCGGCAGAACGGGCTGCAGAGGACATCGCTGGACGCCGGGTGAGTTAAAATGTTTTTTATTTTAAAAGCACGTTTTTTTCTGGCACGTGTTTCACGGACCACACCACTGCGTGGTCCGTGGAACATCAGTGATGCCAGAAAAAAATGGACATGTCTCCGTGCGGCAATTACGCACACGCGGGTACGCCGCACGGAGACACGTGCAGTGAAAAATCACTGACGTGTGAGCAGACCCATTCATTATAATGGGTCTGCGTATGTCAGTGATTCTGGTACGTTTAAAAAAAAGCACAAACATACCAGGATCACTGACGTGTGAAAGGGGCCTTAAGGAGACTTTGCAAGCCAGTCTGGCTGCCAAGTAAGGGGACTTATAGCTGCCACGCCCCTCTAAGAAATATTCAAATTGTCTCTCCAGTAAAGGAGACAAACTCTAGCACAGCGCCACCTATTGGAAGTAGCGATCCTAAAAGTCACAAGTGGATTTTTAACAATCCTTTGCAATATGACTCAGGATATATTCTCCTTTACTGGAGAGACAATTTGAATATTTCTTAGAGGGGCATGGCAGCTATAAGTCCCCTTACTTGGCAGCCAGACTGGCTTGCAAAGTCTCCTTAAGGAGAATAGTGTTCCCCCGTGGTCCCTACATAGCTTTCTCATGAGCCAGATCAGACACCCCCAAACTTTGCACTGACGAGGGGCAAGCAACCCGAAACACCGTGTCTGCAAATTGGGATTCTGATCTGGCTTATATATCCTGAGTCATATTGCAAAGGATTGTTAAAAATCCACTTGTGACTTTTAGGATCGCTACTTCCAATAGGTGGCGCTGTGCTAGAGTTTGTCTCCTTTACTGGAGAGACAATTTGAATATTTCTTAGAGGGGCGTGGCAGCTATAAGTCCCCTTACTTGGCAGCCAGACTGGCTTGCAAAGTCTCCTTAAGGAGAATAGTGTTCCCCCGTGGTCCCCACATAGCTTTCTCATGAGCCAGATCAGACACCCCCATACTTTGCACTGACGAGGGGCAAGCACCCCGAAACACCGTGTCTGCAAATTGGGATTCTGATCTGGCTTATATATCCTGAGTCTTATTGCAAAGGATTGTTAAAAATCCACTTGTGACTTTTAGGATCGCTACTTCCAATAGGTGGGGCTGTGCTAGAGTTTGTCTCCTTTACTGGAGAGACAATTTGCATACCTCTATGACCATCCACAAATGGGAGAGAATGCTCCTTTTGTTTAACTCCTTTTTATTGATTTGGTTATTTTGATGGAACAACATCCCACCTAGGATCAATGACCACTGTTATATGGCCCTAAGACGTCTTTATTTTAGTATGTTGTGTTTTCTTTTATAATGTCTTCTGAACAGTAAATAAGGCCCTTACCTGTTCTCTTAACACAGAAATAAGAGAACCTACCAAGTTTTTCCAAAAATTAGACCTCCCCCAAAAATAAGTGGAGCAACCCAAGGGACCTGCAGGGCTTATTCGTCACCGCGCCAGTGGTTTTGTGGGGTTGCTGTGAATGGCTTGACCTGGCTCTGTGGCCCCGTCGGCTACAGGCAAAGAGAGTCCAAGAGGGGATGGGGGGTTTGCTTTGAACCGCCACCCGTGGTGCTCAGCCAGGGATTAGCCGCCGCTGCGAGATTTCACTCTCCTCCGGGGCTGATGTTACCGCAGCTCAGATAGTCCAGCTCCCCACAGGTGGAGCGAGCCCCGGGGAGGACGGTGGTGACGGGGGAAGAGGCGTTGGTGCCGAAGCGTGGGGCGGCGGCGCTGGCAAATCAGAGTCTCACACAGGGGGCTGCGGTTCCAGGTGTTTTACTCAGTGTGTGTGCTGCGCCCGCAGAGTGCCGGTCATTGCCATGATGGGCCCCAGCTGATCCCGGATGAATCAGAGGTCACCACCGGTGTTGTAAAGCATGTGAGACCTTCCTCCTTGTGCCTTGTAGTGTGGATCCCCTTGGCGGGAAGCTACTTGGGGACCCCAGTATTCTTGGCTTTAGTTGCCATCCCGTACGCAGGCAGCGCGAAACTTGTTATGGACCCGACCGTGGCTGTGGCTCCTGTCTCTATATGCTGCTGTGCCCCAGGATCTCTGTGGTGGGCGATGGGACGTGAAATCCCTCTTCCCTGCAGATTCTGGTAGTCCCTCGTGAAGTATGTTCTACCATAGGGCTTCTGCACCCTGTGCTGCGCTGGTCCTGAAGGGGCTGTTGGGGCTCACCCTCCGGCTACTCCTCTGTCTCACAGCTCCAGCCAGTAGTCTCCTGCTTCTCTCTCAGTCTTCCTGGCACCCGGTTGGCCCCTCTGGGGGGAGCTGTTCAGCATCCCCCCAGAGGCCTTGCTCTTCTCTGTCTCAAGCTGTTCTCTCTCCTGCGTCCAAACTGTTTCGAGGTAAAACTGTTCTAAAGTGAAACTAAGTGTGTTCGCTCACTTCCCAGGCAGCCCCCACCTTTTTGATGACTAACCAATGCTGGAGAAATACCCATTGCTATGGTGCCCACCTGTGTTTTGTAACTGCTGGCTAGCTGGAAACCACCTAAATGTATTGTGTAAGTGAAAACCAGTGGTTAACCTCTTCCTTATCTGGGAAGAGCATTGCATCTTAAGTCAGATACAATACTCTGTGACGGCTGAAGCCTCAGGGGCGCCACATAAGCCCTAGCAAGGACTCTCAGCATTTTCGGAGCAATGCTTAAATATAAGCCCTCCCCCAAAAATAAGTCCTAGTTGCAGTTCAATGAAGTGTTCATGCAGCTAAAAAAGTTAAATATACTGCAGGACACTTCATTATAGACAGCGGACACCCTGTAATCATACTCCCCAGACGCCATGCAGAGGACATACAGTGATCGCACACCCACACACATCCGGTCTCACACACACACAATCAGATCACTCACACAAACAGATCACACACAGAGACATCGGATTGCACACATAAACATCAGATCACACACACATTGGATCACACACACTCACCACATCCAGCGACACCGATTTCTTCTTGCTGGCAGAATCCTGAGAGGCAGTGCAGTGAAGCACAAGGACCTGCCGCAATGCTAGCTTACAGGACCTGTGGACTGTGACTTCCCCCCATCATTCCATGTGGCCGGAAGCATTCTTTAACGCTGGATGTGATGAGTGAGTGAGTCTGTGATCTGATGTGTGTGTGATCTGCTATGTGTGATGGTGTCGGCTAGAAGCAGGGGACGACTGCATGCAGCACCCACCGGAGATCACATGGAGGACCTGGGAGCCACGCAAACGTCCGGGTCTGGTAAGTATGAGTCTCCTGGGAAGTGGGGGTCTGCTTTTTTGGGGGGTAAACTTACCCCCCAACCATGTTTCCCCAAGAATAAGACCTCCTCCAAAAATAAACCCTATTGCTTTTTTGGGGGGCAAAAAAAGTATAAGACTGTCTTATTTTTGAAAAAACACGATAATTTCTGTTTATCTTTTTTCTGGGTTATTTTTTTGTGCTATACCTTATACAATATTGATCCAGCATCTCCCCACTTGCTCATATTTAATGTGGAGAGCAATTAAATAACGATTATTTCCCAGTACCTATCTATACCAGATTGCTTCCACAGCATTGGGTATTAGAGGGAAATTAACAGCATATTCTATTAACCAGTCTGCAAAATACTTACTAAGCTATAGGACTGACTTTTGATACAAATTTGTTGTTTGCACTGTGCTTTTTAACTGATTCAAGTAAAAGTTAGGGTTTAGCATTGGTTACCCTGCTGATCTACCTACTTTTTGATGTGATATACCATACGGATTATCAATAGAAGTTCTCTAGGACATCCATAATATATGTTAAAAAATGAGTATACTTGCTCTTTAAAGTTCCTGATTTTAATTTACGTATAAATGCTCTTTAAAGGCAATATATCAGCAGGTTTTTTCTATCTCATCTGAGAGCAGCATAATGTAGAGACCGAGACCCTGATTCCAGTAATGTATCACTTAGTTTACTGGGTGCAGCAGTGCTGACACAGTTTTTAGACTTAGCAATGCAGCTGAAATGAGAAAGCTGCCCCCGCCCACACCAGACTCTCTGTGTACATTGTCAGGAGGGGGTGGAGCCAGGTGGTGCCCACATAACAGCTAACCACAGCAATGATAATCACTAGGTGATAAAGCCTTCAGTTTAAGTAAACAACACCACACAGCTTGACATGTGACACACCATTGAATTCTGTGTTTTAACTTCTAACTCATGCTGTCCTCAGATTACAGAGTATCTGTCGACAGATTCCCCTTAATTACAGAACTAAAAACGATATTATACTATGCACGGCCCACAGTATTTGTAAAGTTTCAATGGATAGCTAGGTTAACAACTTTGAGGAAAAACACAAGATAATATTCATCCCAATAGTTTTTCTTGGAATTAAAAAAAAATAAAAATAAATATATATATCTAATATATAAAGCTGAATGTGTGGGTGTGTGTGTGTGTGTGTGTGTGTGTGTGTGTGTGTGTGTGTATGTCCGGGATTGGCATCTGCACCGTCACAGCTACAGCCACAAAATTTTGTACACTCACACTTCTGGACCCCAAGAGCGTCATAGGCTATGTTGTGAGGTGAAATTTTAACCCCGCGCGTTCCAATTTACCAAGAAATTTTGCCCCTATCTACATAATGGGGAAAAAGTGAAACGAAAAGTGTATCCGCACCGTCGCATTTACAATCACGAAATTTTGCACAGATACCTCATGTGACCCAGGGAACGTCGTAGACTATGTATTGACAGGAAAATGTAACCCCGCGATTTACAGTTACTCTCCAAAAAACATGGCTCCATTAAAGTAAATGGAGCCTGGAACTACAGGTTATTAGTATGAGCTGTGATTGGTTGCTATAGGAACAAAAGACATTCATAGTATAAGAAGCTTATATGTGAGGTAATAAGATGTCAGTGGGGAGACGGATAGAGAGAGACAGACAGAGAGACAGACAGAGAGAGACAGGGAAAGAGACAGAGAGATAGAGACAGACAGGGAAAGAGACAGACAGAGACAAATGGTGAAAGAGACAAACAGACAAATGGTGAAAGAGACAGACAGAGGGTGAAAGAGACAGGGACAGACCTGGAAAGAGACAAACCTGGAAAGAGACTGACCTGGAAAGAGACTGACCTGGAAAGAGACTGACCTGGAAAGAGACAGATGGGGAAAGATACAGACAGACATGTAGACAGGGACAGAGACAGACAGACAGGGAAGGAGTAGACAACCAGAGAGACAGACAAAGATGGATGGGGAAAGACACAGACCTTGATAGAGACAGACGGGGAAAGAGAGAAATAGAGACAGACAAGGAAAGAGACAGACAGACAGGCAGACAGGGAAAGAGACAGACAGGAAAAGACAGACAAAGAGATGGGGAGACAGACCTGGGAAAGAGACAGACCTAGAAAGAGACAGATGGGGAAAGAAAGAGAGATAGAGACATACAAAAAAAGAGACAGACAGAGACAGGCAGACAGGGAAAGAGACAGATGGGGAAAGAGACAGACTTGGAAAGAGGCAGACCTGGAAAGAGACAGACGGAGCACCTTACTTGGCCAAGTGACCCAGGGATCGTCGTAGACTGTTTTGACAGGAAAATTTAACCCCGCGCTTTACAGTTACTCTCCAAAAAACATGCCTTCATTAAAGTAAATGGAGCCTGGAACTAGAGGTTATTAATAGCAGCTGTGATTGGCTGCTATAAGAACAAAAGACATTCATAGTATAAGAAGCTTATATGTGAGGTAATAAGATGTCGGTGGGGAGACGGAAAGAGGCAGACCCGGAAAGAGACAGACCCGGAAAGAGACAGACGGAGTACATTACTTGGCCAATTTAGTTAAATCTGTGTGGAATATCTGTGGTGTTAAAATATATGTTGTGAAATGCTTCTATTAGCTTAGCTTTTGCCTTTTAATAATTACATTTCTATCTATTTGTTTTGTGGTTTTTGTGTGCAGAATACATTTTTTTAATACATTCTATCTTGTTAACAGCAGTTATTAACCCGGGCGAAGCCGGGTAGTACAGCTAGTATAATATATATATATATATATATATATATATATATAATGTGGATTATATCTAATCACCTCAAGCCTACCTTTAGTGCTACCATTCATCTCTAAAATAAAGTTATGATAGTAACAGTGGCGGAGCTTGTTCTTCGATGCATGCTTTATCTGCAGTGTGGTGTGACCGATATTAATCATTTTGTTGACATCAAAGAATAAAATAAATTGCACTGACCACTAAAGTTAAATTTACTGACACTATGGTAAGATGACAAATGGCAGATACATATAGGAAAGGGGGTTGCAAATAATTGTTAGCCTTAACCTGTAGGCAGAAAAATGCATATGCTGCATACACAACAAAGGCTAATGATATTGGTCAATTTGTTTTATTTGGCTCTCTATCTACTTTTATGGCTCACACAATTTATAACACTACTGTAAAACGCTGTGTATCTATATTAACATAAATAGTTTCAATCTGAAATAAAGCAAATGAATGAATTATTAACATACAGGCTACGGTATTTGTGCTTTCAAGTTGCTTTTATGGCTACTGTCATGCACTGAAATAGTGCCTTGAAGAGTAACTTCTTTTTTAGTTGTCTGATTTGGAAAATCTATCAGTTGTACATGCAGTACAGAAAAATGCCTTTCTCCACTTAGGCTGCTTTCACACATCAGTTTTTTGCAATCAGGCACAATCCGGTTTGTGCCTGATGCAACGGATCCGTCTCCGATTGTGTAAAAACTGATGCGACGGATTCGGTAAAAAACGGATCAGTTTTGTTGGGTTTTTTGTGTGTGTTTTTTTTTATGCTGAGAGAGAGAGACCCCATCATCCCCGCACAAACGCCGGCATTATCGCCCCCATCATCACCGCACAAACACCGGCACTATCGCCCCCATCATCCCCGAACAAATACCGGCACTATCGCCCCCATCATCCCCGCACAAACACTGGCATTATCGCCCCCATCATGACTGCACATACAGGCACTACCGCACGCATCATCAACGCACAGCCCTGCACTACCCACCCATCATCACCACACACACAAACCGGCACTACCTCAGTGACATCCCCGCTGACAGCGCGATTCACTTCAGTTGCTGCGTTTTATGGCCATAAAACTGCGGGTTTGTGACTGTGCCATCTGCATGTGAACGGCGCTCTATGCAAGCCACTAGTGTGCAGTTTTATCATCTAGCATTCGTCTCCCCTCCATTCCATGGAGGTGTGTGTGTGATCTGCTTCTCCTGCACCTGTGATGCTTCCCCATTAGTGGGGGTTTAGCTGTATCCTGGTAGAGCATTAGCTTTTGGCCTGGGCGATGTACACACTGCAGCCCAACTTGCTGTGAGTAGTGACGATTTTTGCCGCAGATCAAACATAAGTACATGCGGCACAATCCGGCGCTAATAAAAGTCTATGAGGAAAAAATGCACCCGGCGGCAAAAAAAACACGGATGCGTTTTTTCTGCAAAGCACCAGATTGTGCCTGATTGCAAAAAACTGATGTGTGAAAGCAGCCTTACTTGACCTTTCTTCCTCTGACCCCATCATCCTGCACTGTTCACTTAAGGTGCATATACATTGACCATTAACATTGTTCTACAGCCAAATTGGTTCAGAGATGAAAACAGTGGAATTTAACTAATTTCGTTATGCTGATAACTATTATGATGCTTAAATTTGCTGATTGGCTCTAATTTTCAAGATGCAGAGGAGGCTGTAATTACCTATGACACCTTTCATACAGGTTTAAAGAAAAATTGAATCTTTATTATTTCATCAACATCACTGGTTTTTTAGTAGCTAGTCTATTACATCATCTATTTAGTCTATTGAACCTTCACTATTCCATCATCTTAAGGTGAGCCATCAAATAATGCCAATTCAGATCCGATTACATAATCCTAATTTCAGTTGCATCACCTACTTCTATAAATGCTCTCTCTGTAAGGTATACAGTTTTAGGATTTTTTAGCTTAGTTTCTAAGCCTATTTACATGTTTATATATGTTTTTTCATATATGCCTTGTTCTTCAAAGCGGATAGTTTTTGCTAGAGATGCGGAAAAGTCACCTTTATGTCCTTGATTAACTCATAAGGAAAGCCTACAAACTGTATTTTGGCTGCAGAATAGGAGATCAGTACAAGAGCTGGGCTCCACACGTATACTGCCATAGATGTGCATCACATCTTACACAGTGGTTGCATGGGAAAAGGCAATTTTTGCCTTTTACAGCCCCAATGATCTGGACAGAGACAGCCGATCACGCTACCAATTGCTGTTTCTGAATAGTGCCTCCCATTAGGAAAAGAATTTCAAGGAAGAAGCTGACTTTACAGTATCCAAACATTCCATCTGCAATACGCTCAGAAACATTTTCAGTCGAATCAAGTGAGGATGAAGAAGGCGATTGGTGTCATGAAGCATCTTCCTTTCATGACCCAGACTCTTTGTCAGCAATGTCAACTGAACCACACCTTATATAACAAAGTGAGCTGAACGATCTGGTTAGAGAATTGGATCTGCCAGAGGGTTTTTTTCCACTTGCGTACCACTTCCGATGCGAGAGCATCAGAAGCGATATGCTAATAATCCTCTGCTGCGAGTGTCAGCCGAGGGTCATGTGACTGTGATGTGGTCCTGCGATCGTATCACAGCAACGGAGTAGAGGGAGGGAGCACTTTCTCCCATCTCCTCTGCTGTCTGTCTCTGCGTATATCGCACTGCAGTCGCATAACATGCGAGTGCAGTGCAATGTTTCACACGCACCCATAGACTTGTCTGGGGGTGCGTGAGCCGAGACTCACTGCAAAACGCAGCATGCTGCGATTACACCGAGAGCACGATACGTGATGAAGAAAAGTAAGCAAGAGGACACTGCTCCATTGATTAACACTGGTGCGAGTACAGTCCTATGTTTTATCGGATCGCACTCGCACATAGAAATCGCAAGTGGAAAAGAACCCTTAGAGTAAGGCTAAGATCTTAGGTTCCACCGGCAGTGGAATCCCCCAGAGCAGTGACGTCAAACCTATGGCATGCGTGCCACCAGGGGCATGCAGAGCCCATTCTGCTGGCACGCGCGCTGTGTCCTCATCCTGCCGCTTTGATCTGCTGGTGCTGTGGCTCCGGCAGTTTGAAAGCTGTGTTGGGGCGGTGGATACTCCTCCTCTCCCAGGCCGCAGGTCTGTTGCCTAGGAGACGGAGGAGCGTCAGTGAGCGGCGCCGGCGTAATGACGTCTTCTGGCTGCGTGGAAACTGAGGACCCAGCGGCGCACAGCGGTGGAGCGGAGGCTGGAAGGTGAGTTGTGTTTTGTGTTTTTTTTTTTTTTAATAACTTATATGTGGCTGTGCCAAGGTGGGGATGAGGGGGCCAGTGCCAGCATGGGGGGAAAAACATACATGCCAGCATGGGGGGAGAACACACATGCCAACATGGTGGGGGGAGAACACACATGCCAGCATGGGGGGAGAACATACATGCCAGCATGCGAGGGAAACCTACATGCCTGTATGGGGGGGAACACACATGCCAGCATGGGGGGGAAATATACATGCCAGCATGGGAGGAGAACACGCATGCCAGCATGGGGGGAAAATATACATGCCAGCATGGGGGGAGAACACGCATGCCAGCATGGGGGGGACATACATGCCAGCATGGGGGGGAAACATGCATGCCAGCATGAGGGGAAACATACATGCCAGCATGGGGGGGAACATACATGCCAGAATGGGGGGGAAAATACATGCCAGCATGGGGGGGGGGGGAAACATACATGCCAGCATGGGGGGGGGAAACATGCATGCCAGCATGGGGAGGAAACATACATGCCAATATGGGGGGGGGGGCCATGCATGCCGCCATGTGGGGAGAACACACATGCCAGCATGGGGGGAAAACACATGCCAGCATGGTGGGGGAACACACATGCCAGCATGGTGGGGGGAGAACACACATGCCAGCATGGAGGGGAAGCACGCATGTCAGCATGGGGGGAAACATACATGCCAGCATGGGGGGGGAAACATGCATGTCAGCATGGGGGGGAAAACATACATGCCAGCATGGGGGGGAAACATGCATGCCAGCATGGGGGGGAACATGCATGCCAGCATGGGGGGAAACATGCATGCCAGGATATGAAGGGAAACATGCATGCCAGCATGGAGGGGAAACATACATGCCAGCATGATGGGGGGGGGGAACATACATGCCAGCATGGGGTGGAAACATACATGCCAGCATGGGGAGAACATGTATGCCAGCATGGGGAAAACATGCATGCCAGCATGGGGAAAACATGCATGCCAGTATGGGGGGAAACATGCATGCCAGGATGGGGGAAACATGCATGCCAGGATGGGGGGAAACATGCATGCCAGGATGGGGGAAACATGCATGCCAGGATGGGGAAAACATGCATGCCAGGATGGGGAAAACATACATGCCAGGATGGATGGAGGAAGCATACATGCCAGCATGGGTAATCAAACAATGCATGCCAGGATGTGGAAACATGCATGGCAGGATGGGGAAACATGCATGGCAGGAAGGGGAAAATATACATGGCAGGAAGGGGAAAATATACATGCCAGGATGGGGAAAACATACATGCCAGGATGGGGAAAACATACATACCAGGATAGAGGAAACATACATGCCAGGATGGGGAAAACATGCATGCCAGGATGGGGAAAACATACATGCCAGGTTGGTGGAAACATGCATGCCAGGATGGGGAAAACATACATACAAGGATAGAGGAAACATACATGCCAGGATTGGGAAAACATGCATGCCAAGATGGGGAAAACATACATGCCAGAATGGAGGAAATATGCATGCCAGGATGGGGAAAACATACATGCCAGGATGGAGGAAACATGCCATGATAGGGTACATTTACCAGGATGGGGAACATGTTAAGATGGGGAATATTTACCAGGATGAGGAACATTTACCAGGAAGGGGAACATGCCAGGAAGGTGGACATTTACCAGGATGGGGGTACATGCTAGGAAGGGGGACATTTACCAGGATGGGGGGACATTTACCAGGATGGGGGTACATTAACCAGGGTTGGGAACATTTACCAGGATGGAGGACATTTACTAGGAATGGGGTACATGCCGGGATGGGGGAACATTTACAAGGATGAGCAATATGTCAGGATGGGGTACATTTACCAGCATGGGGGAATATGCCAGAATGTGGGACATTTACCAGGATGAGGTGTATTTACCAGGATGCGGCCATGATGGGGACAAATATACCAGAATGTAGGAAATATATATCAGGATGGGGAACATGTTTACCAAGAAGTGGCCCAGGAAGGGGGACATAACTACACAATGAAAGTGGAGGGGAGCAACTCATACGTCTTTATGGGATTTGAAGATGTTCAGACTTTGAAATGTAGATGTGGATTACAGGGTGAAATCTGATTGCATTCCATGCTAAAATCTCTGTCTAATATGCTGCAATTTTTTCCAGAAAGATCAATCCAACTGCTGTGTCTGGAAAGGGCTGGAAAGGGCTCAGCTTCAATGTGTGGTAAGCATGCATGAGCGTGATGCCCCCTGCTGAGGAGAAAACTGCAAAGGTAAGATTAAAATCAATTATTTACATAATAGGATTGGTTGGCACTTCGGAAAAAAAATTGGGTTTAGGGCTACAGTTTGGGCACTTGGCCTGTAAAAGGATCGCCATGACTGCCCTAGAGTGTGATGTTTGGATTTCTTTGTTCTACAACCATGGTAAAGATCTTGTCCAATACTTCTTCATGGTGGACAATCTTGTGGCATGCAACAACATCAACAATTTCATGAAAGCTTTGAAGATAAGTCATATTCTAGAGGAATGGAAGCTGTTCATCAATTCATCCAAAATAAGTCTAAAAGCCTTCTAGCTGCATAATGGCAATGTGCTACCTTCAATTTCAGTTAGTAATGCAATCCACATGAAAGAAACTTATGAGAACATGAACCAGCTGTTGAAGAGCCTGAACTATAATCAACACTTGTGGCCCCTCTGTGGTGACTTAAAGGTTGTGGTGACTTAAATGTGGCTGCCTTTTTACTTAGTCTCCAGGATGGATACACAAAGTACTACTGCTTTCTGTGTGAGTGGGTCAGGCCATGAATATAACTACTAGAAAAGAGACTGGCCTCTCAGACATTCACTTCAGCCATGGAGTAAAAATATCCTGCACTTGTTGACCCACAGAAGATTTTGTTACCACTATTGCATATCAAGTTGGGAGTAATTAAGAACTTTGTAAAAGCAATGGATACAATGCAAAATCATTAAACTATCTAATTGATACATTTCCAAGGTTGAAAAAAGCAAAGATAAAGAAAGAAGGCTTTATTGGACCTAAGATTCATAAGCTTTTTCAAGATGAGGCATTTCTGCATTTTTTTGCAGGGCAAGAAAAAGGTGTCATAAGTAGCATTCGCAATAGTGTTAACTGAAGATGAGCGAATCCGATCTGTAAAGCTAGGTGTTCATACCGAACAGAAGCTGTCCAGGTCTTGGACTCGAACACGGATTGTCTGTCTGTCAAAGTTCGGGTGCTGTTCTTATGCTAAAAAACTTTGTTGAAAGGCTGCAGTGGAGCTGAGCAGCGCAAGAGAGAAGAAGAAATGAGATTTACCTCAGCCATTTTACACAACAAACGTTTGGGTTCCCATTGACTTATATGGGGTTCGTGGCAAGTCAAGTCCGGGTCCCGAACCAAACTTTTTTTTTTAAAGTCTGCTTCAGTATTGCCACATAATCTTCTTTCCTCATCATGCCATCTATTTTGTGAAGTGCACCAGTCCGTGCTTCAGCAAAACAACCTCACAACGTGACGCTGCCACTTCTGTGTTTCACAGTTGGTATGAGTTTCTGAGGCTTCAAAGCTTCTCCCGTTTTCCAAACGTAACGACATTCATTATAGCTAACCAATTGAATTTTATTTTTGTCAGACCACAGGACATGTCTCCAAAAATTAAGGTGTGTGTTCCTGTGTGCATTTGCAAACATTAAGCTAACTTTTTTATGTTTCTTTTGGAGTAATGGCTTCTTCCTGGCAGAGTGGCCTTTCAGCCCATGTTTCAGCCCTTTCACTGTGGATAATGACACAATCTTACCAGTTTCCGCCAGCATGTTCACAAGGTCTCTTGCTTTTCATCTTGGGTTGATATGCACATGTCTGACCAAAGTACGTTAATCTCTGGTACATAGAATACGTCTCCTTCCTTACTGGCATGATGGCTGGACATTCCATTCTTGTTTATACTTGCGTATAATTGTTTGTACAGATGAACGAGGCACCTTAAGGTATCTGGAAATTGCACCCAATGATGAACCACACTTGTGCAAGTCCACAATTCTCTTCCTGAGATCTCGGCTGATTTCTTTTGACTTTTTTACACAAAGAAGCAGTGTGTTTAAGGTGTGCATTAAAATACATCCATAGGTGTATTAACTAGAAAGCTTCAAAAGACATGACATCAGCATATGGGCTGTCCCATATTGTTTAAAGGCATAGTACTCTTAGTTTACTGTATGTAAACTTTTGACTTTGCAGAAAGAAATAAAAATGTCTTAAAACATTCTCTCTCTCTCTCTCTCTCACTATTCTGGCTTTTGGCAAATATAAATAATTTTGGTTCCTAATTGACCTAAAACAAGGAAGGTTTATTCTGATTTCATGTCAGATAATGAGAAAAACATGCAGATGTGTCTTTTTAGATAGTGTATGTAAACTTCTGGTTTAAACTGTACATCAGAGCCATCTTTCCTCTCATGCTTGTAATGCCTTCAAAGATCTCAACTGACATCTAGGAAGATGCGGTGTCCCTTCCAAGATTCAATGAGATCCTCAGATAGTTGTCAGAAAGAAGGAGTCATTAGTTCAGAAGAAAAATCCTGTCACTGCTAAAGAAGCTGAAGATGCCGCAAATGTAAGTAGAATTCCTCTGCCTCCATGCAGCTTCACTTACAAGAGGTGTGACACAAAATACTGCTACTGGTCTTTGCACTGGTGGCTCTGCTGTCTCTGACACGAAGGAGTCTTTTCAGTGGTTGGAGTTGTCCCTTTTTCTAGGAAAACCCCTCCAGCAGAAAGGACTTTAGCGCATTGCAAGTGCTTTCCCTCACACCGAAACAGTCTGCAGCAGATTCCCGACCACATAGTGATACACAGGCTAATACTAGGGCCAGAATAAAGTAACTTTCCTATAGATCACAAATTATATATTATAGTTGACCTTGATGCGGGCGGATTAGGGGTTGAATACTTTTGCAAGAGACCAACTTCACAAAAACATATGTACAAAAAATTTGTTCAAAAAATTGTGTGATGAACCTGTGTGAATTTATCATGTACAATATTAAAAAAAAGAAAAATTAACACTTGTTGAACCCAGGATATTTTTATATCATTATCCATCTTTTTAATATTTTTCTTGTGTGTTTGTCTAAATAAAATAATAAAGAATTTAATGTTTCATGAGAATTTGGGTCATTTGAATTATTCGGAATTTCTGATTCAAGATCCAGCGGAAGGCCAGAAATTTCTAAAAGAAAAAGAATTCCCACCTTAGGAAAGGAATCCTAGATAATTTGCACGAGTACGAAGACGAGATGTAACCGAAGTTATAACAGATTACAATATTTAGTGGGCTTTTAAGAAGATCATTTTGGTATCTTTTGTTTATTATTGATATTTTGTGACTTTTATTTTATAGGTTATTTTACAGGGCTCAAATGTAGAGATGAGCGAACCGGTCCCGGTTCGGCTCGAGGTCGGTTCGCCAAACGGAGGTCCAGTTCGAGTTCGGCTCGTCGAACGTTCGACGAACCGAACTCGAACTGCATAGGAAACAATGGCAGGCAATCACAAACACATAAAAACACCTAGAAAACACCCTCAAAGGTGTCCAAAAGGTGACAAACAACTCAAACACATGGGAAAGTGACAAGGACATATACTCATGCGAAAACAAAACAGCTGGACAAGGAAAAAGAGGAGGACACACAGATATATGAGTATATGCAAGGAAACATCGATTCCATTATTGTGCAACTTGAGCCCTGCTCATTTTAGGCTTCCAATCTGGATAAATTGCCTGAGCTCGCCACGTACGCCTTGGGGATCTTGTCGTGTCCTGCAGCCAGCGTTCTCTCGGAACCTGTCTTCAGTGCTGCTGGTGGTCTGCTGGCAGATAAGCACACGTGTCTGTCCACTGACAATGTGGACATGGCTCTCAGAGGACTTTTCTTCCCCTGGGTCAGCCAGGGGAGGCGAAAGGCACGCGTATTTTTGAGAGTGCTTCATGCAAAGCATCTGTTTCATTTTGAAAAGGGGGATCAAGTGATGCCAGTCAAGTGGGGTGTGTGTGGCCCAATTAGTGGAAACGAGGGAGACTGTGGTTGGAGTCCCCTCGCTTTTGAAAAAAGAACCAAGATGAACAAGTCATGGCTCTCAGAGGACTTTTCTTCCCCTGGGTCATCCAGGGGAGGCGAAAGGCACGCGTATTTTTCAGAGTGCTTCATCCAAAGCATCTGTTTCATTTTGAAAAAGGGGATCAAGTGATGCCAGTCAAGTGGGGTGTGTGTGGCCCAATTAGTGGAAACGAGGGAGACTGTGGTTGGAGTCCCCTCGCTTTTGAAAAAAGAACCAAGATGAACAAGTCATGGCTCTCAGAGGACTTTTCTTCCCCTGGGTCATCCAGGGGAGGCGAAAGGCACGCATATTTTTGAGAGTGCTTCATGCAAAGCATCTGTTTCATTTTGAAAAGGGGGATCAAGTGATGCCAGTCAAGTGGGGTGTATGTGGCCCAATTAGTGGAAACAAGGGAGACTGTGGTTGGAGTCCCCTCGCTTTTGAAAAAAGAACCAAGATGAACAAGTCATGGCTCTCAGAGGACTTTTCTTCCCCTGGGTCATCCAGGGGAGGCGAAAGGCACGCGTATTTTTCAGAGTGCTTCATCCAAAGCATCTGTTTCATTTTGAAAAAGGGGATCAAGTGATGCCAGTCAAGTGGGGTGTGTGGCCCAATTAGTGGAAACGAGGGAGACTGTGGTTGGAGTCCCCTCGCTTTTGAAAAAAGAACCAAGATGAACAAGTCATGGCTCTCAGAGGACTTTTCTTCCCCTGGGTCAGCCAGGGGACGGGAAAGGCACGCGTATTTTTGAGAGTGCTTCATGCAAAGCATCGTTTTCTTTTTCAAAAGGGGGGGTCAACCGATGCCAGTCAAGTGGGGTGTGTGTGGCCCAGTTAGTGGCAACGAGGGAGACTGTGGTTGGAGTCCCCTCGCTGTGTTTCTAAAAGAACCAAGATGAACAAGTCATGGCTCTCAGAGGACTTTTCTTCCCCTGGGTCAGCCAGGGGACGGGAAAGGCACGCGTATTTTTGAGAGTGCTTCATGCAAAGCATCTTTTTCTTTTTCAAAAGGGGGGGTCAACCAATGCCAGTCAAGTGGGGTGTGTGTGGCCCAGTTAGTGGCAACGAGGGAGACTGTGGTTGGAGTCCCCTCGCTGTGTTTTTAAAAGAACCAAGATGAACAAGTCATGGCTCTCAGAGGACTTTTCTTCCCCTGGGTCAGCCAGGGGACGGGAAAATCACGCGTATTTTTGAGAGTGCTTCATGCAAAGCATCTTTTTCTTTTTCAAAAGGGGGGGTCAACCGATGCCAGTCAAGTGGGGTGTGTGTGGCCCAGTTAGTGGCAACTAGGGAGACTGTGGTTGGAGTCCCCTCGCTGTGTTTCTAAAAGAACCAAGATGAACAAGTCATGGCTCTCAGAGGACTTTTCTTCCCCTGGGTCAGCCAGGGGACGGGAAAGGCACGCGTATTTTTGAGAGTGCTTCATGCAAAGCATCTTTTTCTTTTTCAAAAGGGGGGGTCAACCGATGCCAGTCAAGTGGGGTGTGTGTGGCCCAGTTAGTGGCAACGAGGGAGACTGTGGTTGGAGTCCCCTCGCTATGTTTTACATGATTTTCGAAGGGCATGACATGCCTAAGAGGTTGAGTTTCATCATCTGCAACTTGTTGGCAACAGAAAGGCTGCCTTTACACCCTTTTGAGACCGAGGATTTTCGAGACCTTATGCCCATTGCAGTGCCCCAAGAGCCGATGGCCAGTCGTCACTCCTTCTCCAAGAAAGGCGTGCCCGCGCTACCACAGTAGGTCGCACACAACCTCACCGATTCCTTGAGAAACTCTGTGTGTGACAGGGTGCATTTCAACACAGATACTTGGACCAGTAAGCATGGACAGGGGAGTTACATGTTGCTGACTGGGCACTGGGTAACTATGGTGAGGGATGGAGAAGGGTTTGCTGTACAAGTCTTGCCGTCCCCACGACTTGTGTGTCAATCCTTCCTCTGTATGTACAAGTTCCTCCACTGCTTCTGCCTGCTCAACCTCGTGTGGGTCCTCCACCTCGGCCCAAACCCTGTGTGGTCAGGCCACCCTTCCTTGTAACTGCGCCCAAGGAATCCCACACACCTCCTTACTATGCTGGCAGCAGAGCTCAAGGCCATCAGGCGGTCAAATGTTTACTTTGAAATGTAGGGGAAATGTGAGACACCGCTGAGGAATTGTGGACGGTTAGCTCTGGAGAGTGAGACCGAGTTTCATCAATGGTTGTCTACAGTCAACCAGCAGTCAGGGAAGGTCGGGTGCGACAATGATGCAAACCAGTCTGCGACCCTTCTTCAGGGCAATGTGACACACGTGCCTTGTATGGCTCACGTGTTGAACCTGGTTGTCCAGCAATTTTTAAAACACTATCCCTGCCTACATGGCCTTCTGCAGAGGGCACGGTGTAACGCCTGCCTGGATTGACACACTCAGATGGGCTGTAAAGGATAGGCTAGAGGCAAGCCACTCACCAAGCTGGACACCCAGAACCCTGAAACCCTTTAACCCCTATACAGTGATTTGGAATTACACAGGGCCCAAGTTGATCAATACCTGTGGAAGGCTGCAGTTCCAGAGAATAGTAGTCATGCAGGGTCAAAAACATTAATTGAGGAAGAGGAACAGAATGGGATGGCCAGGACTTAATCAGAAAACAAGCAGAGGTGAAGTGCGGATCGGCCAACGAGGTACATAAACAGCAAGCAGGAAACGTAGTCAGGTAACAAGCACACAAACTCATAAAACTGAACTGGGGGTAACAGTAACAAGAGGTTCATAGCTTTGTCTGGCAGTGGTCTGCAGACAGGAGGGGCCTAAAAAAGGGTGTGGTGTCTTCCCATTGGGACCAGAGTACAAATTGATTGAGTGGACTACGTTGGTGACTTAACAGCCGTGTGCGGCAATGATGCAAACCTGTCTGCGGCCCTTCGTCAGGGCAATGTGACACACGGGCCTTGTATGGCTCACGTGTTGAATCTGATTCTCCAGCAATTTTTAAAATACCATCCCGGCCTACATGGCCTTGTGCAGCGGGCACGCTGCTATGTGCTCACTTTCATCCTTCGCACCCAGCAGCTCAACAACTTTCATCGCTCCGGAAGTCTTAGGGTCTGGCGGTTAAACGCCGGAAATGCGATGTTCCGACACGCAGGAATTGGAATCTGCACATGTTGCAGCGTGTGTGGCAGCACCGCAGTGCCCTGCTGAAATACGGTATGACGTATACCCTGGGCTAACTTGATCCAGAGGTGGTGCAGATCACGCTGCTGGAGTGGTGTCAGATCAAGGACCTATGCACCCTTCTACACAGTTTCCAAATGTCGACGAAGATGTTTAGCACTGGCAATGCCATTCTCAGCGTGACAATTCTGGTCATCTACATGATGGAGTACACTGTAAGCATTATTCGGAGTCAGGTATTGGTCCAAGAGGAAGGTGAGGAAGTACAGGAGGAGTCATATGCAGAAGGCATAATAAGATCTACAAGGTCCATACGGTAAGCGGCACCTAGGCAGCAGTTATGGTGGGGGATAGGGATTAACAAGGGCGCATAGTATCAGCAAAAATTGTTGAGGAAGGTGCAGGAGCCATGAAGAAATGGAGGACGAACTTGCGATGAGCATGGAAGACTCAGCAGATGAGTGAGAGCTTGCTCACATTTCGGTTGTGTGAGGTTGGGGGGAGAGGGCAGAGGAAGGAGGCACGATTCTCACCTCTCTGCCACCAACACACCAAGGACTTGGTCCTCCTGGATGCACAAGGCACATGAGCGTCTTCTTGCTGCACTACCTACAACATGACCCTCGGATTGTACGAATTCGAAGTAATGTTAACTACTGGGTTGCCACATTGTTAGATCCCCCGTACAAGACAAAATTTGGCGAAAAAATTCATGCCATATAAAGGGACGCACGTGTACAGGAGTATCTTCAGAAGGTGTTACGCAATCTTCGATCTGCTTTTCCACTAAACACCAGTGCTGCACAGAGTGAATCTCAACGGTTTGTCATGGATAGGAGGAAATGGTCTTTTACTTGTCCACATCTGAGGGACCGTGGGCTGGCTGTTGTGCTGAGATGCCATTGAGTACGGTGTCCCTGCAGAGTTGAACTTTTGGTCATATACAAAATGAGTTGAAAAAGGACAGATGCGGGTGAAAAGGGGAACAGGTGTGTTGGAAAGGGGAAAAAAGTTTTGGTCCGTGGGTTTGGTGGTTAAGCAAAAGTAACATTTGATGAAGAAACACCATCTGTTACGGTGGGACTGGCAGATTTGGATAAGGTGGTATATACTATGTTACCGCTATATAACGAAAATTAATAAGAAAAGAAAGAGAAAGGTATATATCCCCATCAGCAGTCAGTGTCCACCGTGCTCCCAGATGGAAAAGGAGAGGTTGGCAACTGGAAGGTTAGGTGGAGGATACAGAGCTGTGTGGCTATGAAACTAATAGTAGCCTGAACCAAGTTAGACGCCACTCGGATCTTGAGACTGGGAGCCCTGTTAGCGTCACAGGGTCCACACGCCCACCCAGCCCAGGAACTCCCTGTTAACATCACAGGGGCCATTCAGTACGCTGACCGTATGCATTGGGGCCACACCTGTGAACGGCAGGCGCATCAGCAGCAGCAGGCCTGTTAATGCCACTGGGCTGCACAAGCAGGACTTGTAGGACAGGAGCTGGTCTTAACCGTTCTGCGTTACCAACTGTGGTGGTGGCCTGCATCGACGCCCTATCCCTGCCTACCTCTGGCCTAAAGCCGCAATGGGTTCAACACATGGAGGTGTGCTCTTTCGGAGCATAATAGAAGACTGCGCACCTCCTTGTTGTCTTCAGCCCCTTCTATAACCTGGGTCCGCCCCAAACCAGGGTGGACCACAATGCACCTCCTGCAGACAAAAGCAGAGTGATACGTCATGAGTGGCATAACTAGCGTCCTATTTGGAACCGCAACTTAAATGATGACCTCATGGCTGTCATGACACAAACACCTCACCAGTCATCGTCTGACCATCAATAATAAGGTGACAAGTCATAGGGGCGGGCCTCTGCAAGCCATTTGGCAGTGGCCTGGCCACATCGTCAGGACACCTGATGCCCTGTGGTCTAAATGGGCCCCCACATCAGGGGCAGGGCCAAAGAGTTCATTACCGGACGTAGTTGCTGATGCAGTAAGTGCCTGACCATGGTCAGTTGCATGAAATACAGTCTCTGAAAAAAGACTATCAGCTTTAGCATGGTGTCTATGCACAACACAGGACTTAGACCCGGCACGGAGTGCAAGTACCTGTGGAAAGAGGCTTTTCGCACTAAGTGTGGGAGCATGCGCTGTAGCCCGAAATGAAGACTTAGCCTCAGGAATGGCACAGTCAGGCTGAGCATACTCACTAGGCGAAACACTGGAGTTAGGCTGCGGCTGGGGTAAATCGGCACACGCATGCGCACTAGCTGCCTCTCCACACTTAGACGTGGAGGAGAAAGCAGCCAGCTGGACAACCCGAGGCACAGGCCTAAATGGCAGCTGATGCCTGGGCGCAACTGAAACCACAGCAGGCTGCTTGCGTTTAAGGCGTCACCGTTTTGTAACAACAAATAACATCAAAAAGAACAGGTGTACTTCTTCCCATGGATAATCTGATATGATCCCTTTTTTCCTGGACACGACCATCGCTAACAAATGTAGATGAGGCCAAATCAGCAGCTGCTTCAATGGATCTGAATTGCTCCATAAAGTGGCCTCTCCTCCACCCCAATTTCAAGATCCCAAATAATCCATTCCTCTGTGGTGTCAATCCAATCGCACTTGCTTCCTAACAGCTCTCAAGTTTCCACCAGCCCTGCTGAGTATGGGGTGACAGAGATGGTTGAGTTTGCATAGCTGTTCAGTCGCACTATAGCCTGGGAATCAGAGGTCTACTCCAAAGCTGCAATGAGTACAGACAAGGAAGTTATTATTATTTTTATTATTATTGATTTATAGAGCACCATTGATTCCATGGTGCTGTACATGAGAAGGGGGTTACATACAGAATACATATACAAGTAACTATAGACAGACTGGTACAGAGGGAAGAGGGCCCTGCCCTTGCAGGATTACATTCTAAAGGATTTTTGTGAGGAGACAGTAGGAGTTGTTTAGGTTGAGCGTCAAGTACGTATGGTGGTGGTGTCATTGAAGGTTATAGTCATTTCTGAACAGATGAGTTTTAAGATTCAGTTTAAAGCTTGCGTGTGTAGCAGATAATCTAACGTGTTGAGGTAGCGAGTTCCATGAGACAGGGGAAATGATCTGCGCAGATAGCCTGAAGCTTTGTGACTGGGATCCAGGCCCCGATGAAGAAGGTGCTGAGCCTAATCTACACCCTCATTTCCAAAAAGTAAATCCTCCTGGTGGAGACAATGGGGAACATGATGAGGAGCACAGATACCTGATTGGAAGGACAACTTTACTATTCAGTCAGGGCAGGAAGAGGTTGTCTCGGAGGACTAAGGACGAGGGGAATGAAAACACACAGGGTTATTGATGAGGTTGGAGACAACACTTAGTGTCAAACCAAAGTCAGCCAGTCGATGAGGTCAGCAGAGGAGGTGGAGGAGGATGCTACTGACGACGAGGTTACGTTGCGTCTTCCTGGCCAGAGACAAAGTACTGGAGCACGTCAACAACTGAATCCTGGACCACAACTTTGACTCTGAGCAGATGTCGTGTTGGCTATGCAGGTCGCATGGGCTGTAAGCCTTTCCTAGCCTGTGAATTTTTGGACATCGCAAAGGATCACCAAAGTCATGGAATCTGTAAGATTTGTCAACAATCTGTAAGTAGAAGGCAAAAACTCACACTTTTGAGTACTTCCTCCATGAAGTATCACATAAATATAAAATGACAGCATGAAGGTGTATTGCTCAGCTTTAGCAACTGTCAACACAATATGCTTATTTGCCGTTCATTGCATGCATTGTTGCAGACTACACACAAGGGGCTGCTGTTTTTTTGGATCTGCCTTTGGTCACTATAGCAATAGAAAATTGCTCTTCGGGGGTGGACTTGGAGATGCTGTCTATGAACAGAAGGAAAAGCTAAAGGTGTGTGTTACAGCAAGGAGCCACCGCGGAAACACTTCGTTCAATTGTGAGGGGAGTTGTGTTGTACTTTGATGATGAGCACTGTAACGTCAGTGAGCAGCATCCTGTGCCACAGACCAACATTCTTACGGTGCTGTCTATACTGTTTACCGTGAGAGGAGCGTAAAGTCTGTATTTCTGGCAACTGGACATCACAGTACCCGGGTACGGTAGACTATGCCCAGACAATAATGCGGGCACGCAACACTTTGTTTTATTAGCAAAACACATATCTGTTCTGGGTAGGTCGACTATATAGACAATAAGACTTGCTGCCTCTGCACTGTCAAATTGTCACGTACAGTTTAAATCATAGAGGGACAGCAACACATGTTTGCATTGAATGTTGCTTTTCAAGATTTCCATGACTGTGTTGCAGAGCTGTGTGGTTTGCATTCACACTGTTATCATCTGCATTATCTGTGAGGCTTCAGCTAACAAGGGTATTCAGGGGGGGTCATGTGTTTTGTCTATGTTTAGGTAGATAACTTGGAAGCTCTTGTGATGCGCCACTGGTAGGTCGTGTTCGCACACACACACACACACACACATGCACAAACACACAATTACTGCTACACAGAGGGATTAGCAGGTAGGCAACAGAATAGATTGTTCAATTATTTTAATTGTATGCATGGTTCTTATTGTTTGTTTTGGTAAAGTTAAACAATCATTTATCAACCCAACTGCCTAGAGTCCTTTTCCTTTTGCCTGGTTTTGCTGCATACTGGGGAGCCCACCCTGTACATGACTTAAAATGAAGCATAAGTCGCAATGTGAATTTCACTGTGCTACAATGCGGCCTAGCGTGCCTGTGCAACCACCGCCTGCCCCATCAAGTGCATCTGCGTGCTCTTCATCCTCTGTGACTGTGGGGACAGCAGTCACACATGGTTTTTCACACTGAACTTCCACTCCTTAACCCGCAACAGGGAGTGTGATTGGCAGGTCATCACTTGTTTTGGAAGTGGAAACAGAAGGTATTGTTGAGCTGTCAGACATCGAGAGAACCATCATTGGATGCAGGCTAAATTATATTCACGCCTGCACCTTCGTCACAGATTGCCTGGACTACCTGCAGTTAATAATTGCATTCCAGAAATGGAAAGGAGTGTAGAATGCACATGTGTTGTACCTTGCTTGGCAGCAAAGGAACACTAACTTAGTATTCCAGACAATTTTAGGAAGGCAGAAAAAGAGTCAGCTCTTTGTGCAAATTAAATAGCGTGGCAAAAGTGGACAGATGGGTACAGTGGCCGTGTTCTGTGGGTACCAGGACAGTAAAAGAAGCTTCACTTTCTATCCCTCCTAATGATCAAATGCAGCAAGGAATTCCCTGAGTTTGCTATAAAATTAGCATAGCTAAATGTGCATGAGGGTAGAATGCAGAGGTGCTTGAGATTGCTTGGCACAAGTGGCACAATAAAGGAGTCCTACAGGCATTTTTTGTATACCACTAAGTTGCAGTATTTTTTGCTATCATTATAGCTTATTAAAAACAGAGCAGGAGGGTGTCATGCAGAGGTGCTAGAAATAGCTTGGCACCAGTGGGGCACTAATGGAATACAACAGCCAAATCTATGATGCAACTAAATGGCAGTATTTTTTGCTATCATTAAAGCTTATTAAAAACAGAGCAGGAGGGTGTCATGCAGAGGTGCTGCACATAGATTTGCACCAGTGGGGCACTAATGGAGTACAACAGCCACTTCTTGTATGCCACTAGGTACACTGACTGTTTGCTAGTATAATGGCTTAGTTAAAAAGAGTTTGAGTGTGCAATGCAGGCAGACGTGCTGCAAATATCTTTCCACTAGTGTGACTACACAAAAGTACAATAGCCACGTTTAGGATGCCACTAGGTACACTGACTGTTTGCTAGTATAATGGCTTAGTTAAAAAGAGTTTGAGTGTGCAATGCAGGCAGACGTGCTGCAAATATCTTTCCACTAGTGTGACTACACAAAAGTCCAATAGCCACGTTTAGGATGCCACTAGGTACACTGACTGTTTGCTAGTATAATGGCTTAGTTAAAAAGAGTTTGAGTGTGCAATGCAGGCAGACGTGCTGCAAATATCTTTCCACTAGTGTGACTACACAAAAGTACAATAGCCACGTTTAGGATGCCACACTAGGTACAATGACTGTTTGCTAGTATAATGGCTTAGTTAAAAAGAGTTTGAGTGTGCAATGCAGGCAGACGTGCTGCAAATATCTTTCCACTAGTGTGACTACACAAAAGTACAATAGCCACGTTTAGGATGCCACTAGGTACACTGACTGTTTGCTAGTATAATGGCTTAGTTAAAAAGAGTTTGAGTGTGCAATGCAGGCAGACGTGCTGCAAATATCTTTGCAATAGTGTGACTAGACAAAAGTCCAATAGCCACGTTTAGGATGCCACTAGGTACACTGTGTGTTTGCTAGTATAATGGCTTAGTTATAATGAGTTGGAGTCTGCAATGCAGGCAGAGGTGCTGCAAATGTGTTTGCACTAGTGTGACTAGACAACAGTCCAATAGCCACGTTTAGGAAGCCACTAGGTACACTGAGTGTTTGCTAGTATAATGACTTAGTTATAATGAGTTGGAGTGTGCAATGCAGGCAGAGGTGCTGCAAATGTCTTTGCACTAGTGGGACTATAGCAAAGTCCAATAGCCACGTTTAGGATGCCACTAGGTACACTGAGTGTTTGCTAGTATAATGGCTTAGTTAGAATGAGTTGGAGTGTGCAATGCAGGCAGACGTGCTGCAAATATCTTTCCACTAGTGTGACTACACAAAAGTACAATAGCCACGTTTAGGATGCCACTAGGTACACTGACTGTTTGCTAGTATAATGGCTTAGTTAAAAAGAGTTTGAGTGTGCAATGCAGGCAGACGTGCTGCAAATATCTTTCCACTAGTGTGACTACACAAAAAGTACAATAGCCACGTTTAGGATGCCACTAGGTACACTGACTGTTTGCTAGTATAATGGCTTAGTTAAAAAGAGTTTGAGTGTGCAATGCAGGCAGACGTGCTGCAAATATCTTTCCACTAGTGTGACTACACAAAAGTCCAATAGCCACGTTTAGGATGCCACACTAGGTACAATGACTGTTTGCTAGTATAATGGCTTAGTTAAAAAGAGTTTGAGTGTGCAATGCAGGCAGACGTGCTGCAAATATCTTTCCACTAGTGTGACTACACAAAAGTACAATAGCCACGTTTAGGATGCCACACTAGGTACACTGACTGTTTGCTAGTATAATGGCTTAGTTAAAAAGAGTTTGAGTGTGCAATGCAGGCAGACGTGCTGCAAATATCTTTCCACTAGTGTGACTACACAAAAGTACAATAGCCACGTTTAGGATGCCACTAGGTACACTGACTGTTTGCTAGTATAATGGCTTAGTTAAAAAGAGTTTGAGTGTGCAATGCAGGCAGACGTGCTGCAAATATCTTTGCAATAGTGTGACTAGACAAAAGTCCAATAGCCACTTTTAGGATGCCACTAGGTACACTGAGTGTTTGCTAGTATAATGGCTTAGTTATAATGAGTTGGAGTGTGCAATGCAGGCAGAGGTGCTGCAAATGTCTTTGCACTAGTGGGACTATAGCAAAGTCCAATAGCCACGTTTAGGATGCCACTAGGTACACTGAGTGTTTGCTAGTATAATGGCTTAGTTATAATGAGTTGGAGTGTGCAGAGGACAGGAGGGTACAGTGCCAGGATTGCGGGGCTCTGGGTAGAGGAATGGAAGCCTGCCTTTCTATTCCCTCCTAATGGGGAAATGCAGCGACGAAATCCCTGACCTTTGCTACACAGACGCTGTCGCTGTTTTCAGGACCTGTCACCTTAACTCTGACCCTGCCCGTACGAGCCCTTAAAAGGACTGATGGAAAGTGCTATCCCTATGCTGTCCAGCACTGTGTATGGAGCGCATACAGCTGTATCAGCGATAGTACTCAGGACGGAGCTGCGCCAGTGATGTCTGACACCAAGGACGCAGAAGAGATAATGGCGTCCTGGAGGAAAATGTCCGGTTTTATAATGAAGGGACATGTGACATGGACATCCTATCACACATGCCGTTGCTTCTCTGGCTAAACGTCCACTTAGCTGTGTGTGAGTCTGGGATTGGCTGACATGCTGGCCCGCCCCACAAGACGCGCGCGCTTAGGGAAGGAAGACAAGGAAAAAAAAAAAAAATGGCGATCGCCATTATACAAACAGCAGTGATCTGAAGGCGCTGTTCACGCACACTATACACTGAAATGTCATAATAGTGTGAGTCACAGAGTGTTTTTTTGCTGCTAGAACCGTTCTCGAACGTTTCTAGAACTATCGAGCTTTTGCAAAAAGCTCGAGTTCTAGTTCGATCTAGAACAGGCCACAAAATCACTCGAGCCTAGAACTGGAGAACCTCGAACCGCGAACCGCGCTCAACTCTACTCAAATGTAGAGTTAGCAGAACTTTTCCCCCCTCCACTAAGAGAAGGTCCATGGGAATTTTATCTTGCTTGTTCCCAGAACTTGTTACTGGATCTTCTGAAAAGAATCAGTGTGTGTTTTTTTTGGGTTGTGGTCTTTGAGATGTTGCTTTGCAGTGTTTTTACACATGCATTTGTTATATGCTGCTACTTGCACCTTGGATTTTCTAACTCAAAGCGATTCAGTATTCACAAATAAGGATTTCTGGCTTTCCCATGAAGTCCCATTTTGTATTATAAATGGCGGTAAAAATCTTATCTCTAAATGTAAAGTGACTTAATATTCCTATGAAGAGGCACTTTCTTTGGAAAGAAGCTAAAACTAAAATTGTAATGTAACTGCTTTCCAAGAAACTAAAACTGTCATCTATTAACACACCAAAGTTTTCTCATAAGAACTTTCCTAATATCTTCAGATCCTCCTTAAACCCCCCCAAAAAAGGCAGGAGTGATTACGGCTATCAGATATACTGTTTATTTTTCAATTATTAGAGGAAATTACTGATATTAATGGTTGATTCCGAATTCTTGTCTGTGTAATTGATACAATCACTTATTCTCTAGTTAATTTGTACACTCTTAATCATGGGCAAATCACATTTCTAAACAAACTAATGAAAAAAGACCGAAAACCTCAGAAAGGTGATTTAATTATTCTAGGGGATTTTAATATTATTCCTGACCAAGTAATGGGTATAACAGCCACTCTGAGAGGTAACATGTTCACCTTAAGAAACTGGATCATCAAAGAACAACTATTTGATGTTTTTAGATGTCTGAATTCTTCATCTAGGGAATTTACATAGTTTTCCAATAGTCAGCAAAATTTTCCGATAACGAATTTGGTTTTAAAATTACAAGAAGGCATTGCACTACACCAGTCGGTGAGCTACCTCTTGCAGTGGGGCTGCAGCACTGCCAGACTGGTGACACATGTAGGTAACTTGCGGAAATGGGCACACATGTGGGATATCTTGACAAGTAGCTCAAGCAAATCTGGGTATGTTTTCAGAAAGTGCTGACCCACTAAGTTAAGCATGTGCACCAGTCATGGTACATGTGGCAGCTTGCCAAGCTTCAGAGCTGCTACAAGGTTATAGCCATTATCGTACACGACTATTCCTGGTAGAAGGTTCAGCAGCAAGAGTCACATATCTGTCTTGTCTGTTAGACCTTTAAACAACTCTGCGGCGGTGTGCTGTTTGTCACCAAAAAAATATGAGATTCAACAGAACCTGTTGCCACTTCCCCAATGCAGTGCTGCAGTGCTTCCAGCTTGCAAATGATAGCGACGACAATTTGGAGATGGAGGCAGAGGGGATTACAGGAAGTGGCGTAGGAGGCAGGGGAAACCCTGATAGAATTAAGGCCCAAAATTTTAGAATTAAGGCCCAAAATGTCAGTAGCATGTGTGCCGTCTCAGAGTCCAACTCAGTTTCAGCCTACATAAGGATCACCCAATGTGCTGTCAGGGAAATTTAGTATTCCTTGCCACAAGCACTTATTCATGTGTCGGTGGTGAAGTGGACCTTCCCAGTAACTGTATTTGTCAGGGCAAGGGTGATGTTATGGGACACATGTTTGTGTAAGGCGAGGATGGCACACCGGGAGAAATAATGGTGGCTGGTGACCAAGTACCAAGGGACGGCCGCCACCATCAAGTTGTAGAAAGCCTCAGTGCCTACATGCCTAAATGGCAACATTTCCAGGTCAAACAGTCTGGAAATGTGGCTGTTTAGTGTTTGGGCGTGTGGGTGGCTTGGTTTTTCCACTTGTGTTCCAATGCCTGGGGTAGAAACAGCAGAATGGTGCGCTAAGACAAGGAAGTGTACGTGGTTGCTAATGGTGGTTGCCAGTGATGAACGAACCTGAACTGTAAAGTTTGGGGTTCATACCGAACACCTAGTGTCCAGTGCTGAGCTCCGAACCTGGACTTCTAGCTTTACGTCCGGTTCCTGTTGGGGTTTGTCATCCAAAATAAGCTTATTGAAAGGCTGTAGAGCAGGAAACCAGCAAGCTTTTTCGGTGCGTGCATTTCCGACCCCATCACAACCATGTCGTGAATTGGCATGGCTGGGACTGAACAGTGCAGCAATTGAAAAAAAAAATCATGGGCTTGGTTAGTTGGCCTTTTTCAGCCTAATTATTCCAATCTATAGCTGCCCAGATTTGGCGAATCCATTAGATGAGCACATATCTGGCACATTACCTGGCTCTTCCCGATTGCCCTGGTGTGATGGCAATCAAGGTGATAGTTTATGAAGCTGATGTCAGCTGTGAATTGACAAATTAAAAATACTTTATTTGAATAAAAGGTACATACTTGATAGATCTGAACAGGGGTTAAATGCTGAATCTGAAGTTGTCAAAAAGGTAATGGTGAAGCAAATTTGTCTATATGAATGAAGGTTAGCCTACAAGATGTTATCCACCGAATGCTATTACTATTTGCTTACTCACCATCATTTGACAACCGGTTCTACACCTTCAACCCCATCATCTCAGGCCCGGATAAAGGCCATAGCCAGAGTACAGGATTACCATTTCCATCATATAACCAACCATCATGGTATATCAATTTTCAGTTCCTGTGACTGGGTGTACTTTATCCTCTAATAATTGGAATAATTGCATTTATCTTATTTTTTCCCCTTTTTTTCCCAGCTATAATCATTTATCTACCCACCATCAGTATATGGTTATTTAGTGGGGACCCCATTTCCACTTTATAGGATATAGACCTACTCCCAGAAAACAAGCCTGCATTTCATTTAATTATTGTAATACTGTAATTATTGCAGCATTACTAAGGAGCCCTATACACTTCCAAATCTTTATTCCCATTTGATACCACTCTTATTTTTTATTTTTAACACCTTGTAGTCTAACCTTCATTCATATAGACAAATTTGCTTCACCATAACCGTTTTGACAACTTCAGATTCAGCATTTAGCCCCTGTTCATATCTATCGGGTATGTATCATTTATCAGGGTCCCCTAATTGGTAGTGCGGTAGTACTCATTTTCTGACCTATTTCCTTGTTTGACAACACCAATGCGGATCCTGCCTACTACCTGCAGCTCCATCTATTCCCGTGCGGCCCATTACTGCCTATTTTTTCATCCTAGATTTTTTTTCTGTTTTTCACCTTATTTAAACATTTTTGTCATTTCATTAACATAGTCCCCTGGCATATGTTATATTTCCTATTTTTATGGTTCGTTGGTGAACCATGGTATGTAAAATTGTCCTGCTCTTATCCCCATTTTGCTTCGTTTTGCAGCCTCCTAGCCCTTACTAGGACCATTTTACAGCACAGATGTTCAGGTCCCCATTGACTTGTGTGGGGTTCATTGTCCTGGGTCAAGTTCAAGTCAAGTCCGTTTCCTGAACCAAACTTTTTTTTAAAGTTCTGCCGAACCTCGCGATCCTGAACATCCACGGGTCCGCTCATCTCTACTGGTTGCAAATGTGCAATGACAGGTTCACATGAGATTGATCAGCATGTAAAACAGGGAAAGAGACAGTGGTGTCACCCGCAGACACTGATTGTTCACCCAGGCGTTCAGCCCGCCTAATCGGGTGCTTGGATGACATGTACCTGAGCATGCTGGTGGTGATCAGGCTGCTAGTCGTCTGGCCCCTGCTGAGCTTTGTACCATACAGGTTGCAAATGATTGTTTTCTCCTCTTATGCACTTTTCAAAAAGAAGCCCTAGACTGGGGAACACCCAACCTTATCCTGGGATCTGGCCGCCTGTGGGTGCTATGGGGAACGGTTGCCAGCTCCCTATGGCCACTGCACTGCCTCTTCCTACCTGTTGCAGTGTGCCATATCCCCTCCCCTATGCACTGCTGTGTTCGCTTTTTCAGGTTGGGTCAATGATTTCTTCAAACACCACCCCGTCTTCCACTTCCTCACTCTGATCCTCCTTTGATTTGTTAACTTAACATGACTTGTTGGCAACTGTGTCTCATCATTATCCACCTCTTGAGACAGTATTTGACATGCCCCGCCATTGGTTTCATCTGACCATGGCTGCTTAAATATATGGGCATCACTGCACATAATCTCCTCATGTCACTCTTGAAACATGCACAGTAAGAGCTCTTGAAATGTAAAGAGCTCTTTGGAGTATGCAATGTGGGGTCACTTGTCTCCTGGGAGACTCCATGGTGGGAGGAAGGAGGATCAGAATGATGATTATGTGGTCTAGACTCTTGGCTAGTGAGAATGGACCGTGTTGAAGGCTGGATGGTGCTAAGAAACAGACTGGAAGCATTACCATCCAACCCACAATCTGCTCACACTGTTCTTGCTTCAACAGTGGTGTCCCACACTGCCCTACAAGGTGGGACGAGAAGGTAGGTCTAGATCAGACCTGGGCAAGGGGCAGCCCGCGGGCCACATCCGGCCTGCCTACTGTCTGTGACCGGCCCGCCCGTCTTCAGCCAATGCAGTGGAGCCGGGCTGCTGAGTGCCGGGCAGGGAGCGATCCTGCAGCGCCGCACAGTGCAGGCAGCGGAATGCAGGAATCTCTCCTCTGTTCCCTGACGGCACTTTCTCTGTGACACGCGCGTGCTCTGATGTTGTCTGTACTGTGCGGCATGTGTCATTTCAAAAGTTTCCACCGGGCAGGGTAAGAAGCAGCGCAGCCGGGGCCTTCACGGAGAGAAGCAGCGGCGGGGACCACTTTGAGAACAGCATCAGCGCGGCCAGGGCCCGTAGAAGAGAAGGAGCAGCTCAGCCGGGGGCCTGTACGGAGGTGCCTGAGGACGGGGACAATAAGAAGGGAGAGGTAAGTAGTGACTAATAACCTGAGGAGGAGCAATGGGGGGGGAGGAGGAATGGTGACTAATACTGGTGGTGTAGTGGTGTAGTTTTACAGGTGTAGTATATGGTGTTGTGTATATAGTGGTGTAGTATATAGTGGTGTAGTACATGGGGTGTAGTGATGTAGTTTTATTACAGGTATAGTATATAGTGGTGTAGTATATGGGGGTGTAGTATATAGTGGTGTAGTATATGGGGGTGTTGTATATAGTGGTGTAGTGATGTAGTATATTACAGGTGTAGTACATGGGGGGTGTCACGCTCCCCGGCTCCCCTGTCACGCTCCCCGGCTCCCCTGCCACGCTCCCCGGCTTCCCTGCCATGCTCCCTGGCTCCCCTGCCTCGCTCCCCGGCTCCTCTGCCAGGCGTCCCCCGCTCCACAGCCTCCATGCCCCATCACCTGCGGTCCCCAGGCACCCCGGTCCCCGCTCCCGGCGCCCGTCGGCAACTCTGCTCCAACCCGGCTCTCCTGCCTCCTGTTCACCGCTCCCTGCTCTGGCTTCTGGCACCCGGGCCTCGCGCATGCGCATTAGGGCGCGCGCGCAGTCATTGACCCTCTCTTAAAGGGCCAGTGTCCTCCAACAGGATATTGAAGAATCAGGTACAGGGTATATAGGGAGATCCTTTCCAAGTGGGCGGGGCCTGTTCTTCGTGTTTTGCTAAGCTAGGAGTCAGGTCTCCTTGTGTCTTGTGGTATACTTACCTATCTCTCTCCTAGAGCCGCTCCTGCCTCGCCAACCGGTCCTGACGATACCCGAACCCCGAACGGTGACGGTCTGCCATCCCGTCAGTTCATACCATCTCCGATCCCTGTGGTGACCCGTCTTCTCGCTCCGTCGGTACCGGACTCTGCCTGACGTCATCTCGGCCTCCGAACCTGAGCTCCGTCACCCGGACTACCTTCAGTGACTCCGTGGTCCCAGGGACTTCTACACTCCACTCCTCTGAACGGACTGTCCTGCTACCCGTAGTGCTCCGGCTACCGGGCACCTTGCCTTCGGTGAGGTGTTCAGCCACCTCCTGGGTCTGCCCGTCCACCTGGCCCTAACAGTAAGAACAGGCCATGGATCCCGCCGAAGCACTAGCAACCCAGCTGGGCACCTTGCAGCAGGAACTCGTACGACAGCGCGAGACCCAGTCCCGCATGCTGGCCTTCATGTCCTCGGTGGATACCCGCCTGAACACGCTGCAAGCAACTGCCACGTCCCTGGCATCTCAGGTTACTACTGCACAGTCCACGGCCACGGTTCCCGTGGCGGCTACCTCGGAAGCTTCTAAACTCCGCTTGGCCTCTCCACCCCGATATGCCGGAGATCCCAAGACCTGCAGAGGATTCTTAAACCAGTGCTCCCTCCATTTCAAGCTGCTTCCGCACCTGTTTGCCTCCGACCAAGCCAAGGTGGCGTTTGTGATATCCCATCTAGAGGGTGAGGCACTGGCCTGGATGAACCCCTTGTGGGAGAAGGAGGACCCTGTGATCACTAACATCCAGGACTTCCTGCAGGAGTTTAGAACCACCTTTGACGAACCCGAACGTGCCGCCGCATCCGCCTCATCACTCCTCAGGCTACGTCAGGGGACCATGACGGTGGGGAAGTATGCCATCCGCTTCTGCACTGTGGCCTCAGAATTGGGGTGGAACAATGAAGCCCTCACCGCCGCCTTCTGGGAAGGACTCTCCAGTCGTATTAAGGACGAGCTGGCAGGCCGCGATGTTCCTTCCACCCTGGATGCCCTGATCGCACTAGCCACCCGCGTGGACCTCAGATTCCAGGAACGATCCAAAGAGGTGTCCCGTGAGAGACGTCCAATACGGCATTCCTCTCCTCCGCAGAAGCCCGCCGTACTTCAGTCAGCGTCGTCTGGTGTCTCTGTCCACGAGCCCATGCAGATTGACCGTTTGCGGCAGGCCGAACAACGCCGAGCAGAACGGCTCGCCAAGGGCCTCTGCTTCTACTTCGGAGAGGGCACACACCTGCTACGTTCCTGTCCAGAGAGGCCGGGAAACTCCAAAGCCTAGGGTTGGTAGGAGAAGCCACCCTAGGTGCTGGGACTCTCTCAGACCCTGTTACGTGGACTGTTCAAGTAACAACGGGAGAGACGCGGTTCACGGCCGAGGCGTACCTCGATTCCGGGGCAGCAGGCAATTTCATCCAGCAGGCCACGGTGGACAAGTACCAGGTGCCTGTTACTCCACTCGACAAACCCTTCGTGATTGCCTCTATAGATGGGAGACCCCTCTCTGACACCATCTCGTGGATCACCAAGCCGGTGGAACTACGTATCGGTGCCCTGCACACCGAGAACATCGCTCTCTACGTCCTCCTACACATGTCTCATCAAATCCTGCTGGGACTCCCCTGGTTACGGACACACGAACCGTCAGTCAGCTGGTGTACTGGTGAAATCACCCGATGGGGCTCCTCTTGCCACGAGAACTGTCTGAAGACTATACAGCCCATCCGACGACCTCCGGTTCCGGAGTCCCTACCGGGACTGCCCTCGGCCTATTGGTCCTTCGCGGATGTCTTTGATAAAAAGGAGTCAGAGGTACTGCCGCCACATCATCCTTATGACTGTGCCATCGACCTACTCCCGGGAACTACACCACCTCGAGGACGGATATATCCTCTGTCTCCTGCTGAAACAAGGGCCATATCTGCCTACATCACGGAGAACCTGGCAAGGGGATTCATTCGGAGATCCTCCTCTCCTGCTGGAGCAGGCTTCTTCTTCATTAAGAAGAAAGAGGGCGACCTACGCCCATGCATTGACTACCGGGGATTGAACCAAATCACCGTGAAAAATAAATACCCCCTGCCGCTCATCCCCGAATTGTTTGATCGGCTTAGAGGAGCTCGTGTGTTTACCAAGTTGGATCTTCGGGGTGCCTACAACCTGGTCCGCATCTGCTCTGGGGACGAATGGAAGACCGCATTCAATACTCGCGATGGGCACTATGAATACTGTGTGATGCCCTTCGGCCTGTGTAACGCATCAGCAGTCTTTCAGGAATTGGTGAACGACGTGTTCCGGGACCTTCTCTACGTCTGTGTGGTGGTGTATCTTGATGATATCCTGGTCTTCTCTCCGGACCTCCAGACCCACAGAGAGAACGTGCAGCTGGTACTACAAAGACTGAGAGAGAATCGGCTGTACGCCAAGTACGAGAAGTGTGTCTTCGAGCAGTCTTCTCTTCCCTTCCTGGGTTACGTAATCTCTGATACCGGCCTGCAGATGGACCCGGAGAAGGTCTTTTCCATTCTCAACTGGCCCCCTCCTTCCGGACTGAAGGCAATCCAACGCTTTCGTGGATTCGCAAACTATTACTGTCAGTTCATCCCTCACTTCTCTGCCCTGACTGCACCTCTCTCCGCCTTGACCAAGAAGGCGGCTAATCCAAAGGACTGGTCACCTGCGGCCGACGCCGCGTTTGGCTCCCTGAAACAGGCATGTGCTTCCTCCCCTGTGCTCCACCGTCCTGAGTTAAACCGACAGTTCACCTTGGAGGTGGATGCCTCCTCCTCGGGAGCCGGAGCAGTGCTCATGCAGAAGTCCTCCTCCGGGAAGATGGTTACTTGCGATTTATACTCCAAGGGCTTCTCAGCGCCTGAACGCAACTACACCATCGGTGACCGAGAGCTATTAGCAGTCAAACTGGCTCTGGAGGAATGGCGCTACCTTCTGGAGGGAGCAGTGTACCCCGTGATCATTTACACGGACCACAAGAACCTGGAATACCTGCGGTCCGCTCAGCGACTGAACCCACGGCAAGCCAGGTGGTCCTTGTTCTTTGCCAGGTTCGATTTTCAGCTCCATTTTCTACCCGCGGACAAGAATGTGCGAGCAGATGCCTTGTCCAGGTCATTCATGCCCATGGAACAGGAGGAGGAGACATCCCAGCCCATCATCTGCCCAAGTAAAATCATTCCGGTGGCCCCTGTCACCCTGGCCCAGATACCGCCCGGGAAGACCTATGTCTCCGAGACTGACAGGCAAAAAGTGTTGCACTAAGGCCATGCCTCGAAAATAGCTGGCCATGCTGGTCAGAAGAAAACATGGAGTACAATTGTACGTCACTACTGGTGGCCATCCCTTTGCACGGACGTCGCTTCTTTTGTCTCAGCCTGCTCCTCTTGTGCCAGGAACAAGACGCCCAAACACCTGCCATATGGTCGTCTTCTGCCTCTGCCTATACCCTCCGTTCCATGGCAACACATTGCAATGGACTTTATTACAGACTTGCCCCTGTCCTCCGGACACACAGTCATATGGGTCGTGGTGGATCGGTTCTCCAAAATGGCTCATTTCGTCCCTATGGCTGGACTGCCCTCTACCCAGGAACTCGCTGACGCCTACATACAGCACATCTTCCGGTTGCATGGCTTTCCATCACACATTGTGTCCGACAGAGGAACTCAGTTTACCTCCCGCTTCTGGAGGGCTCTCTGCAGACATCTGGGAGTGACTCTGGACTTTTCTTCAGCCTACCATCCTCAGTCGAATGGCCAAGTGGAACGAGTCAATCAGATCTTGACCTCCTTCTTACGTCACTACGTTAACGCCCATCACGACGACTGGTCCACGCTTCTTCCTTGGGCTGAATTCTCCCATAACCACCACATCAGTGAGTCCTCCTCCAGCTCTCCCTTCCATGTCATTTACGGACTTCAGCCTTCCGTCCCTTTACCTGTATCCTCTTCCTCGGATGTCCCTGCTGCTGATGCTGTAGTCCGTGACTTTACAACAATTTGGGACTCTGTCAAGACGTCCCTTGGACGTGCTTCCCTGCGGATGAAGAGACACGCAGACAAGAGGCGTCTGGATCCTCCGTGTTTCTCTCCAGGAGATCTGGTCTGGCTTGCTTCCAAGTACGTCCGATTGAAGCTACCATCATACAAGCTGGGTCCTCGCTACATCGGGCCGTTTAAAGTCCTCAGCAAAATAAATGAGGTCTCCTACAAGCTGCAGCTCCCGGCCACGATGAGAATACCCAACTCCTTCCACGTCTCCCTGCTCAAGCCGGTTGTCCTTGGTCCCTTCTCCGCTGCTGCCAGTTCTACTCCTCCTCCTATTGCTGATGATGACATCTATGCGGTAAGGGATATCGTGGCCATGAAAAACGTACAGGGCCGACAGTTCTTCCTGGTGGACTGGGCAGGGTATGGTCCTGATGATAGGTCCTGGGAACCCCGGGAGAATGTGGGTACTCCCCTGATACGTGCCTTCCTGTCCCGGTTGCGGGGAGGGGGGCGTGGGGCAGGGGGTACTGTCACGCTCCCCGGCTCCCCTGTCACGCTCCCCGGCTCGCCTGCCACACTCCCCGGCTCCCCTGCCACGCTCCCCGGCTCCCCTGCCTCGCTCCCCGGCTCCTCTGCCAGGCGTCCCCTGCTCCACAGCCTCCATGCCCCATCACCTGCGGTCCCCAGGCACCCCGGTCCCCGCTCTCGGCGCCCGTCGGCAACTCTGCTCCAGCCCGGCTCTCCTGCCTCCTGTTCACCGCTCCCTGCTCTGGCTTCTGGCACCCAGGCCTCGCGCCTGCGCATTAGGGCGCGCGCGCGGTCATTGACCCTCTCTTAAAGGGCCAGTGTCCTCCAACAGGATATTGAAGAATCAGGTACAGGGTATATAGGGAGATCCTTTCCAAGTGGGCGAGGCCTGTTCTTCGTGTTTTGCTAAGCTAGGAGTCAGGTCTCCTTGTGTCTTGTGGTATACTTACCTATCTCTCTCCTAGAGCTGCTCCTGCCTCGCCAACCGGTCCTGACGATACCCGAACCCCGAACGGTGACGGTCTGCCATCCCGTCAGTTCATACCATCTCCGATCCCTGTGGTGACCCGTCTTCTCGCTCCATTGGTTCCGGACTCTGCCTGACGTCATCTCTGCCTCCAAACCTGAGCTCCGTCACCCGGACTACCTTCAGTGACTCCGTGGTCCCAGGGACTTCTACACTCCACTCCTCTGAACGGACTGTCCTGCTACCCGTAGTGCTCCGGCTACCGGGCACCTTGCCTTCGGTGAGGTGTTCAGCCCAGTGGATCCACCTCCTGGGTCTGCCCGTCCACCTGGCTCCAACTGGGGGATGTAGTATATTACAGTTGTAGTATATGGGGGTGTAGTGATGTAGTATATTACAGGTGTAGTATATGGGGGTGTAGTGGTGTAGTATATTACAGGTGTAGTATATGGAGGGGGTGTAGTGAGGCAGTATATTACACAGGTGTAGTATATAGGGGTGTAGTGATGCAGTATATTACAGGTGTAGTATATAGGTGTGTAGTGATGTAGTATATTACAGGTGTAGTACAGTCATGGACAAAAGTTTTGAGAATGACACCAAAATTATATTTTCACATGATCTGTTTCCCTCTGGTTTTTAATTGTGTTTGTCTGATGTTTACATCACATACAGAAATATAATTGCAATCATATTATGAGCACCAAAAGGTTATATTGACAGTTAGAATGAGTTAATGCAGCAAGTCAATATTTGCAGTGTTTACCCTTCTTCTTCAGGACCTCTGCAATTCTCCCTGGCATGCTCTCAATCAACTTCTGGACCAAATCTTGACTGATAGCTGTCCATTCTTGCATAAGCAACGCTTGCATTTTGCCAGAATTTGTTGTTTTTTGTTTGTCCACCCGTCTCTTGATGATTGCCCACAAGTTCTCAATGGGATTAAGATCTGGGGAGTTTACAGGCCATGGACCCAAAATCTCTATGTTTTGTTCCATGAGCCATTTAGTGATCACCTTTGCTTTATGGCAAGGAGCTCCATCATGCTGGAAAAGGCATTGTTGGGCGCCAAACTGCTCTTAGACAGTTGGGAGAAGTTGCTCTTGAAGGACATTCTGGTACCATTCTTTATTCATGGCTGTGTTTTTAGGCAAGACTGTGAGTGAGCCGATTCCCTTGGCTAAGAAGCAACCCCACACATGAATCGTTTCAGGATGCTTAACAGTTGGCATGAGACAAGACTGGTGGTAGCGCTCACCTCTTCTTCTCCTAATAAGCTGTTTTCCAGATGTCCCAAACAATTGAAAAGGGGATTCATCTGAGAAAATGACTTTACCCCAGTCCTCAGCAGTCCACTCCCTGTACCTTTTGCAGAATATCAGTCGGTCCCTGATGTTTTTTCTGGAGAGAAGTGGCTTCTTTGCTGCCCTCCTTGAAACCAGGCCTTGCTCAAAGAGTCTCCGCCTCACAGTGCGTGCAGAAGCACTCACAGCAGCCTGCTGCCATTGCTGAGCTAGCTCGGCACTGCTGGTAGTCCGATCCCGCAGCTGAAATAGTTTTAAGATACGGTCCTGGCGTTTGCTGGTCCTTCTTGGGCACCCTGGAGCCTTTTTGGCAACAATGGAAGCTCTCTCCTTGAAGTTCTTGATGATGCGATAGATTGTTGACTGAGGTGCAATCTTTGTAGCTGCGATACTCTTCCCTGTTAGGCCATTTTTGTGCAGAGCAATGATGGCTGCACGTGTTTCTTTAGAGATAACCATGGTTAACTGGAGAGAAACAATGATACCAAGCACCAGCCTCCTTTTAAAGTGTCCAGTGGTGTCTGTTGTGAATGTTAGTTATGTTTTGGCTGCTGGGAGGCTCCCTCTGGTGGCCAGGAATGGTTTGGACTTGGACCAGGTGTGTTGTGCAATGGGCGTTTCCTTTGCTAACTCTCTGCTTATTTAAATCCTGGTCTGATAGCAGGCTATGCCGGATGTCAGTTGTTCTTTGTACTATCAGGAATTTGGAATTTTGTAGGGTTTTTCTCTGGCTACCATCAGCCCCTTTCCTGTCCTTTCCTATTTTAGTCAGTGGGGGCCTCACCTTTTGCTAATCCTGTCATCTATCTGTGTATTGTGTTTTTCCTATATCACCGCAGTCTTTGAATGTGGGGGGCTTGCTATTCTTGTCTATTTTCTGAGGCAGAGAGTTATTCATCTTTCCTTCCTTTAGGATAGTTAATTCTCCGGCTGGGTCCGCGGTGCACAGGATGTTAGTTCACCCCTCGGCTACTTCTAGTGTTGATGGTTAGTAAGGGGATGGCGGCCAGATTAGTTGCCAATGCTCTTGTCACCTTTTACCAATGATTTGTGGTGGTCTTCCATGGTTCCGGATCATAACAGGTTTCATTCTTACTTAATCATGACTGATTGATCGCCAGCCCTGTCCTCATCAACACCCACACCTGTGTTAATGGAACAATCACTAAAACAATGTTAGCTGCTCCTTTTAAGGCAGGAATGCAATGATGTTGAAATGTGTTTTGGGGGTTAAAGTTCATTTTCTTAGCCAATATTGACTTTTCAAGTAATTGCTGTTAAGCTGATCCCTCTTTATGACATTCTGGAGTATATGCAAATTGCCATTAGAAAAACTTAAGCAGTAGACTTTGTAAAATTTAATATTTGTAGCATTCTCAAAACTTTTGGCCATGACTGTACATGGGGGTGTAGTATATTACAGGTGTAGTATATGGGGGGTGTAGTGGTGTAGTATATTACAGGTGTAGTATATGGAGGGGTGTAGTGATGCAGTATATTACACAGGTGTAGTATATAGGGGTGTAGTGATGCAGTATATTACAGGTGTAGTATATAGGGGTGTAATTGATGTAGTATATTACAGGTGTAGTATATGGGGGGTGTAGTGATGTAGTATATTGCAGGTGTAGTATATGGGGTGTAGTGATGTAGTATATTTGAGGTGTAGTATATGGGGGGTGTAGTGGTATAGTATATTACAGGTGTAGTATATGGGGGGTGTAGTATATTACAGGTGTAGTATATGGGGGGTGTAGTGATGTAGTATATTGCAGGTGTAGTATATGGGGTGTAGTGACGTAGTATATTACAGGTGTAGTATATAGGGGGTGTAGTGGTATAGTATATTACAGGTGTAGTATATGGGGGGTGTAGTATATTACAGGTGTAGTATATGGGGGGTGTAGTATATTACAGGTGTAGTATATGGGGGTGTAGTATATTACAGGTGTAGTATATGGGGGGTAGTATATTACAGGTGTAGTATATAGGGGTGTAGTGATGTAGTATATTACAGGTGTAGTATATGGGGGGTGTAGTGGTGTAGTATATTACAGGTGTAGTATATGGAGGGGTGTAGTGATGCAGTATATTACACAGGTGTAGTATATAGGGGTGTAGTGATGCAGTATATTACAGGTGTAGTATATAGGGGTGTAGTGATGTAGTATATTACAGGTGTAGTATATGGGGGGTGTAGTGATGTAGTATATTGCAGGTGTAGTATATGGGGTGTAGTGATGTAGTATATTTGAGGTGTAGTATATGGGGGGTAGTATATTACAGGTGTAGTATATAGGGGTGTAGTGATGTAGTATATTACAGGTGTAGTATATAGGGGGTGTAGTGGTATAGTATATTACAGGTGTAGTATATGGGGGGTGTAGTATATTACAGGTGTAGTATATGGGGGGTGTAGTATATTACAGGTGTAGTATATGGGGGGTAGTATATTACAGGTGTAGTATATAGGGGTGTAGTGATGTATTATATTACAGGTGTAGTATATGGGGGTGTAGTTATGTAGTATATTACAGGTGTAGTATATGGGGGTGTAGTGGTGTAGTATATTACAGGTGTAGTATATGGGGGTGTAGTATATTAAAGGTGTAGTATATGGCGGGGGTGTAGTGATGCAGTATATTACAGCAGGGTATGTTTTCACAATTTTTTCCTTGGTTTCTCTTTGTCTTATGGCCAGTGTGAACATGGTCTCACAAGTTCCATGTATACCATCTCATACTCCAGCTCACTTTTTTGTTTTTATGTTTTTTTTTTATTCAGTACAAACAGGGAGTGGCCCCCTTCTCAGTGATCTGGACATTTCATTCTGTGAATCCCCCTGACTGTGCGTGTCTTGTTGGGATCCGGTCGCTCTCAGCCCTTAGCCACATTGAGGCCTATTTTAGACCCATGGTAAGGTTTTAATATTAGAGAGTGTAGGTACTATCCCAACTGGGTACACCTTGACGTTTGGTGAGATAGCTTTATGCTTTTTTTGATCAAAAACAGTGTTTACTAAGTACCCTATGTTTATATGCACTATGCTTTTATTTAGTTACAGCAGGGTATGTTTTCACCACAATTTTTTCCTTGGTTTCTCTTTGTCTTATGGCCAGTGTGAACATGGTCTCACAAGTTCCATGTATACCATCTCATACTCCGGCTCACTTTTTTGTTTTTAAGTATATTACACAGGTGTAGTATATAGGGGTGTAGTGATGTAGTATATTACAGGTGTATACAGGGGTGTCGTGGTGTAGTATATTACAGGTGTAGTATATGGGGGGTGTAGTGATGTAGTTTATTACAGATGTAGTATATAGGGGTGTAGTGATGTAGTATATTACAGGTGTATATAGGGGTGTAGTGATGTAGTATATTACAGGTGTAGTATATGGGGTGTGTAGTGATGTAGTTTATTATAGGTGTAGTATATGGGGGGTGTAGGGATGTAGTTTATTACATGTGTAGTATATGGAGGGGGTGTAGTGATGTAGTATATTACAGGTGTAGTATATGGGGTGTAGTGATGTAGTATATTACAGGTGTAGTATATGGAGGGGGTGTAGTAATGTAGTATATTGGGTAGAATGGAGTCAATTATATTAGTCTGGCCCTCTAAAACCATCCCAATTTCTCATGCGGCAGGGATCAAAAACGCAGCAAAACGCAGCAAAAAACGCACCAAATCGCGGTAAAAATGCATGCGTTATTTTGCCGTGTTTTTTTTGCCGCGGGTGCGTTTTTTTGAGTTTTTAGCGGCCAAAAACGCACAAAAACGCAGCATCAAAAAAACGCAGAGTGTGCACATAGCCTAAGATCGCTATGTTTATATGATCCTTGCTCTGTGATATGACTGTACTGTCCCTGTGCATTGAGTAGACAAATAGAGCTTTACCTTGAGTTCTAACTATTTACTTTTTTAAAGTATTTTGAAGCCATATACTACTGATTTTTAAAAAAAAAAAAAAAAAAATCAAAAGAATTAATTTTCTGAACTTGCTGCTAAAAGTGGTCATGGTCTAAGTTCTAAACACTGAACACTTACCAAGGGATAAGAGTCATTTTCTTATAAACATTCCTCTTTCTTTTACTACTTTTTTATGAGAACTATATTTGATAGCTATAAGGCAAAGGAAACTTTTAAAGTGGATGGATATAACTTTTTCATCATTTTGTCTTTTGATTAATCTGTTTATGTTCATACCCACAAGGTACTGTGTGCTGAGCGGTGACAGTATTATCCCTTTACATCTTATAGATTACATTTTGATTTGTGGTATCATGATCCTGTGCCATGTGGTGTTTCTTTTGTTTTATTTCATAAAAAGATGCTTCTGACATGAGAATAATAAATTCTGAGATAATAACAGTTTGCAAGCATGCAGAGCAAATTACAGTGTTATGACAGTCATTACTGGGCAGCTGCCATGTCAGTGCCGGGTGCTGGTAATAATACTGAATGGATAGCTAGCTACAGCATTAAATGCCACACAAGTTTACATTGAACATCCAATTTTATATAAAGTTCAAAGTTGAAAATTGAATATTAGGACATTTTATCTTTTCTTTCAGTTCAATAATTCAGTTTATTTATATGATATCCGAATGTGCAGGTAATGCAGCTGCTTTGAGGCGTAGGAAACCGGGCCAAGCTAGCTGCTTCAGTGGCAGACATGCCACCAATGCAGCTTTACTGGGGCACCAAGATGAAGGGGGCCCATGCTGACCGGTTAATGAGGGCAATCTGACTTGTTGTTCAGAGCTTGAGGCTCCGGGGGGACCCCTTGGCTAGATTGTCCTCATGACTAGCAGTGTGTTGCAGCTCCGCACAGTGTAGGCAGCAGAACGCAGCAGTCTGTCCTCAGCTACCTGCCCGGCACTTTCTCTGTGACACAGGCGCGCACCTTGATGACGTCAGCATGCTGCGCACACCTGTGTCATTTGAAAGGCACCCAGCAGGAGAAGAAGCGGTGCAGTCAGGGCCCGTACGGAGAGGTGAGTGGGGACATAGTTTGAGGAGGGGACAATAAGTAGGGGAAGGATTGGTATCAGAGTAAGGGTTGGAAGAGAGGCTTCAGGACCTTATGATGAAGGGCAGGACATTATATGTGAATTTAAAGACAACCTGTCAAGTCCTCTTATGCCCTCCAGCAGTATTCACATCTATATGTCAAAATTCCCTGCCTAACTATCCCTGTGTAATGTTAAATTAAAAAAAAAAATAATGCTTAGAAAAAGGACTTACAAACTGGCTGTTTCTATCCTAGTGAGGGCCTTGACAAGTCAATGGGGCATTGTTTCCCCAGACTAGTCGGCCCAGTTTCCATGTTATCATGCCCCTCTCACACCGACCAGGACCTTGGTGGAGAGTGTCAACCAGGAGCTGCCCCAGAGTAGTACCTGATGACTATTGTCAGCTAAATTCCACCTCACAATCAGAGGCTCTGGTGAAGACTGGGTAGGCACTCAGTCACATCCTTCCAGGGAAAACCTGGTTCTGGGGGGAGTGGGTCTACTTCCCTCTCTCTCCTACATCTTCTAGCATGACTTTATCACTGAAATAACCTAATCTGGGTCTACAATGGACCTCATCACTGATCAGCTGCAGAAAATATCAGTGTGATATTGCAGCATAGCTGCACATCACTACTCTGGCAACAGAATAGTGGCCGGGGCTGGTACTGAACATCCCCTCCCTATTATCGCACACCCACCAGACATTGATGATCTATTCTGAGGATAGGCCATCAATGTTAACATCCCGACAAACCCTTTAAACCTATGGAGAATAACTTCTCTGCTAAAGATATTTCCTGGGAAAATCTGAGCAAAAGGAAAATTAGAATTTTACATGATCCCCTCGTCTCTAGTTTTTTGTATAAATTGATATTTTGTCAAATCCATTTTTGTGTTTTAAAAAAAGTCAATATTTCACATATAAATATGAAAATAATTATATGCATAGGATTTATATAATTACGGAGGTGCGAATAGTATACACAAGATAGATATTGAAAAAACCTTTCCAAAAAGGAGCAACATGTGGCAAAATTAACATTTAACTATGTAGTAGAAACATAGCTTAATGCAATGTCTCCTTCTTTTCTTGGAAATTGTAAGGGTGCAAAATATATATCTGGAGCATGTGACATCCACCTATTTAGTTCCCATAATGGAAGCAGAAAATTGACTGATATAATCTATATGGCAGAACACATTCTTCATTGTAGCAAAGAAATGGTTTACATCCCTTTAATACTAATGGCACAATAATGGCACATTATCAACAAAATGCTGGGCCGTTCATGTAGACGCCTTCAATGGCCTTTATCCTCCTCATCTCAGTGTTCACCAAGTTATTAATTCTATTCTGGATATTTTGTTCCCTCATAGAAATGTTCACAGACAGAGGTTGACAGGTAGGGGGATGGCTAGTGCTAAACTGATACTTCTTAGTTGACTTGTTTTTCATGTGTCACAGCTTGCTTAACATTACCGGAGCAAGAAGAGTAGATTTCATCAAGGAGCAATTGCAACATGAAATACATGGCATATCAGTTCATACTTTATGATGACATTCTGATTTAACTCCTTTTTATGAACTAATTATTTGTGAGTTCAGAGTCTGTATGTTGTCTCTCATCCTACAGAGTTGGATAGAACAACCTGGTGTCCAGCTGACCTTGTCGGCACTGCATAGTTACAAAGATCTTTGTGGGAGAATATATTGGAGGCTCAGGCTATGTCAGCTACATTTTTACACCCATACGTCTTAACAGTTCCCATTTTGTTGGGACAAAGTCAGGGACTGAATTGTCAAAGAAATGGGCCCTAAGCTAGCCCAACCCAAAATAGACATTTTGTGGTATTTCCTGGTTGTTATGGGATTGTTCCTGGGCACTCCCAGGGTGAGAAGTAATTATCCCGAACTTCAACATTAAAACGTTGTGAAGTATGGTAAACCCATTTGTGGACATAAGGCAATTTACTTAAGACAAATGGTAAGTATTTCTGGGGATAGCATATATTGTTGATGAAGCAGCTTCTTAATGTACTCTTGACCAGTATGACTTGTAAATTATTGCGGGATTGTAGAAGGAGTTCACCGTATACTATTAAGTAGAGATCCAAGAAACAGTTTAACAATTGAAAAAAATCCCCCTTAAAACATAAGGTTTTATTAGATATGCATTAAAACACTGATAATAATATGAAAAAAATATATAACAAAATTATCTCATAAAATCGGTATTAGTCCAAAGAAAAGTACAGGGAACAGGTATTAGTACATAAGGTATAGGGTTAGGGTGAAAGCTACAGCAGCAAAAAAAACCCTAAATAACCCTATATTAACCATAAAGTCATGCCCTACCTGATAGTGGAGGTTGGCACCCTCATAGAAAATGAAAATAGTTCCTGAGTGTCCCTTTACAAAGCAGTTACTAAAGACCATGCAAAAAAGACAGCCAAAGAGGTGAGGTCCGCAGTCAGGTAGAACATGACTTTAGGGTCAATATAGGACTATTAAGGTTTTTATCTGCTGCAGCAGCTTTTACCTTAACCCTATAACTTATGTACTAATTTATCATCAACTGTATATCCTACCTGTTCCCTGTATTTTTTCTCGGACTAGTACCATTTTTATGGGATTGTAGAAGGACCATAAATTATATCAAAATAGAAAAATTGCCGACACTTCCTAATCTCATAATCTGAACTGGTGCATAATAAACATGACATACAATATCCAAAATAGCAGTTACACGCAAGTAAAGGGAAGGAGAAAAAAAACAAGAATGTAGATGGTGAACATTGGAATATGTATCTACATTACTGCCAAGAAAACATGAAAACATTTTTTTGAAAAATATGAGTTACTTAGCAAATAAAAGTGGCCAAATTTACTTGTGCCCAGATGCCACGTCAAGGTGTAACTCTCATCTGGGTCCTACTCTAATTGCTATGCCTCTCTTGTCCAAACTGCTCTTTTATATGGCATAGAATAGAACCTGCAAGAGGAAAATTAAAACATCTAAAATAAATTGGAGGAGTACGCAGACAAAGGACATGACTCCATAATACAAACTAGAAAAATTGCCGGCACTTCCTAATCTCATAATCTGAACTGGTGCATACTGAAGATGACATACTATATCCAATATCCTAGCCCATATAAAAGGTCAGTTTGGACAAGAGAAGCATAGAAATTAGAGTAGGTCCCAGATGAGAGTTACACTTTGACGTGGTATCTGGGCACAAGTATATTTGGCCACCTTTATTTGCTAAGTAACTCATATTTTTCAAAAAAATGTTTTCATGTTTTCTTAGCAGTAGTGCAGATTAAAATGCCATTGTTCACCATCTACATTCTTGTTTTTTCTTCTTCCCTTTACTTGAATGCAACTGCTATTTTGGATATCATAAGTTATGTCAAACATAAATTTGTTATTAGAGAGATTTTTCCTTTGAGAATTATTTTACAGGCCAAGGGTGAAAGAAGCGAGAAAAAAAGATAAACTTTTATCAATATTATTAATGTTTTAGGATGGACAAATGTCCCACGAGCGTGTGTCTGGAAAGCAGTATTGACATTCTGAAAGTTTTAGCACATGTCCATTGTAGCTGGATAAAAAAAAGAATGCATAGGAGCAGTGTTGAACAAGAATCCGTTGCCATTTGAGTGTGCATGTTGATCAAATAGCTGTTTTTGAAACATACAGTGCCTTGAAAAACTATTCATACCGTTACACCTTTTCCTAATTTTTTTCAGAATACATCCACAAATGTACATGTGTTTTATTGTTATGTGTATGAATTTGAAAATTGTGAAGTCCATTTGTATTCAGCTGCCTGTAGTCTGATACCCATAAATATAATCTTAAGTGGCCAATTGCCTCCAGAAGTCACCTAATTAATTAGTATATTGAGTTCACCTGTGTGTAATTTATTCTTAGTATAACTACAGCTGTTCTATGAAGGGCTAAGAGGTTTGTTTGAGAACATTAGAGATACAATATCATAAAAAAACAAGGAACACACCAGATAGGTCAGGGATAAAGTGGTGAAAAGTAAAAAAGGATTCAGTAATAATAAAAAAAATAGCCAAAAATAGCCATCTGAACATTTCACGGAGGACATTTCAATTAATCATCCAAAAATAAAAGGAGTATGGCACAAGTGTTAAGATACCTAGAGATCACTGTCCACCCAATCTGACATTCCAAGCAAGGAGAGGACTAATTAGAAAAGTAGTCAAGTAAGCTATGGTCACTCTGGAGAATCTTTAGTGATCCTCAGCTCAGGGTAGAGAATTTGTTCACAAGACAACTATTAGTCATATACTTCCCAAATCTGGCCTTTAAAGAAGAGTGGTAAGAAAAATGCCATTTTTGAAACCAAGCCATAAGAAATCTTATTTGAAGTTTGAAAAAAAGCGATGTAGGGGACACAGCTGGCATCTGGAAGACGGTGTTCTGGTCAGATCAGGCCAAAGTAGAACTTTTTGGGCTAAATGCAAAATGGTAGGTGTTGCAGAAAATTAACATTGTGCTTCATCCTGAAAACACCATGCCCACAGTCAAACATGGTGGTGGCAACATTATGCTGTGGGAATGGTTTTGTTCAGCAGGGACAGGGAAACTGGTCATATTTGATGGGAAGATGAATGGAGTTAAATGCAGGATAATACTGGAGGAAAACCTGTTAAGGCCGCTTTACACGCTACTATATATCTTACGATATGTCGTCGGGATCATGTCATAAGTGACGCACATCCGGCACCGTTTGATATATCGTAGCGTGTGACAGCTACGAGCGACGGTGAACGAGCAAAAATACTCACCTTATCGTTGCTCGTTGACACATCGCTCATTTTCTAAAAATTAAATGTCCTTTTGTGGTCCGGTTGTTCAGCGTTCCCGGGGCAGCACACATCGCTCCGTGTGACACCCCGGGAACGATGAACACAGCTTACCTGTGTCCTGACGGCAATGCAGAAGAGGTGGACGGGATGTTTACGTCCCGCTCATCTCCGCTCCTCTGCTACTATTGGCCGGCCACTGTGTGACGTCGCTGTGACGCTGAACGTCCCTCCCCCTTCGGAAGAGGATGTTCGCCACCCACAGCGAGGTAGTTTGGAAGGTAAGTACGTGTGACGGGGGTTTAAGACTTTGTGCGACACGGGAAACAAATTGCTTGTGCCGCACAAACGATGGGGCGGGTGCGATCGCAAATGCGATCGCACGACAAATTGCAATGTGTAAAGCAGGCTTTAGAGGCAAAACACTTGGGTGTGTGGCATAGATTCACCTTCAAGGAGATATTCATGTGTGTGAATGGCCCAGTCACAATCCAGACCTACAGTCATATGTAAAAAGTTTGGGCACCCCTATTAATGTTAACCTTTTTTCTTTATAACAATTTGGGTTTTTGCAACAGCTATATCAGTTTCATATATCTAATAACTGATGGACTGAGTAATATTTCTGGATTGAAATGATGTTTATTGTACTAACAAAAAATGTGCAATCCGCATTTAAACAAAATTTGACCGGTGCAAAAGTATGGGCACCTCAACATAAAAGTGACATTAATATTTTGTAGATCCTCCTTTTGCAAAAATAACAGCCTCTAGTCGCTTCCTGTAGCTTTTAATGAGTTCCTGGATCCTGAATGAAGGTATATTTGACCATTCCTGTTTACAAAACAATTCCAGTTCAGTTAAGTTTGATGGTCGCCGAGCATGGACAGCATGCTTCAAATCATCCCACAGATGTTCAATGATATTCAGGTCTGGGGACTGGGATGGCTATTCCAGACAATTGTAATTGTTCCTCTGCATGAATGCCTGAGTAGATTTGGAGTGGTGTTTTGGATCATTGTCTTGCTGAAATATCCATCCCCTGCGTAACTTCAACTTCGTCACTGATTCTTGCACATTATTGCGAAGAATCTGCTGATACTGAGTTGAATCCATGCAACCCTCAACCTTAATAAGATTCCCGGTGCCGGCATTGGCCACACAGCCCCAAAGCATGATGGAACCTCCACCAAATTTTACTGTGGGTAGCAAGTGCTTTTCTTGGAATGCCGTGTTTTTTTGCCTCCATGCATAACGCCTTTTTGTATGACCAAACAACTCAATCTTTGTTTCATCAGTCCACAAGTCCTTCTTCCAAAACGTAACTGGCTGGTCCAAATGTGCTTTTGCATACCTCAGGCGACTCTGTTTGTGGCGTGCTTGCAGAAACGGCTTCTTTCGCATCACTCTCCCATACAGCGTCTCCTTGTGCAATGTGCGCTGTATTGTTAACCGATGCACAGTGACACCATCTGCAGCAAGATGAAGCTACATGTCTTTGGAGGTGGTCTGTGGATTGTCCTTGACTGTCCTCACTATTCTTCTTCTCTGCCTTTCTGATATTTTTCCTGGCCTGCCACTTCTGGGCTTAACAAGAACTGTACCTGTGTTCTTCTATGTTCCTCACGGTGGAAACTGACAGTTTAAATCTCTGAGACAACTTTTTGTATCCTTCCCCTGAACAACAATGTTGAATAATCTTTGTTTTCAGATAATTTGAGAGTTGTTTTGAGGAGCCCATGATGCCACTCTTCATAGGCGATTCAAATAGGAGAACAACTTACAAGTGGCCACCTTAAATACCTTTTCTCATGATTGGATACACCTGCCTATGAAGTTCAAAGCTCAATGAGGTTACAAAACCAATTTAGTGCTTTAGTAAGTCAGTAAAAAGTAGTTAGGAGTGTTCAAATCAAGAAATTGATAAAGGTGCCCATACTTTTGCACCGGTCAAATCTTGTTTAAATGCGGATTGCACATTTTCTGTTAGTACAATAAACATTATTTCAATCCAGAAATATTACTCAGTCCATCAGTTATTAGATATATGAAACTGAAATAGCTGTTGCAAAAAAACAAATTGTTATAAAGAAAAAAGGTTAACATTAATAGGGGTGCCCAAACTTTTTCATATGACTGTAAATGGCAATGTGTGGCAAGACTTGAAAATTGCTGTTCATAGACGCTTTCCATTTAATCTCCCTGAGCTAGAACTATTTAGCAAAGATGAATGTGCAAACATTACAGCCTCTATATGTGTAAAGCTAGTAAAGGCGTACCTCAAAAGGTTTGCAGAAGTAATTGCAGTGAAAGGTGGCCCTATAAAGTAATGCACGTCCCAATTTTTAGATGAACTCTTTTAAATTATTTAGAAAGCCATATAGCATTTGCTTTACACTTCATAAATACTTGCTACTTTGTGTTAGAATATCACATAAAATTCCAATAAAATACATTTAAGTTTTTGGTTGTAAGAATGAAAAAGATCATGCGGCATGAATACTTTTTCAATTTACAGTATATACTGTTAATCTTAAGTTTCAGTTGAAAGCTGAATTCAACTTTCGGAGGTAATTAACCATTTTACATAATTAAGATGACTGGAGATGAGCAGATCGATCCACAAAGGATGGAGTTCAAGTGGAGTTTCCTGAAATTTGCGGTTTCACATGAATTCAAACATTTTGAGATTCGATTTGTGATTCACAAAAAAAAACCTTGTACCATTTCCCACACTAGTGAAGAATCAGAGATTATGGATTATCATACCTTGTACAGTTTTGATCAGTACCTGGCCCATCACAGATTAACTATTCCCAGTGGAGCAGAGTTTGTACAGCATATTTGTTTTCCATCTCCAGAGTCATCGGATAAGTCTCTCTCCGGTAGTATATAAGCTCTTATGGTCATTTGGGTTCTCTCTATCTTTCTCTCTTTCTCTTCTGTAGTGTGTAAGTTCTTATGATCAGCAAAGTCCTCTCCTAGAGAGTGTTAGCTCTTATTTTTAGCAGGGCCCTCTCTTACTCTGTCAGCGGGTTCCTCTTTGTTTCTCTCTCTAACCCAGTGTCCGACTGGCTTGCAGAGAAAATGCTTGGGTGGACCCATGGACCCTCCCCTTTGCTTCTGTACGTTTGGAGCAGAGACACTTTGGCTGAAGTCTGGATCATCATTTAACTATTTCACACCAGAGCCTGCTTTCATCTTCTTGACCAGACCAAATTTTATACTTCTGACCAGTGTAATTTATGTGGTATTGAGGCGCCCTGTGGTCTCGGCCGCCATAGGGAACTGAATTCGATTTGAGGTGCTGTGCTGATCCAGGTAAGAGGGAGTTAATCGCTGCTGTCTGGAGCGTTACACAACATCCTGGGTTCATATCAAGTTACACAAGCAGGAGACCAGGTGCATTTACACTGAAATCAGGGCAGAGGTGGTTACTATGGCAGTGGGGAACTTCCCAGGCAGAGTGAGTCATTCCAAGGGGGCACTGTGTGTGAAGAGTAAGAGCAGACTGAAAATCAGGACACTTCAACTGGGGACAGACAACCAACAACAGGTCCCTGGGGGGGTCTGTGAACCAGCTATCCTCAAGGGGGACCGACCAGGCAGAACAGTCAGTCAGAGACACAGAAGGAGAAGAGAGAGAGTACCAGGACATCATGGACTTGTAGAAGCTGTCAGACTGGACGGAACCAGAACCGGGTGCACCGGGAGAAGCTGCAGACAATCGGGTGAGCCTGTGAGACTTACGTGGACACGACAGCCGAGGGGAAGCTTAATGAACTCCCTTGGAGGCCGGCGCAGACAGGTTGCAGACCTCTAGGGTGGACCATACTTCATGTTTCTTCATCAATTTTGCTGGCCGCGGGTAGACTAGGTAGTCCACGGGCTAACCCCATTTTGAATGGGACACAACATGGAACTGGAGTCTCCAAGTTGCTTCACGTCATGGGGATCCACATTGCTTATCCGGGATCGGCTGGGGCCCAGCATGACGGTGACCGGTACCCCAAGGGCAGCCTTCTTAAAGAACTGTTAGTAAAAGTTATCGACCCACAGACGCTGCCTCGGCCTGTTGTTAGCGGTGCCGTCGGCCCGCACTTCGGCGCCAACGGCCCCATCCCTCGGTCGCCCCTGTCCTCCCCGGAGGAGAGCGACAACATTTCGCAGCGGCAGCTGATTCCTGGCCGCAAACCATGAGTGGCGTTGCAAAGCATCCCCCATCCCATCCAACACCGCTCCTGGGAGAGGAAAAGTCGCAGGAAGGGTCGGCGACCGAGACCCCCAGTCACCACTGCAACTGGTGACACTTCCCAGTGACCCTTCGCCCTCCTTCCATCCCCCCCTTTTTACACTGGATACCCTTGCACCCGTCTTTACCTGTAGCCGACGGGGCCACGGAGCCGGGTCAGGCCAATCACAGCAGAAACCCCACCAAAGCACTGGCCCGGTGATGAGTAAAACCCACTTAGGCCCCATGGGGCGCTACATTAATAACTCTGAAATACCTCAACATATCCCAGTTGATTCTGAGAATGCTTTTTTTGTGTCACATTGCACTTTATGTTAGTCATAAATTTTGGTCGCTATAATTTATAGTTTATTTATGAAAAAATAAAAAATGTACAAGGTAAGATATGATAAGAATCTCTTTGATCTGAAACGCGTCATCTGATACAATATGTGACATACCATATTTTTCGTTTTGTAAGATGCATCGGATTATAAGATGTACCCCAAATTTAGAGATATCAAAAGGTAAAAAAAAATAAATATGGGGTACGTTTTGTAATCCAGTGGTGTCTTACCGGGGGGTTGGGATGGCAGCGGGGGTCACAGGAGGCAGAGGCGATATAAGAGTATGGTGATGCAGTGGGTGGTGCAGAGGGGGGCCCAGATACTTAGTGTGGGCTGCGATGCTATGCTGGGGCAGCCTGCGCTGCTTGGTGCAGGGGCAGCCGGTGCTACACAATGCTGGGGTAGCCGGCGCTGCAGGCGCTGCACCATGCTGGGGCAGCCAGTGCTGCTTGATGCTGGTGTTTGCTGCGGGCGGTGAGGCACGACCATTCTGTAGAGGTCAGTGGTGAGGGATTCAAAGAAATGGTGGCTGGATGTTCCTGCCCTGTGCCATTCACCTAAGCAAAGCGCCCAACTCATTGTCTGATGCATGAGTCTTCACCAGGAATCTCTTGATATAAATCGGCCACAGGAAGCACAGGGGCCCCCTTCGGAGCGTGTTTGAGCTGCACAAAACTTGTTTACATAGTTTGGTCCATTCTGTCTGCGTTAGGAATTTCTTTTTCATCAGGTCAGTCAGGAGCTTGGCTATAATACTGTACCCCGGCATACATTTTTGGTAATATCCTGAGGTACCCAAGAATGCTTGCATTTGCATTTAGTTGTGGGGCTGGTGCCACTAAGTTAATGCATCTACTTTGGCTGGGTCAGCATTTACCCTACCACCCCCTACTCGGTGTCCTAGGTACTGGACCTCAGTCACCCTATTTGACACTTGTCTGCCTGAATGTTTAACCCAGCCTGCTGAATGTGCAGGAGAATCTCCCCTACATGCTGCAGGTGTTCCTCCCAGGTCTTACTGAATATGGCAATATTATCGAGATAAGCCTAGTAGAACTCCTGACAGCCTGCAAGCATGACCTCCACCATTCGCTGAAATATAACTGCCGCATTCTTCATTCTGAATGGCATGACTGACTGTAAATTGGAACATACCAAAGGGGGTGATGAAGGCTAAACACTCCAGGGCGCCTGGTGTCAAAGGGATATGCCAGTAGCTTTTACTGAGATCTAGGATAGACACGAATGTCACTCCCCTGATTTGGTGTAACAGATTCTTTATTTGGGGCATGGAGTATGCTTCAGTAATGGTTATCTCATTCAGCCGCCGGTAGTCCATGCAGAATCTTGTGCTCAGGTCATTTTTTGGGGAAAAGACTGTGCTGGAAGCTCAGGGACTGGACGATGGGATCACCACTCCTAACTGTAACATTTCATCCACTTCCTTCCGAATCATCTGCTGGACCTTGGGTATTGCTTGGTAAAGCGGATGTCAAATTGGCCTTGCTATCCCAGGGTTCATCCAATGTTTAGTCATAGTGGTTAGGTTGGTTAGGGAAGAATCCATGATACTAATCTAATAACTCCCATAGTTGACTGGATTGGGCTGGGGTGAGGTGATCCAATAAGGTGGCTTGCTCCACTCCTCCCTTTTCTTTTTTGTGCTGTAACAAGTCCAGGAGGGGATCAGGTTCTGAATCTTTGGATAGGGACAGCATATTGCTACTGCACATGCATCTTTGACCTAGTACGCTTTTAATTGGTTAATATCAATCCACATAGGTGATTGCCCACTGTTTGTCGACTATAGTGTAGGGACCCTACCATTTGGCTTGCAACTTGTAATGGCAGATGGGATTTAGTACCATCACTTGCTTGCCCACATTGACCTCTCAAGACTGGGTACCGCTATCATACTAGGTTTTCTGGGAGTAGTCGTCATGTTGAGATTGCTTAATTCCCTCTCAGCTGATGCAGTGGAAACCACGGTCTTTGGTTTAGGGTTATGACAATGGCCCTGTGGCACAACAATACTACTCCTAGGTTGTTTCCCAGCAACATGTCAACCGGTAGGTGGTGCACTACTCCTACATCCACTATTCCATGACTGTGACCCAAGTCTAAATGTAGTCGGGTCTTCCTAATCTTCAGAAATTTTCCACCAGCTATGTTGACAAACATATGACTGGTGTGAACAATACATCGGTTCGGTACTAGATGGTGTTTGATCAATGTGACTGAGGCTCTGGAGTCACAGAGTCCCAAAGCCTCCCCGCCCCAAGACTCCTCTACCTAGACCGGCTGCAGATGCTAATTCATGGTGGCTGAGGTGTCCTATCTAGCCCGGGACACCTGCCTTTGTACTACATATAGTTCTTCCTCTTCTGGATAGGGTAGTGGTATCCTCTCTCCCCTAGCATTTCAGCCCCTTTACAGCAGTGTTCACCGGTTGGGGACGCAGATGTTGTGTGCTAGATTGCTCTTGGCATTCCCTGGCAAAGTGTCCCATGCATCCACATTTATGGCAACTTAACCTCTCTTGTCGCAATGTGAGCCATATTTGGGGGCTTGGAAAACCTCCCCGTTTTTGGGAAGTCAGAAATCCTTGCGGTTCATACTCTTGCCAGTCCATAGGTCTCACTGGCCTTCCTTTAAGCCCTTGTTCATGACCCACTGGGGCAGTTATTCCATGTAGCTTTGGTTGATTTGGACTGAATGATTTTCTATCCTCCACCCATTCTTTTAAGTCACCTGAAGCTGTGATATTAATTCTTTCAGCATGAATATATCCAAGACATGTTCTGTTTCCTCAGCACCCAGTACTTCTATCCACCGAGTGCATGCTGTAATTAATATGTTGGCAATCTCCCAGTGCATATGTTCACTGAGCTTGTTAGTCTACCAAAACAACAGTATATCTCTCTGGTAATGGGCTGCGAACAGTAGAGTAACATCTCTGATATCTGGAAGACAAGTTATTAAAAGCTTCTTTTCCTTTTCTGTTCAGGCCAATGCTCAAAAATCTCGGCCATTCACCGACTGACACCTCAAGCAGCAGGCAGAGGCTCTCAAATAACTGGAGATGGTCATCAATATCCGAGGCATATTCGTTGAACTGTGGTATATCTCACTACCTTAAATATGTGGCTCCCTCTCTCCTGTTATCCACTGTCATCTGCTCCAGGTGGTACTGCTGCTCCATGCACATCCAGATATTTGCTTACCAATGCTGCCTGCTCTTCTAGCGTGGCCAGTATTTGCCTCAACTCAGTTAGTTAATCCTCCGCCATGTGAATGACAGCCCTGGACTGTGGTCACTTCACGTCTGAAGTGACCTCCTCCTTAGGGTGTTCTCAGTCGCCCCACTTGGCCAAGCATTTTATTAGGGTTGCCTTGTCTTCCTCTGACAACCACTTTAAGGCGGGCTTTGCACACTACGACATCGCAGGTGCAATATCGGTGGGGTCAAATCGAAAGTGACGCACATCCGGCGTCGCAGTCGATATCGTAGTGTGTAAATCCTTTTTGATACGATAACGACGCTTTTGCGCTCGTTAATCGTATCATCGGTGTAGGGTCCGGCATTTCCATTATTTGGCAGCAGCGACAGGTACGATGTTGTTCCTCGTTCCTGTGGCAGCACACATCGCTGTGTGAGAAGCCGCAGGAGCGAGGAACATCTACCTGCGTCACCGCGTCTCACGCCGGCTCTGCGGAAGGAAGGAGGGGGCGGGATGTTTACGTCCCGCTCATCTCCGCCCCTCCGCTTCTATTGGCCGCCTGCCGTGTGACGTCGCTATGACGCCGAACAACCCGCCCCCTTAATAAGGAGGTGGGTCGCCGGCCAGAGCGACGTCGCAGGGCAGGTGAGTGCATCTGAAGCTGGCGTAACGATAATGTTCGCTATGCCAGCTATCACCATGATATCGCAGCTGCGACGGGGGCGGGGACTATCGCGCACGGCATCGCAGCATCGGCTTGCGATGTCATAGTGTGCAAAGGGCCCCTAACTCTCTCTCAGTGCAAAGGCTTTCAGCTCCTCCTTCTTGAGTCTCTTTGAGGCCCCCTTCACACGTCCGTGAAAATCACACACGTGTTTCACGGACGTGTCGAAAGTGCGTTTTCCCCTCCGTGTGTCGTGTTTATGGCACTACGTGTGTTCTCCGTGTGTTATCCGTGATAACATACGGAGAACGAGAACTTTCAACTCACCTGTCCCTGGCATTGCTGTCCGTGGTGTTGAACTTCGGTCTCCAGCCCTGCCGACTCCCCGCTGCTGCTGCTTCCGGCCGCAGTGAAGTGAATATTAAATGAGCATAATGAGCGGCGGTCGGCAGCAAGTGACAGCAGCGGCAGAGACAAGAGGGCAGGAGAAGGTGAGTAAAGTTTTTTTTTTTTCTCTGACACGTGAGTTTCTCCGGCGCGTGTCACACGGGACCGCATTCACACTACATCCGTGTGGTCCGTATGCGGGCCGTGTGACACCTGTGCTGCCAGAGAAAAACGGACATGCACACGGAGGCACGGGCCAATGGCTGCACACGTGCGTGCACATAAACCCATTGATTTTAATGGGTTTACGTGTGCCCGTGTCTCCGGTACATGCGGGCACGGACCTAGCACGTACCGGAGACACGTGCGTGTGAAGGGGGCCTTAGATGGAGTCTGCCATGTCTTCTGCTAAGTCACAGATCAGGAACATTTCCTAGTAAGCTATCCATAGAAAGGTGATCCCACCGCTGCCCACCACTTGTGCAGATCTGAGGTTGTGGGTTGTATTAATCTCCTAGGCAGGTTATCGATGCAATTTTTTTTTCTGTCCATGATTTAACAGCAAGTCAGGAAAGATGGACAAATTAAAGGCCTCCAGTCTACCAGTAGTTCCACTGATCTTCTATCATGCAATACCCACTCTCTCCCAACTTTTGGTTGGTTCACAGCTTTTGTATCTGCACCCAGTAAAGTTTACAGTCACAGCCTATGCTCCTACAGATGATGGCTACCACTACCGTAGCGTGTGTATCCAGTTCCAGCCAGAAAAAAAAAGTGATGGAGGTGTTTATTTTTGAGGTGACAAAACTACCCTGGCTGATACTAAGCCTGTGATAATAGGTGTCTGTCAGATCCTCCATTACTAATGGTATAATACAGCGTTACAAAAAGCCAAAATACTTTATTTAAAAAGAAAAAAAATACACTACACAGTCCCTGTTTGACCATTTTATCAACCAACTAGTTCTCATGTTGGTCCAACTTAATCCATCAAATCCAATGTTGTAATCCAATTAGTGATAACAAATAAGAAATCTGTGATATTTAGTCTCACGTACTTTATACTGTATTAATGCCCACAGCGCTGTCATCCTTTTGTTGCAGACTTTGTCCTGTCTTATTTTTATTCTTTTGGTTGGGGCTATATTACTGGATGGTGGGTTCTAAGAATGGTGTTCTGTGGTGGGCCCTATGTTCCCCCTGCAACACTATTCTCGCCTCCCCAATGTGTATTTTCCGAAAAAATTACAAGATTTCTAGTATTGAGATTCACGAAAATTTAGTCACTATAAAACAATTTTTGGGTGAGAATTCGGCGACGTCAGCGAATTTGAATTTCAAAAGATCCCCTCATCTCTAAGGGGCTAAAATGTTTCTATTCTTTTTGAACGGAGAACCATGATGAAAACAGGACGGACATAGTGTGTTCATAGTTATGTGAAATTAGTAGCCAGATCTAATATATGGAATAGGGGGTCTTGGGGTATATGGGATTTTTACATTTTTGCAACTCATTTATAAAGACTTTTTAAGTGAACTGATATATTTCTTGTTCACGTATAAAAATATAAAAAGAAGTCCTTAATTACATACAACCTGCAAAACAAATGTACAAATACATCTGGTGTTATTTTCCAGGGAAACCAGAAAATATTATGATCTCAAAGCTTAGGACCAAGCAAATAATAATCTGCATATATAATGTGTGAAAATGATTAATTAGCTTTTGTTTCTGCTGATATTATTTGACAAACCAAATCCTATTATTATCCCAAGTAATTCACAATTGGGAGTTGGGCAGAAATATTGAATTCATCAGAAAATCTACAGGATAATCATTGCTAACCTTTTAGTGTACAGCAATGAAAGAAAATGCTCTATATTGTCCGTTCTTAATATTTTCTGCAATAAAGGAGACTAGCAATCTGCAAAATAGAATTAAATGCAAAAGGAGAGGAAATCTTGATAGCTATTTGGAAAAGAGCAAGAATTCGTAAAAGACAGTATGTCATATAGAAAACTGCAGGGATCCTGGAAGGAAACCTTTCTGGTAGCAGGCATGTGGGAAACATTGCAGGCAAATTATCGTTGTGCTATATCAATTGTACCATTAAGTAGAAAATATGGTGGCTAAGCTACTTCATGCAATTATGCATTATTAGAAGAAAGTTCTGGCACGGGGCTATCTTCTAGATACTTTTACCTCCGTACACTGAGCTGTGTGTTGAGGTGCATGTGCTCTTCCTTGAAAAGGACTGTTCAGACTGTCATCGTGATGAGGGTTAATTTTTCCAGAACTAAAGCTTTTCACAATAACTCTATAATAAAATAGTTCACACCTGATGAGCGTATGCAACCTTGGCAAAGTTTCCTTATATGTGAAGTAAAAAGAACCTGGTGGGCTTACTCTGACTGTGCCTTGTGGTGGTACCGTCCATACATTTTCTGAGCAAGTTTAGTACCGAGTCTAATCCCTGCCACTGCAGGTTGACTCTTTTCTCCCCTGATGAACTCTCTAACCCGAGAAAGAAACGCGTCAGGAGGGCCTTATTGATATTGGAGACAGTCACTACACTTGGATGCTGCCCTTGTCAGGGTGGAAGCATTTACTTGGGGAACGACAAGCGCTAGTTCTGTATACTTACCCTCGCATTTGCCAGCATCTCTTCTGGCCTGTGATTTTCCATCTGCTTGGTAGTGTATGGTCTGCTCGCGGTGAAAGATTGGGTGAGAGCTATGACAACACTTTTATTTGCACATTCTATTTGTACACTACACTTTATGTATGTCTTTGGATGATTGTATAGGTACAGGATCTATAGAGGTCTCAGAGCTGAGCTATATGTGAGTATCCTACAAGATGAGTTACTTTGTAAACACGAGAACTATGGGTTTGAAAAGGATGACAGCAGGACAATGACCCGAAGCATACGTCAAGATTGGCAAAGCAATGGTTCAATGACAATGAAGTAGAGGTGCTGGATTGGCCTTCACAGTCCCAAACCTCAACCCAATTAAACACTTATGGGTAGAGTTGAAGAAAAAGCTATATATATACCCAAGTGAGTTGACCACTATGCACCAACATTGGGAATGTGTAGAAGAGACTTGGGATCAGATTTTGGTCAAGACATGTTTGAATCTGATTGGATGCATGCCCAGAAGGATTCAGGCAGTATTGAAAGCCAAAGGTTGATTAAAAAAAAATACTAGCAACATAATAAAAATTTAAATTTAGATTTTTAGGAACAAAACAGTAACAATGAAGTGACATGACAAAAATCTTCATAGCTAATCATATGCTAAATAGTTGAAAGTCAAATTTATATATGAGATAGCCAAGATGATTGTCTATAAAATGAAGGTAGTCTCGTGCTCAAAGGTGTAGTGGATGGTAAAATATGAAGCCTGAAAGTTAAAAGTATAAAACATTGTCTAACATCATTACTAATGATGGATGATCACAAAAATGCCGAGTGCTCGTTAGTTGAGCCAAGCAATTCTTAATGCTTGAGTGCTCATCTCGAGTAACAAACATGATGGAAGTTAAAGGGAAACTCAAGCATTTTTCCGGAAGACCCCATTAGGTTTGTTGGAAGGTCTTCTGGTGGGCAGTAGGAGAGAGAGAGAGAGAGAGAGAGAGACACTACAATATCTGGACATTCATTTCTTGAAATACTTTGTGCTGTACAAACACAATTCTCCTTTGACTGTGTAACTGTCAGTCTGTGAGTAGCCACAAGATTGTCATACCCCTGAAATACTTTTTGCTGTGGGTTGAACCAGCACTTTCCAGCTTGTGACTCACTACTATATCTAAACATTTATTTACTGAAATACTTTGTGCTGTGGTAACACAATTCTCCTTCCACTCTGTTTGTGACCAGCCACAAGATTATCATACTCCTGATTTACTCTGTGCCGCGGGTAGAACCTGCACTTTCCAGCTTGTGACCTACTACAATATCTCGACATTACTATGCAAAATTCCTCTGTGTTGCCCAGGGCCCCTTCAACATTTACAGTGTAATGCTCCATCTGTGACCTACCATAACATAAGCTCACTGCTTTCCTGAAATACTCTGTGCCACTGACCTCCTATAAGACTGTGACATTCCTCTGCTGAATTACTCTGTGCTGCTGGGAGACTCTTCTTCTTCCACTACGAAACTCTCAGTCTGTGACCTACCCTAAGGTCAGTAAAGTCTGCTCCTGAAATGCACTGTGTTACTGTGAGACCCCACTTCACTCTCTTCATTTCATATAGACACAGTATAATATTGCCAGTGTAATGAGATTGCCCTATATAGACCCAGCATAATACCACCATGTAGTAACCACATTACATTACATTGGTAAGATCCAACACAATAGTATTATTACCTGCTACATTTCACTGTCTCAGCTCTGCTGCATCTGACCATCTTGGCTCTGCTACATCTGAGTAAGATGTCAGATGCAGCAGAGCAGGGACAGATGTATGGTCTCTTCCTATCTCTGATCTGCTACATCTGACCATCTCTGCTCTACTACATCTAACCAGCTTTGCTCTCCTACATCTGACCATCTCATCTCTGCTACATCTGACAGATACAGTTGTGGCGCCCCTGAGGCTTCAGTCGCCACAGGGTACTGCACCTCACCAGAGGTGCAGTATTCATCTCGGATAGTCATCGCTGGTAAAACCACCACAATCCACTAAAACACACAGTTAGATGCCCTCTCACTGGGACTGGGCAAGAGTAGAGACATTGGAGGGTGGCCATCACTAATGTAGTGGACCCTCTGCTCACTAGTTCAGGAACCCTGGGGGGAGGAGCTAGACACCGGGGAGCAAGGCGTCACACAAACACTTACGAACAGTCTAATGGAGGACAGGAAACAAGTGAGACACAGGAGGACATGGTCGCTGAGGGGAGAGCGGATAGCTCCCTCAGGACCGGCGCCCACTTCAGGGTACGGAGCCCTAGGCTAGTGGGCACTGCAATTCCCGCCAGCAGAATCCACCGGGCAGAGGATTTCAAGTCTTCTGGCCCCCACACAGTGCCTGTGGCAAAGCAGCATATAGAGCCAGGAATCGTGACCATAGGGCGGCTCCATCTACGAACTCGCGCTGCCTGCTATACGGGACGGGGAACAGAACAACCCCCAGGACTCGGGACCCAGCGTAGCTTCAAGCTGCGGGGACTCACAACACAGTGCAGGGAGGAAGGACTCACTGAATGAAACACCGGTTCTGACCTTCGAACTATCCAGGATCGTCTGGAGCCCATGACAGCAGAGTCCAGCAGTCCAAAGGTGGAGACATCTCAGTGAGTAAACAACTTATACTGCAACCAATGTGTCGTCTGATCCTTCCCATGCCCCGCCCTCCTTCATTAGAGTGGACTGCTACTCTCCACATCATCCTGTCCAGGGCATGAGCTCTGCCTGTGGAGAGCTGTTCCATCTGAGCTGCGTTATCATCCGCCCCAGAGAAGGCCTCCCGCAGCGGCGGCTAATACCTGGCCGCATACCATAGGTGGCGTCACGAATAACTACTACTCCCATCATCTTTCCCCCTCATTTGGTTGACTCCATGGGATCACAGAGCTGGGCCCGGCCACTGTGACATCCCAAACCGACCTGGTGACGAGTAACCCTCCCCCAAGACCCTGTGGGCGCTTCATAGTAAGATGAAACAGAAAAGAGATGGTCAGAGATGCTACATCTATGTCTGTCTCACTCAGATGTAGCAGAGTTGACGGTCAGATGTAGCAGAGCAGAGATGGTCAGAGATGCTACATCTGTCTCTGCTATGCTACATCTGGCCTGCTCACTCAGATGTAGCAGAGCAGAGATGGTCAGAGGTAGCAGAGCTGAGACATCAGAGATGCCACATCTATCTCTGCTCTGCTACATCTGACCGTCTCACTCAGATGTAGTAGAGCTGAGATGGTGAGATGTAATAAAGCAGAGATAGTCAGACATAGCAGAGCAGAGACGCTACATCAGCTGTAACGTCTCTGACCATCTGTAGTTTGCTACATCTGACCGCCACAGCTCAGCTACATCTGAGTAAGTCAGTCACATGTAGTAGAGCAATAAAGACTCGGAATAAACCTGGCTCAACTACCTATATAATACAGGTGCTCTGGAGAACAGGAAGTCCATATACAAAAATAATAACTCCGGCACACTGAGTAAATAGATGAGAGAAGGCGAATTGGTGCTCAAAAAAATATATATTTTATTTCGATATTTTCATAGAGGATATTGACAATGTCCCATAAACTTAAAGTGACAGGATCGTGCAAAATAACACATGCGTTTGCATGCATTTTTTTGCTGTAAAAGCAGGATCCGCTTTTGCAGCAAAAAAACATTCATGACGCATGTTAAAAAAAACGTAGTGTGAAAGCAGCCTAAGGCTACTTTCACACATCCGGATTTTTGCTCTGCGGCACAATACGGCGTTCTGCAGAAAAACCGCAACCAGCTTTTGTAACGCCGGTTGCGGTTTTTTTTTTGCATAGACTTACATTAGTGCCGTATTGTGCTGCAGGGGCTTGCGTTCGGTCCAGTTTTTGCCGCATGCGGCAGATTTAGCCGATGCGGCGGCCGGATAGAACGTTCCCTGCAACGTTTTTTGCTCCGGCAAAAAAAAAACGCATCGCGCCGCATCCGGCCGCTGTGGCGCATTTTCAATGCATGCCTATGGATGCCGGATGCGGCGCGATACGGAAAAAAACGCATCCGGCCGCCGCATGCGGTTTTTTCCACTGCGCATGCTCAGTAGCGTGCCGCAACCGGAAAAAACCGGACCGGCCGCATGTAAAAACTTATGCAAAGGATGCGGTGTTTTCGCCGCATCCGTTGCATAGGTTTCACAGCCGGATTGAGCCGCACGGCTCAAACCGGATGTGTGAAAGTAGCCTTATAGAAGAGGATGATGCACATTATACCTACCAAGAAGGGGCACAGAATGATGAACATTATTAGTGGGTGAGGGCCCAGGATGGGGATATTATTAAAGAAACGGGCCAGCATGGGGGACCCAGGATGTTGGGCATGATTACTGGAAAAGGCCCAGGAAGGAAAACAATCTTACTGGAAGAGGCACAGGATGATGGACAATATTACTGCAAGGAGCTAAGGAGGGGAACATTACTACTAGAAGGGGCACAGTATGGTGGACATTATTATCAGAAGGGGCCATATACCATGAAGGTGCCGAGTATGGGTGACATTAGTATAGGATGGGAGACATTATTACATTATGGGGGCAAGCAAAATGTAGGCCTTTATAAGATTCAGAATGCTACAAGAGCTCACAATCTGACCAACATACAGACAATGGCTCAGGTCCAGATTCTGCACCAGGGCCCATCGGACTCCAGTTACACCACTGAATATGTTCAATCTGTTTTTAACAGGGGTTTGAGTTTCGATATTTTTTTGGCAAGAATAGTACAGCAGACTATATCTGAAAACCCCAATTCACTCAATTTTTCCAACTCATCAACAGAAGAATCTGTTCTGTAATATCTGTAAGCCTGAGGAATGTAAAATGTGATTACTGATGGTATGAAGTCCATATGCTTTTAAAGGCTAAGGGGCACTTTGCACGCTGCGACATCGCAGGCCGATGCTGCGATGCCGAGCGCGATAGTCCCTGCCCCCGTCGCAGCAGCGATATCCTTGTGATAGCTGCCGTAGCGAACATTATCGCTACGGCAGCTTCACATGGACTAACCTGTCCTGTGACCGTCGCTCTGGCCGGCGACCCGCCTCCTTGGCGGCCAATAGGAGCGGAGGGGCGGAGATGAGCAGGATGTAAACATCCCGCCCACCTCCTTCCTTCCGCATATCCTACGGAAGCCGCAGTGACGCCGGTAGGAGATGTTCCTCGCTCCTGCGGCTTCACACACAGCGATGTGTGCTGCCGCAGGAGCGAGGAACGACATCGGACTGTCGCCTCAGCGTAATTATGGATTACGCCGACGCTGCACCGATGATACGATTACGACGCTTTTGCGCTCGTTAATCGTATCATCGAGCCTTTACACACTACGATGTCGCATGCGATGCCGGAAGTGCGTCATTTTCAATTTGACCCCACCGACATCGCACCTGCGATGTCGTAGTGTGCAAAGCCCGCCTAAGAGTATATACTGTATGAACTGATATCATAAAAACTACTCATGCTCAATGATCCAGGGTTACAGAAAATCTGTACATCACATTTGAGAAATATATTCTGAGTGTCTAATCTTAAGATACATAATCACCTTCATTTAAAACCACAATAATCATGTATGTAGTGCTATAATAATATTTTTTCTCCTTCCAAGCATTTTTTATAGTGTGGGTGGAGGGAAGCTCTCAGACCTATTGTTCTGGTATTTTCCATGGTACTATTCTCTATAAATCAAGACTATTTTCAGCTGGCAGTCATTGCAATTAATGTTTAAAGAGCTGTATATGCCATTTGTTGTATTTTTATTACAGAGATTACTGGAGATTTTGAAATGAAAAAGGACAGCAGTGGAGAAAGGTCATTAGAGGAGCCACTGAGTAAACAAATGATATAAGGCTAGATATGAGGATTTGCTTGTTCTTTCTAATATAACACTGATAGTAAGCCAATAGAAATCATTTTATTTTAATAGAGCAAGATGTCTGAGGCATACTAATGATTTTGCTAGAGGTGTTTATCTATAAATTCTGCCCGCTGCGGCTAAGATGAAAAATTAGTAAATCCTTTCTTTTATTGTGCTTTTTTTTTGTTATGAAATCTTCAAAGTATTAATGGGGAAGAAGTAATCTAGAAGAGCAAATAAGCTGCCAATTAAACTGGTAATGAGAATAAGAGATCAGGGAAGATATTGCTCCTGAGATATGTCACCTGCTTTGTTACTTTTTGCCGAGATTATGCAGAAGAAGGTGGTTATTAGTTGTTACATTTATTCAATATTCATCAATTTTTAGGTAACCTGGGTTTTTTAATCTTAAACAGAATATAATTTTTGTCAGGCCTCCAATGAGTCCTTACTAACAGAATGAGCGAAGTATGGAATTTGTGGGCACCAGTTTTAGATGAAGGCAAAAGTTGTGTGGGTTGTAGTAATGAGTGAGTGTGCTCGTCACTGCTCAATAATCGAAATCCACAGCGGGAGGAAAGAAATGGTGGCACTCACGCTTAGTAGAAATCTTCTTTTATTTCATCAAAAACTGAAAAACACATAAAGGAAGGGGATACGTTTAAGGCGCAGGGCACGCTAAGACGACGGCGACAGTTTAGCGCATCTAGGCGCTTGTTGGGGTCTTGGACCACAAGAAGCGTCTAGGTGCGCTAAATGGTCACCATTGTCTTGGCGTGCCCTGCATCTTCGATGTATCCCGCATCCCCCTCCTGTAAGTGTTTTTAATTTTTTTGATGAAATAAAAGATTTCTACTAAGGCTGCTTTCACACCTCCGGTTTTTGCTATGCGGCACAATCCGGCACTTTGCAGGAAAATCGCAACCGTTTTTTTTTACTGCCGGTTGCGATTTTCCTGCATAGACTTTAATTAATGCCGCATTGTGCCGCATGGCCTTGCGTTCCGTCCGGTTTTTGCCGCATGCGGCAGATTTAGCCGATGCGGCGGCCGGATGGAACGTTGCCTGGCACGTTTTTTCGTGCGGCAAAAAAAAACGCATCGCGCCGCATTCGGCCGATGCGGCGCATTTTTCAATGCATGCCTATGGCGGCCGGATGCGGCGCGATGCGGCAATAACCGCATCTGGCCGCCGCATGCGGTTTTTGCCACTGCGCATGCTCAGTAGCATGCCGCAAGCGGCAAAAACCGGACTGGCCGCAAGGGAAAAACTTATGCAAAGGATGCGGTGTTTTCACCGCATCCGTTGCATAGCTTGCACAGCCGGATTGAGCCGCAGAGCTCAAGCCGGATGTGTGAACTGCCACCATTTCTTTTCTCCCTCTGTGGATCTAAATTGTTGTCAGGTGGAGCAGGGCTGCCACTAGGAATTTCAGGGCCCCATACTGGCAAAATTTTCGGGCTACCCTTGCGATTCCGCCCAGGCTCCACCCCAGCTCCGCCTCCTCCCCAGCTCCGCCTCCACCCCTCAAACCTCCTACAGTCTAACTGCTACTCTTGGAAAAACATGTGTGATATAGATATATACACACAGACATACACATATATATTGATACTGATGTGACTTCTCACAACTGCTTTTCCAGGTTTGTCTTGGTCTGGAGCGCAGTCAACAGGTTGGTAAATCATATACATCATGTAGGAGATGCTGAAGGCACATACATCACAGGAGGGGGGCTGGGAGCATATATATATATATACACATCACAGGAGGGGCTGTGGACATATACACACATCACAGCAGAAGGGGCTGGGGACATGTATCTACATCACAAGAGGGGGTGGGGACAAATACACATATCACAGTAGGAGAGACTGTAGGCATATACACATCACAGGAGGGGCTGGGGCTCGGACAGTACTGCTGGGCACAGACAGCACTGGCGGTGGCACGGACAACACTAGAGGGGCACAAACAGGACTGGAGGACATGAACAGGTCTGAGGGAGCACAGACAGCACTGGGGTGTGTGGCACACAGCACTGGAGGGACAGTGGCTCACAGCACCGGGAGACAGGAGGCTCACAGCACCGGGAGGCAGGAGGCTCACAGCACCGGGAGGCAGGAGGCTCACAGCACTGGGATGCAGGAGGCTCACAGCACCGGAAGGCAGGAGGATCACAGCAGAGAGGCAGGAGGCTTACAGCATCGGAAGGCAGGAGGCTCACACACTGGGAGGCAGGAGGCTCACAGCACCGGGAGGCAGGAGGCTCATAGCGGCGGGAAGCAGGAGGCTCACAGCAGAGAGGCAGGAGGCTTACAGCATCGGAAGGCAGGAGACTCACAGCACCAGGAGGCAGGAGGCTCACACACTGGGAGGCAGGAGGCTCACAGCACCGGGAGGCAGGAGGCTCACAGTGGCGGGAAGCAGAAGGCTCACAGCAGAGAGGCAGGAGGCTTACAGCACCGGGAGGCAGGAGGCTCACAACATTGGGAGGCAGGAGGCTCACAGTACCAGGAGACAGGAGGCTCACAGTACCGGGAGACAGGAGGCTCACAACATCGGGAAGTAGGAGGCTCACAGCAAGAAGGCAAGAGGCTCACAGCAGGGAGGCAGGAGGCTCACAGCAGGGAGGCCGTAGGCTCACAGCAGGGAGGCATGAGACCAGGGACCGGAGGTGTCCTACCCCTGATCTAGCTGAAGAAAGACAGGGGCTGAGGTCGGCGGGCCTGCGGTCGGCCCCAGACAGAGATCAGCCCCCCTGGGCAGAGATCAGCAGGTTGGGATCAGCGCCCCCGCTCCCCGAGCAGAGATCAGTGGGCTGGGATCAGTGACCCCCCTGGCAGAGATCAGTGGGCTGGGATCAGCGGCCATTCCCCCCCCAGGCAGAGATCAGCGTGCTGGGATCAACAGTGCCACCCCGGGCAGAGATCAGAGGACTGAGATCAGCGGCGCCACCCCAGGCTGAGATCAGTGCGCTGGGATCAGCGGCACCACCCCAGGCAGAGATCAGAGGGCTGGGATCAGCGGCGCCCCCCCTCCTGGACAGAGATCAGCGGGCTGGGATCAGCGCCCCCACCCCGGGCAGAAATAGACGGGCGAGCCACCTCACCACCACCTTACCCCCCTGGTGATCGTCTTCAGCATACAGCGCTTACCTGTCCAGCTATCCCCGCTGGCTGCCGCGTCTTCGCCACCTCCACATTGTCCGCAGCACTGTGATGAGGCGCAGAGTGATGATCTCATCACATTGGGCTGCGGGATGATGTGCCGCCTCCCTGCTCCACTCGCCTTGCTTCCGGCCACATGGCTAATTTGCATGCGATGACCTAGAAGGGCTTCACCTGCAATTTAGCCGTGTGTGCAGTGGCTGAAACGACACGGCCGGCCCCTCTGCTGCGCCAGTGACTGGGGCCCAGTGAAGAGGTGGGCCTGGCCTGTCCGGGGCTTAACAAAGCTAAGTAATTACCCCAGGCCTGTCCGGGCCCCCTCTTTTCACCGGGCTCGGTACACCAGGCACAGTAGTAATGCCCTGATGGCGGCCCTGATGTGGAGCACCTTCATGTATTTGAATGCTGGTATTACCTCAGTTCTGTCTGTTCCTGTTTGGAGACAATTAAGTGAAATAAGGTCTGTGTTTGGAATTGGTGTTAGACCTTCATCTCCTTTGTGGATTTACTGCTCAATATTCGGTTAAGTATCGGGGTGTTTGGGCATGCTCGTTACCTTTATTGGCTTTCAGGGTACTAAAGGGTATTTTTAGCCTTGTTTAACCTAATAAATAAAAAAAATTTAAAAAATAGGTGTTAAAGGGAACCTGTCAGCAGAAATGTCCCCTAAAACCTAACAGATTCCCCCTCTGCAGCTCCTGGGCTGCATTCTATAAAGGTCCCTGTTATGATTGTGCCCACTTTCTGACCGAAAAAAAGTGTTTATAAAGTTGTACCTTTTTGGCTTCTGATTCTGTAAATCCGTCACGGGGGCGGGCTGCCTGATGGCCGTTATTCTGCCCCCTGGTCCTGTATGCCGCCCCCATCGCTGATTTCAATACTTCTGGACGCCGCCCACTGCTCCAGCCATCCCCGCGCATGCCCAGTGCCCATCTCTTGGGGATGAGCACTGTGCCCAGCGTCACCGCTGGTGACGTGCACGCAGGGTTAAGATTATGGGCGGTGCTGTGATGTTTATTCCTAAGCAACCGCCCATAATCGCGGGACCGCGCTTTCCCCCTCGGCCTGCTTCTTTCTGCGCAAGCGCGCTGCTGCTGACCTCACTTCGCCTCCTTCCCATCTTGCCCCGAGGCAGGAAATAGATGGGAAGAGCGCGGAGCAGTGACTACACCGAAAGCGCGGTCCCGCGATTATGGGCGGTTGCTTAGGAATAAACATCACAGCACCGCCCATAATCTTAACCCTGCGTGCACGTGACGCTGGGCACTGTGCTCATCCCCGAGAGATGGGCACTGGGCATGCGCGGGGATGGCTGGAGCAGTGGGCGGCGTCCAGAAGTATTGAAATCAGCGATGGGGGCGGCATACAGGACCAGGGGGCAGAATAACGGCCATCAGGCAGCCCGCCCCCGTGACGGATTTACAGAATCAGAAGCCAAAAAGGTACAACTTTATAAACACTTTTTTTCGGTCAGAAAGTGGGCACAATCATAACAGGGACCTTTATAGAATGCAGCCCAGGAGCTGCAGAGGGGGAATCTGTTAGGTTTTAGGGGACATTTCTGCTGACAGGTTCCCTTTAAGGTTCCCACAATTTTTCATACCCAGCCAAGGTAAAACAGACAGCTGGGAGCTGATATTTTCAGGCTGGGAAGGTCCATGAATATTGGCCTTTTTTCAGCCTAGAAATAGCACCCTGCAGCCACCCCAAAATTGGCACATCACATTACATACACCAATTCTGCCTTATAATACCAGTCTGCATAGTTCTCATTACTTGAGTAGAGCCCATCCGACCCATCTGACATGCTTGATGCAAGAGCTGAGCACTTGAGTATTTTAGTGTTCACTCATCATTAATGAGTTGGTTGCTTTGACTAAAACCCTATAGTTAAAAATGCACAGATTCCTCCAACTATCTACCAAATTCCATGTAAAGTGTTTATAAGGGGATGGACTTGTTGTTGCGTTCCCCCTAAATACACCAATCGCATTATTATTATGTACCGTGTAATGTACATAATGTCTTGTGCATTGTGAAGATAATGAGCTGGGGTATATAATATGATGTATTGTAATGTTTGCACTGTGCTATGAGGAAACTGTGAGTTCAGCCCTGCAACATACAGTGAGCAGGGTTAGAAACAGTTGACAGCTAGAATTGGTCCACAATGGGAGGGAGTTAGCAAGTAGGGGAAGACACAGTTTCCTTCTAGAAAGGCTTAGCCTGTGACAGTAGCAGATCTAAGATCTGGTCAGTGGTGAGACCGCATATGACTCGCCCACCCCATGGCTATGGGACACCCGGTGCCGGGCCGGACTAGTCCGGGGGGCGTCAGTGGTGGCGGGGCCCGGCTCCGTGACCCTGGTGGGTGTCAATTAAATATGGCTGGTAACTTGGGGTGAATAAAGTTTGTGTTCGTGACGCCACCTGTGGTATGCGGCTATTAAGCCGCCGCTGCTGTATGAGGCCTCTGGGGTGATGGAATGGCAGCAATGATGGTACTGCTCCCCACAGGTGGAGCGGTGCCCCGGGGACACTGTTGGTGCTCGTGAGAGTCTATGGTGTGTTGGAAGTCTATGCAGGCGACAATAACTAAGACAACACCAGAGGGTGCAATTCCAAGGTCCTTACTCACACTTCCTGGGCTTAAGCACACTGGTGCCTCTGGACTGCTGAGACCCACTGTCAGGGACCTCCGCCGATCCTGGGTAATTCCTGGAATGAAAGCCGGTACCCTTCTCTCAAGTGTCTCTGTCTGCAGCTGTCTCCTTAAACCTTGCCTTTGTAGGATGAACCTGGCTCGGCCTCCACAACAGCCTCCAGGCTGGGAGCTCGCCTGACGGTTATTTGCCCCTTTTCCAGAGGTTCTGCTGTGGGCTGTGGCCCTGGGAGTTTGCAACTTTCCCTGGGCCTCGGTTTTTACTGTTGGAGATGATTTTTCACTCCTCCGGTTTCTAGGGACCGTCCCCTGTTGCAGCTTGATCCCTCCACCGATGTTCCTGTGGAACAGGCCACCAGCTCAAAAGCTCTTTGTGGCCCTGGAATCCCTTCTCTTCCTCTGCTTGGTGTCACCTGGACCCTCTGAGTCCCAGGTTCTTCAACAGGAAGCGTCACTTTCTTCTTTTAGCTCCTGTCTGACTAGAGCTTTCTTTCTGCTTCTCCTTCTCGTCTGCCTCTCGCAGACCTCCTCCTCCTTCTCCCCTCTCTCTCTATCTGACTAAACTTGACCTTCCTTTCAGTGTCTGCTCTCTGGTGGCTCCTCCCACCTCCCCAGTTGCTAGGGTCTACCCTATAGGAGCAGGGATGGGTCTTACGGCCCCTCCCAGCATGCAGCATGGGAGGGTTACTGCCACTATCCCTGGTCCCAGTGTGTACCTAACAATGAGTGTAGTGTAAATTTGCCTGGGGACCGGCGTTCACTCCTTTCCTTACCCAGAATGGGACATCACACCGCTGGATGGGGTGCAATGTTCCTGTGGCGACGGAAGCCTCAGGGGCGCCACACATACAGTGGGAGACCTATGGCAAACAGGAGTAAAGAGAAGGGAACCAGGGTAGCGTGACCTGAGGAAACTGACTGAGATAAAGTATAAGGACTGCGTAATGTCCAGGGGCTGATATTCGAATCAGAGTGATCTGGATAGAAGGACTTCTAGCAGTCAAGCCCAAAATAGCTTACAGCTTTTAAAGTTAATGGGCCAAGACATAGTAGCACACAAAATAAGAGACTGTCCTGGGTGAGAGCTCCCCAAGCGTCTTAAAGCTGGAAGCTTCAGTCCCACCACACTGGCATACCCCTGCTGCTCTACAAGGAGAATCAGATTTGAAACCCCAAAGAAGATAGCATGGTTTCCACAGACTGCACTGTGAAGCTAAGATGGGTGGTGCCGAAGTTAGCCAGACCTGTGAGAACAGGAACAATCCAGATTTGTCTGAAGAAGGAGTGCGTAAGGATTCTCTGTGTTAGTTAAATGTAGGAGAAGTTGTGAACCCGCTGCCTGGTCTGTATAGTTGTCACCAAAGTACTGTTCAGTAAAACTCTGTTGGTTTTAAAGAACTGGTGGTCTCTTTTCCTGAGTAAGTCATCATTCAGTCCTGGTCGGCTGAAACCATGGGCAACATGTGGTCTACATCGTCTTACCACCACTATGATATCGACACACACACCCTCCAGGACCTCATCTTTCATGTAGCGTGCTGGATTATCTGAGAGCAGCACCTCGCCAACGACTACCGCCCCTTGCCATATTACCTGTTTATTATTCCCATGAGTTAAAATTACTAGCAGAAATATGATGATGGCCTATCTCTTGCCAAGTGAAGAGACTTGCACTCTCACACAAAGATGAGTCAATCTATTCACAAGAGTCTGGTCCATCGGCCAGGTCTGTAGTGTGTGACCATTGTATTGGAACACTAATGGACACAGATGGAAGAGAGCCTCTGTGCAAGAACATTAAATAGGCACTGTAATGTAAAGTATGACGCCCCTGAACTAGTCAGGTTGTCACAGGGTACTGCACTCTTTATCTTTTGGTGCAGGACTCAACCCTCATGGTTCTGGGATCCTAACTTTTGATATTGCTCCATCAGCATGCAAATCCTAGTCACACCTTACACAACACTCTGTCAGGCCCACTAGTGGGTGGTCTAGCTGTAGAGGGCCACTCGCCTAGGGGTCAGGCAGACTGGTGAGAGGGAGGAAGTCAGAGAGAGGAAGTGGAGAGCAAAGCTTAGTCAGAGTAGTAGTAGCCCTCAAAGAGTGAGGAGCTGGGAGTTGGAGCTCCCTGGGGACTTTTGGCTAGGTCGCAGACGGTGGTCTGGGACCAGAGAAGTCGGAGACACGGTCGCGGTCACAGGGTATTGGAGAAAGGTGCCAGGCTTAGTTTTGGGGAACGGCAGGCACCGGAGTACCTAGTAACTGAACCGGACCAAGCATGGCGGGGTACTGGACCCTAGATCAGAGAGTAGCTTCACGCAACCTGATAATTAACCTGTGGAAGATAGTTTCTTTATGGACTTTCCCCAAGAGCTCAGAGATCGAAGGCATCAACACAACGAGGGGGGATAGGGCTTTCCAGCTTATGTGGCCCACTGAAATCCCAAGTGTTAGCCATCGAGAGCACAGCTTCACTACTTAACAGTGGGGAGCGGGACCCCAACAGCTTCAAGCATAAGGGTCACAACAGACACTAAAATACACTGCTGAATCAAACGGGGGAGGGCAAGATGTACGACCAAATATGACATATTGTTATGACTACACCCAAGATATATAAGCCCGAAACAAGAGAAACAGGGGAAAAGTAGTCATGGGTCACACATTGGACCACAAGGTCAATAATTCAATACGTACAACTTCTTTTGCAAAAATATAACAATTATTTTATTTAAAGACAATAAACAGCAAAATAAGTGACAGTACAACAGTATCATCAAAAGAATTTGTAGGAAACACTGATCAGGCTAAAATTGTGTCACTGATGTAAAACACGGATCCACGTACCATATAGGGAGTGGTATACAAATATGTCCCATAATGACTCCTCTATGCACCTGTATAACGAATGCAGACTTGCCTCACACATAGCAACATGGCATATACAGAATCAGGGGACACTACAATGTGTGTCCGACAAGCAGGGCGCTAGTTCAACAAGTAGTCCCCAGTGCATAGAGGGGCCAGATCGTAGACTATTTCACAAGCAGACAGGTAAAGAGTAAACAGTATTAGAAGACATTAGTAAACTCCCATCTTAAACTCACCCATAATGGTTAACGTGGAAGCCGAGGAAAACGTGCCCCTGGGGCACGTTTTCCTCGGCTTCCACGTTAACCATTATGGGTGAGTTTAAGATGGGAATTTACTAATGTAAATACCACTCCCTATATGGTACGTGGATCCGTGTTTTACATCAGTGACACAATTTTAGCCTGATCAGCGTTTCCTACAAATTCTTTTGATGATGCTGTTGTACTGTCACTTCTTTTGCTGTTTATTGTCTTTAAATAAAATAATTGTTATATTTTTGCAAAAGAAGTTGTACGTATTGAATTATTGACCTTGTGGTCCTATGTGTGACCCATGACTACTTTTCCCCTGTTTCTCTTGTTTCGGACTAAAATACACTGCATAGAGGCAAGGTACAGACCATAAGCAATACCAAAGGGAGCGGACTCCCGGACGAGCTCCCCTGAAGTGGCAGCGGCACCCAAAGACTTGGTTTACCTTTGTGTCAGAGTCTGCTTTGCGATCGCAGCACTACCAACACTGCCTGAGTGAGTACGCTGCTCTCCCCTGCTTCCAATCTGCACCACGCTCCCCTACTCCTCCACTCATCCAGAGTCCCGGGGCCTCCCCTACCTGTGGAGGGAACTTCATCTGGCTGCCCCACTCCATCTCCCCTGGGTACACCCATCGGCAGCGACGGTACTCCCCTTATCGCGAAACACGGGTGGCGTCACAAACTCTTACCCCTGTAAATACCCCCTTTTCATTGAAGTGGCTGCAAGCCCTCGGGTCCGGAGACTCTCGAGCCACAGCAGCAACCCCCGGATCCGAGCGGTTCAACCGCTGCAGGGGCGGCACAGAAGTACCTCATCATAATGCACAATTACACCTGCTTTGAAGGTGGGAATGGGCCCCCTTAACTCTTGGGCGCCTGTGCAGCTACACAGGCTGCACCAATGATATGTCCACCCCTGTACTGGTGCCCTGTGAACTGAATCTTGTCTACTGGGATATCTGTTGCCTTTTCTGATTGGTATGCCCTGTATGATGCCATGCCTGTATCACTCTACAATGATGATGTGCCACCTGGCCTACAAATCAGAACAAGCTTTGGGGATGAGTAGGTTTACAGTATTCTAGTCTAGCGGTCATGGAACTGTAACAAGAAATATCAGTTTTTCTTTATTCGTATATTAGTGTACAAGAATATTTTAAATTAATTCATATAATATGACCAGATTTTGTAAATAATAGATACTTACGACAATGATAATACTTTATTTTTTAAGAATTCCTTGTATATGATTAAATAATAACAAAGATACCCTAAATAGTTCATAGATACAAAAAGAGAATATTTTTTGTACATTCTGGGAATATTTAGTTGCATGTAACCCACACATATAAACAAGACAACTTTTATGTTAGAGCCAATAAAGAAAGCAATCAGTTGGGGTCAAAGTCACTAGATGAAGAACAATCATTAATTCACCCCAGATTCAACGTCTGCCAAGAGCTCACTGCATGCACAACATAACTCTGCAGTAATTATGTTAATGTGACAATGGAGCCAAACAAGCGATTGATGCCAAACCTAACTGTATGACCATTAGAGGATACAGTACTTCAAGAAAACTACAGATGCTGAGCAAATAGTGCAGGCTTTACAGCGCTAGATTCAGTGATCGGGTCACGATATAACTAGAATTGGTGATGATACCGACAACTAATTTAGAAGTTGATTGTATTAGAAGCATACTTTGTAGTATTATCTGCAATGTATTGCCTATTATTTAACACCTTTAAATATGAAATTATTTAACCCTCTTAAACTTCCAGGTTAGAGAAATGGGTCTTTTATTTAAAAAAAAAAACAAAAAACAAACAGTTTTCTTCAATTCATGACTAGTGTCTGGTATTGCAGCCAAGACAATAGAATAAATTGCAATACTATGATATCACCCTTAGGCCCCCTTAACACGTCCGTGATTCCGGTATGTATGACGTCCATTTTCATATGTACCGGAGGCACGGACATATGCAGACCCATTAAAATCAACGGGTCTACGAACACATCCCTGTTTTCTCACGAATGTGTGCCCATGTGCTCCACATGATGACATGTGTTTTTCTCCGGCAGCACAGGTGTCACATGGACCACACACTGATGTGATCCATGTGACATCAATGTGACATGTACCAGAGAAAACATGTGTCTTTAAAATAAAATTATTTTCAATACTCACCTGTCACCAGCACTGGTGTCTTCGGTGCTACTATCACTTGCTGCTAGGCCCGCTCATTATGCTCATGCATATTCATTGCACTGTGGACCCAGAAGCAGCAGCGCCGAAAAAACGTGCGTTTTTATCGCAGCTGTGTAAAGGTGGCCTTCATCTTGTGTTATTTTTGAAAATAAATAAAAAAAACTTCTTACATTTAGGCACCATAAAGTGGTTATCATTTTACTAATATTTTAAAATTGTGACTATTACAACTTTTGAGACCAAGGTTTGATGTCTGAATTTGATCCATGATGTACATATACAGTATATATATATATATATATATATATATAATATTTATATATATTTATATATATATATATATATATTTATTTATTTATTTATTTTTTCCAATACTATATCGAGAGTGCACAGGTAAATTTTATGACAGAACTGGCCTTTCCCCTTCTGATAGGTCTACCCTGGCAATTTTAGGCTCCAGTCTGTCTGAATGAAACTGTCAGCCTTGGATATTATAATGCTTTGGCTGGTGTAGGGCTAATAAATTCAAGGGGAAAACTCCTCTTTTAGTCTCTGTGTGTGGCTTTCAATTCCAGTAGCACACATACAGACTTGAGGGAACTCAAAGGGTTTGAAGATCACTACTTTCCCTCAAAAAGAGTATAAAGGGGGCTTTACACGCTGCGACATCGCTAATGCGGAGTCGTTGGGGTCACGGAATTTGTGACGCACATCCGGCGTCATTAGCGATGTTGCTGCGTGTGACACCGATGAGCGATTTTGCATCGTTGCAAAAACGTGCAAAATCACTCATCGGTGACATGGGGGTCCATTCTCGATTATCGTTACAGCAGCAGTAACGATGTAGTTCGTCGCTCCTGCGGCAGCACACATCGCTATGTGTGACGCCGCAGGAACGAGGAACCTCTCCTTACCTGCCTCCCGGCCGCTATGAGGAAGGAAGGAGGTGGGCGGGATGTTCCGGCCACTCATCTCCGCCCCTCCGCTTCTATTAGGCGGCCGCTCAATGACGTCGCTGTGACGCCGCACTGACCGCCCCCTTAGAAAGGAGGCGGTTTGCCGGTCACAGCGACGTCGCCGGGCAGGTAAGTATGTGTGACGGGTCTGCGCGATGTTGTGCGGCACGGGCAGCGATTTGCCCGTGTCGCACAACAGATGGGGGCGGATACCCACGCTAGCGATATCGGGACCGATATCGCATCGTGTAAAGTAGCCTTTAGTCATTGAGAGTTTACTAGTAGAGATAATACTTCGGCACTCAAAAAATAACGGGAAATAAACAGAAATCTTCTTTTTTGTAATGCTTGTATTGTGTCATCAAAGGAAAAATGTGAAGGACAGGCAAAAGCCAACGTGTCGGCTTGTAGCGTCAGCCTTTTTCAAGGAAAAAATGTCAGAATATGTGATCTGGAAGAAGACAATAAAGAGCCGTGTGTGAAGACATAAATTTGAGCAATATGTGCCTTATATATAGTAAATGCATGTAAACAAATAGATGAAATTTATTGGTACCTGGAAGTCTTATGCAGAGATAGCCTGTTGTGATGACTTCTGAGCACCAACCCTGTCTACCCAGTGAGCCAGACTATCCTCCTATTGATTGAGAGTTTACTTTGAATTACAAAATCCTCTAGACATTTTGATGCCATGTCTACACAGAGTTTTTTTCAGGCTGATTCCTCCTGGAATCTGCTTGAAAAAGTGCTGCAAAAATGCAGCAGAAAGTGAACATATTGCATAGTAGTGTCAAAAAGACTGTTACAAATCATCACCGCCATTGCCGCAAGAAGCCTGCTGCAGTTCCTGCTACATCCAGGCGCCGCCTGCCGTTTTTGGCCATGCCTCGGGTTGTCCAGCTGGCTGCTTTTTCCTCCGTGTCTAAGTGTGGAGAGGCGGCTAGGGTACATGCGCGTGCCGATTTGCCCCAGCCTGAGCCTATGTCCAGTGTTTCGCCTAGTGAGCATGCTCAGCCTGTTAGTTACATTTCTAAGGCTAAGTCCTCAGTTCAGGCTACTGAGCATGCTCACACACTTAGTGTGAAAAGCCTCTTTGCCAAGGTGCTTGGACTTCGTGCTGTATCCAAGTTCTGTGTTATGCCTACTGAGCATGCTCAGCCTGTTAGTCTTATTTCTGAGGTTAAGTCTGTTGTTCAGGCTACTGAGCATGCTCAGGCACTTAGTGCATCATCTGAGGCTAAGTCCGGTGAGGACTTCACTGGTCATGTCCGTGAGGTGGCAGGACCTGATAGGCTGGTCAGCGGCAGGTGTCCTGATGATGTGGCTACTCCGGACTGACTCGCTGAGGCCCGCCCCTATGACCTGGCACCCCATCATTGGTCATCAGATGATGACTGTTAGGGTGTTTGGGGCGGTGCTGCACTAGTGTCATCAGTGACATGGTGGTTTCGGATAGGCCGCTGGTGAACTAATGATGTGGCACACCACTATTGGCCCCTGGAGACGCCATTGTGGTTCGCACTGGTTTTGGGGCAGACCCTGGTTGTTAAAAGGGCACCGCAATGCACAATCTTTATATATTCCTAGTTCTGTAGCCACAGCAGAGCTTGTGAGTTACATTGCGGGTAGAGCCATTATACTAGAAGCAGTAGGTAGGGCTAGGCGTCCAGTGCCCATCCCACCAAGATTCACAGTGAGGCACAGCCAGGCCTAGTTTTCCCACTTCCCCTCCTACTATGCCAGTTCTGCCGTAGCAGCCCAGTGGCGTTAACTGGGCTGCGTATACTGCACCGACTTTCCAGGTGTGCCCCCTACATGCACAGACAGTACTTTAAAGGACTTTCTGTGCTACTAATGTGACGCCCCTGGACTATCAGGTTGTCACAGGGTATTGCACAATCTGCCCTCCCATGCAATATCCACCTCCTTCTTGGTTATGGGTCCCCAACTATATGGTGTTGCCTACATCAGCTAATCAAATCCTAGGTACACTCTGCACCACACCCACCAAACACACCAGTGGACGGCCTGAGTGGAATAGGGTCACCCACCTTGAGGGGTTGGTTAGGGGAGGTCAGGAGTAAGAGAGTGGGGTGTTGGAAATGAAGGAGAAAGGAGGTCAGGAGCAGGGCTCCTAGGAGGCTATCTAGGTGGCATACGGTGGTCTGGGCCTAGAGGAGCTGGTCCCCCAGTCGCAGGGGATCGTGGCAAGGGGCACGGAACTGTTGAGGATGACAGTCGGCGGCCTTGCACCATCACCGGGCTGGGACTAGGGCACGACGGGGTACATGCACCCTAGGTCAGGGAGTAGCTTCAGGCAACCTGACAATTTACCTGACGAGAATGGAGCCTTCAAGATCCGCTCTCCACCCACTCCAAAATTGGGGTACTAGCGAGGAGGATAGGACTTTCCACTCAAATGGTCCAGAAAATCCCAAGCGTGAACCCTGAGAGCAAGCTCTCACACTTAGCCATAGTGGGAAGTGGGACCCGGCAAGTTCCATACTACTGGGACCAACAGAGAAGTAAACTTAGTGCCAGAAGGCGGGTCACGGATCACCAGGCAGCACCATTGGGGGGGGACAGGACCCGAACTAGCTCCCCTTGGCGGCAGTGGTATCCAGAACTTTAGTTTATCCAGTTGTCGGTGTCAGCTTAATGGACTGAGTGAGTACGCAAGTGACCTCTTCACACCCAACGGCACTCCCCTACCATCACCGAGCCCCATGGTTTTCCCCTACCCATGGAGGGTCACAACACCTGGCTGCCCTATTCCATCACCCCCAGGTACTCCTAACTGCAGTGGTGGTACTCCATATTACCACATACCATGGGAGGCGTCACAAACTCTAATATCCCCTTGTAAGTACCCCCTTCATTTGAGTGACCGCACGGCCCCCGGGTCCGGAGACCCCTCGAGCCACCACGGATGCGGATCCGAGCAGCTCAGCTGCTGGCATGGGGGCCGCACACTAACAGGAGGAGTCCAGGTCTTGGTGTATGTGTGCCCTGTGGAGTTAACAGGTTTTACAGTAATCCTGATCCGAGTGACTTTTAACTTGAGTCAGGCTTAATTTCGGAGCCACCTAGCTCTGTATTATCCGCCTGACCTTCGGGTTGCCAGCAGCAGTTTACTATCACTGCACGGTGGACCCCAACTAGCGATTGTGAGATTTACTACCTTTTTCCTAATCCCCCAGTCCCCCCATAACAAAGATATTGTTGTGTACTTGTTCCATCTTATTGCAAGTCCTTTAACCAGTTCAGGTTTGGAACCTCTGAAGTAGTTAATTGAAGTGAACTGTCAACTCAACAGGTAGCTTCTACTAGGAAGCCACCCGCTCTATGTACTTCAAAGTATAGAGAAAGCCAACCACTAAAAGACATCAAGTGCTCAAGTCTTGACTTGAGTGATATTGCTGACAAACTATTATGGGTACACCTGTTGTCAGCACTTAGGGGGCGTCTGTGGTTAGCATAGTGTAATAGGGAGCTTGGAGAGTTTCTCTCTAATGTGGAAACTTTTATGATGCTTGAACAGAGACAAATGGAGATTTTGCCATGGACCATTAAGTGCATTTCATTTATTGGTTTTGTGTGTCAAGGAAAAAAAAAAAAGTTGGTATCTGTACGTAACCTATTTTCGGTTTCTATATGTTAGGTATGCAATTTTATATGTTAAATATTGGGCTGATGAGGGCATCAAGAAGTTTCATAATATGAGATAAAAATCTCCATAATACATTCTACAACACAACTGTACTACACTCATCATCACGCCTTACACAATAATAATCTAAATACTCCTGAAAGCATCAGATTGGTCTTACCTGCAAACAGCCCCTTTTCCTTCCTCAATTTTGCATTTTTCACCCTTCGAGCAATAATTGGGTTCTAGTTCACAAATACTTTGGCATGGCAGTCCATCAATACTCATAAATCCAGGCTTACATATGCAGGAAGCTTCCTTTGTGTTGGAGTTTACTGAGCATTCTGAAAACTCATCACATGCCATGAACTTGCACAGGTCAGCCTGGTCAGCTGGAAAGACACATGAAAAAAAAATCTAATTTACTGGAACATGATGATAAATGGCTTTGCTACTTGCACATTGCTTGACAACCTTTAATCAACATTTTTTCTGCCTTACCTGTTGACTGTCAAAGAGTAATGCGGGCTTTACACGAGACAATAGATTGTGCGATATGTTGTCGGGGTCACAGTTTTCGTGACGCACATCCGGCATAGCGCACGACGTCTTCTCGTGTGACACCTCTGAGCGACGCAGTATCGCTCACAAATCGTCGTGTACTCGTCGTTAACTTTCATAATCTCGTTTATTTTCATGGGTGCAGTTGTTCATCGTTTCCGTGGCATCACATGTTGCTCCGTGTGACACCACGGGAATGATGAACATAGCTTACCTGCGTCCCACGGCACCCGCCTGCTTAATGGAGGGAAGGAGGTGGGCGGGATGTTTACATCCCGCTCATCTCCGCCCCTCCGCTTCTATTGGCCAGCTGCCGTGTGACGTCGCTGTGACGCCGAACGTCCCTCCCACTTCAGGAAATGGACGTTTGTCGCCCAAAGCGAGGTCGTCCGGAAGGTAAGTGCGTATGACAGGGGTTAAACGAGTTTGTGCGCCACGTGCAGCAATTTGCCCGTGACGCAAAAATGACGGGGGTGGGTACGATCGATTGTGAAATCGCACAATCGGTCGTCCCGTGTAAGGCAGGCTTAAGACGGGCCTTCATTGTATGATCGGTGGGAATCCCACCCTCCACCAATAATCAAAATATAGGGCTGTAGGTTTACAGTAAACACAGTGGCACTACTAATACTTGTCCAGACACAGTGGCATGTATATATACATAGACCTGTTCTTGGTATAGCTGCTTAGCTTTATTCAAGTGAATACTCATTGCGCATAGTGTTTTACTGTCCATGTACAAACACTGAAGGCAATGAAGAAAAGCTACTCTTCTTATTTGATCACAGCACTGAACAAACTAGATATTGTAAGAGTAAAGGTCCCGTCACACAGAGATAAATCTTTGGCAGATCTGTGGTTGCAGTGAAATCATGGACATATTGTTCCATTTATGCACAGCCACAAACCTACTGTAGCACTGATTGTCCACAATTTCACTGCAACCACAGATCTGCCGCAGATTTATCTCTGTGTGTGACAGGGCCTTTAAAGAGAATCTGTCAGGTCCTCTATGCCCTCCAGCCCATCAGCATTCACATTTATATGACTAAATTGCTTGCCTAACCAGCCCTTTGTAATGTTATTCACTTAACTGAATGTTTTAAAAAAAATAATTATAACCTCTGCTTTTTCTATGCTAATTAGGGCTTTGACTATGGTCATCATAACATAATTTACACTAGCTGGCATCGTCGCAGCTCCTGTAAGGCTATGTGCCCACGCTGCGGAAATTTTTTTTTGCGGAAATTCTGCGGATTTTTAAAAAATCCGCAGTACAGCGGGTCCCCAGCAATTTCTATGGCATTTTGGAACTGCTGTGCCCATGCTGCAGTTTTTTCCGCAGCGGAAATAATGCGAATTTCCCTGTGGAAAAATCTGCAGCATGTGAATTATTCCTGCGGATTTTTCCACACGATCCCATGCTTATCCGCCTTGATAGAAGACACTGGAGTCACTTCTTCCGGTGCAGAGGAGTGCAGTGGAGCCAGGCGCAGGAAGGAGGAGGTGGGCAGGGCCTGCACGCGCTCCGGTCATGTGACATCCAGAGCTAGTGCAGGCCCGCCCTCCTTCTCCGGCAATGTGCAGACAGACACGGCTGGAAAGTGAAGTGCTGCGTGATGGAGGTAAGTATGAAGTCCCCAATCACTCCAGCACTTGTTCTGCATTGAGGATGCAGTGCCGAAGCCATGGTACTGTATCCTCAATGCAGGACACCTCAGCATATCCACAGGACATTCCGCAATAAAACTGCAGCATGTAAACAGACAAAGTTGTGCTGCGGTTTTCTGGGAGCTCCTGCGGAATGTCCTGCGGATATATCCGCAGGACACTTTCCCCGTGGGCACATGGCGTAAATCTCACACATACGCATGTCTCATTTCAGCAGCGTCAGTGCGCCTGTGAAGCTGGATGTACGCGTCCCAGCTTCAGAGAGGCGCACTGCGCATGACTATTAAAATAAAAGTATATAAAAATGTTTGGAATTTTTTTTATAAAGAAAAAAATATTGGAGTTTAAATCAACTAAATTTTCCCAACTAAAAATAAAATAATGTAAAAAACAAACATATTTCGTATCTTTGTGTCCAATAATGTCTAATTCAGCTAATTCAAATATAGAAATATTTATTAAAATACGAAACAATATGACTTGTATGTTAAGCATCAAAGAAAGAATTGAAACTTCAGAATTGCTGCTATTTAATCCCTGCACTTAACCCCAAAAATGCAATGATAAATGATTAAGACAGCATAAGTACCCCAAAACTGTATCAATAAAATTGTCAGCTAGACAGCCCTCATCCAGCTCGATTGATAACCAAAAATATAAAAATGTTATGTGTCTCAGAAAATGGCAACACTATTTTTTAAATTTTCAAGAAGTTCTGTAATTAAATTAACTACAAAAATAAAAGAAGTTAAAGATGTTTTGGCTCCATGGTTAAGTATGGCTCTATGTCTGAAACGCGTTGGATTTGAATTGATGCAATATTTTTATGTACCTGGAACCTTTTAAGCTGTACTAAGAAATTGGTGAAGTTTTATATCCAAACTGTTGGTTCCATTCTGTAACATTTGTGCAAGTTTCTGCTTTGGCTGCTAGGTGGTGTCACACTGTTGTTGCGGGTGATGTTTGATAACATCAATCTTATTTTATTCCTGGGACTTGCGGCTCTGTCCAGTCTAAAGCTACAGGGTTAATCTTGTGGTTTTGTTTCTGTCTACTGTCAGCACTGTGTGGGGTAGTTCTATTGAAACCTCAGAGAGCCAACTCCCACTGCCAGTCAAAAGACATTCTATCCTGGTGACAGAGCTCATCTGCTAAAAAGGTGCATTGATGGACCAAGTCATAAGCGCCCGTCACACATAGTGATGTTGTTAGCGAGATCGCTGAAACGTCACAGATTTTGTGACGCAACAGCGACCTCGCTAGCAATCTCGCTATGTGTGACACATAGCAGCGAGCAGCTCCCCGCTATGATATCGCCGATCGTACTTAAACGTCCTGGTTCATTTTTTGATCATTGATGTCCAGCTGGACAGCATGCATAGCTTTGTTTTTGCTTTGTCTTTTCAACGCCGGTCAGAATAGCTGCTGTGTGACAGGATGCCAACGACCGCCTAGGATCACCGTATCATTGTTGTGTCGTTACTTAGATCTGCCTGTTTGACAGCTCACTAGCGACCATGTAGCAACGTACCAGTGATCCTGACCAGGTCGTATCGTTGTCGGGATCACTGGAACGTCGCTACATGTAACAGGACCCTTACTATTGGGGACAAGGTGTTGTTATCTACTAGAAATATCAAACACAAGGTTCCCCTCTGATAAGATGGGTCCCAAGTTCATCATTCCTTATGAGATTATTGAGGTAGTGAATCCAGCTCCTGCCTCATTCCAGATCTTTTTCACGAGTCTTTGCTAAAGAGATATTATTTGTCGGAGTACCCTTGTTAATAACCTCCCTCGAACTGTGTTGGTTGGAGGCAACTTCAAATATGAAGTAGAAAGAATCCTTTATTCCATGATAATAAAGCATTCATTGTAGTACCTTGTTCATTTGAAAGACTATGGACAAGAGGAAAGATTGTGAGTGTCAGCTGATAACGTCAATGCTGATAATCTAACCATAAATTTCCCTGTAAACGTGGTAAGCCTGGTCCTAAGTGTTTGAAGGCCCCCCCATAAGAGGGGGGGTAATATAACATCTGTGCCGGTTTCTGCTTTGGCCACACTGTTGTTGCGGATGATACTTGACAGCATCAATCCTATTTTATTCCTGGGCCTTGTGTCTCTTTCCAGTCTGGAAGATATGGGGTTAATCTCGATGTTTTCGTTTCTGTCTGCTGGCAACACTGAGTGAGGCTGTTCTATTTAAACCCCAGAAAGCCAGCTTATACTGCCAGTCAATAGATATTCTATCCTGACGTGTGCACCTCTGTCTTGTGCTCCGGATTTTGACCTGAAATTCCTGTTCAGTGACCTCGCCTTTACATTTGACTACCCACTTGTTGTTTGAGTCTACTCCTGACGTGACCTCCTGGATCTGACTTAGCTTCCTGACTATCCTTCTTGCCAGCTTGCAAGACAGAATAGCAGCTGACTCTATGGCCCTTAGCCAGAGACCTCTGTTTAAGTCCAAATACCTGTACAGGGGTTAATGGGTGAAGACCAGGGCATCCCCCAGGTTCTGGGAAAAAGAGTGGCTTGTGCCAAGCCTTTTCGTGGTAGTCAATTTGGAGCTGCCATTAACTGTGCGTACGTGACTCCTATGTTTTGCTTTGTCAAAAACAATAATCTCCTGGTCATGAAGGGGGTTAAAAATAGATTTTCCTCTACTTACATTTGCTCATAGTTAAGCTATTCTGCAAGCACAGTCAATGCCTAATACTTTATGTATGATTATTTAATATGATTTTAAATGAATATTTAGAATTATAGTATTGTTATGAGCAAGCATAATAACAAAATACTATTAAGCGACCAATTTCCCCGGAAGAAACAAGGTACAGAGACAAGCGCCATTATAATGATGAATCATAGTGTGATATTCAACCTTGTTTGCAAAAAACAGATCATCAAACAAATCCTATATAAACATTGAAGAAACCATTTTCCTATTTTAAAGCTGCTGGAGGTGTCCGTGTATATTGGCATATTTATGTTCCTCAGCTATAGTTGCCCAGCGATTATATTTCACATGAAGTTAACATCAACTTTAATTTATATTTATTAGTCTCTTAAGAAGCTCATGTCCCTAAGTAGAATATAGGCAGCACTGATACAGATGCTTCATTTGGTCATCAGAGGCATAATCACTTAATTTTCAGGCAATGTGTTCACCAAAGAGAATGGGAAAAGAAAACAAAAAGTGCACCGATCTAAAGGTAGCTGTATAGATAATTTGTAGGTGAATGTTATATTTTCATACACTCACCTTATACAAGCCTTGTTAACTTGCTTATCGATCCTTTAGGACCTCAGATCTCAATGGAGAGTTCTCCTTCCCAAACAGTAAGCTGCAGACTCCTGGTGGCTATTCTGTAACTCAGCCCGAGTTACCATAGGAAAAATATCAATGTCAAATCCTCCAGGCAGTGTGCGCTCCCAAACAATTTGATCATACAGGCTGTAATTATTTCCTATACAATTTTTTATTATTTTTACAAGAACAAACAACGCGTTTCGACAAACAAATGTCTTCCTCAGGTACATTGTCTAGATGCACTAAATTTCTGACTAGAGTTTATATTAAATTCTATAGGAAGTACTAACAGCTCCATTTGGGTGGGGACCAAGTCTGGCCAGTTTTTGACACACCCATTAGAAATTGCATTGCAGGTCGGTAGTTTGTAGAAATCCTTACACCATACAAATAAATGGAGAAAAAAAAAATTGCTTTATATGAGTGTTTTTTATTAAGAGTTTTTCAGTGTTTTATGAGTGTTTGATAAACTCTTTTATACAAATATGCTTTTAAACCTAAAGGCTGCTTTACATGTTACAATTTATCGTGCGATCGCAATTGCGATCGCACCCGTCCCCATCGTTTGTGCGGCACGGGCAATTTCTTGCCCGTGTCGCACAATGCTGTAACCCCCCATCACACGTACTTACCTTCCAAATGACGTCGCTGTGGGCGGCGAACATCCACTTCCTGAAGGAGGAGGGATGTTTGGCGTCATAGCGACATCACACAGCGGCCGCCCAATAGAAGCTGAGGGGCAGAGATGAGCGAGACGTAAACATCCTGCCCACCTCCTTCCGCATTGGCGGCGGCTGCAGGTAAGCTTCAGTTTATCGTTCCCGAGGTGTCACACGGAGCGATGTGTGCTGCCTCGGGAACGATGATGAATAACGTGTCAACGATGAAGGAGAAGGTGAGTATTTCTGCTCGTTCATAGCTGTCACATGCTACGATATCACTAACGATGCCGGATGTGCGTCACTTACGACGTGACCCCGCCGACATCTCGTTAGATATATCGTAGCGTGTAAAGCCTGCTTAACAAAGGTAGTAAATAGTTACATGTAATTATATATCACATCTTAATGGGTTTTTTTTTCTTCATTTAATTGTATGGTGTAAGGATTTCTACAAACTACCAACCTGCAGTGCAATTTCTAATGGGTGTGTCAAAAACCGGCCAGACTTGGTCCCCACCCAAATGGACGTGTTAGTACTTCCTATAGAAGTATAGGAATATATATATACTATAGTATATAGTATTTAATATAAAATCTAGTCAGAAATGTAGTGCATCTAGACGATATACCTGAGGAAGACATTTGTTTGTCGAAACACGTTGTTTGTTCTTGTAAAAATAGGAAAAAATTGTATAGGAAATAATTACAGCCTGTATGATCAAATTGTTTGGGAGCGCACACAGCCTGGAGGATTTGACATTGAATTTTCAGGCAATGGCAACTTGGACATCTCTAAGGCGGGCTTTACACGCTGCGACATCGCTAGCATCGGCTAGCGATGTCATGTGCGATAGCACCTGTCCCCGTCGGTGGCACAATATGTGGTGATTGTTGCCATAGCGAACATTATCGCTACGGCAGCGTCACACGCACATACCTCTGCAGCGACGTCGCTGTGACCGGCGAACCACCTCCATTCTAAGGGGGCGGTTCGTTCAGCGTCGCAGCGACGTCACAGCAGCGTCACTGAACCGCCGCCCAATAGAAAAGGAGGGGAGGAGATGAGCGGCCGGAACATGCCGCCCACCTCCTTCCTTCCTCCTTTTCTGGTGGACGCAGGTAAGGAGATGTTTGTCGTTCCAGCGGCGTCACACATAGTGATGTGTGCTGCTGCAGGAACGACAAACAACATCGTTACTGCAGCAGCAACGATAATTGAGAATAGGGGGTGATGTCACTGATGAGTGATTTTGAACGTTTTTGCAATGATTTAAAATCGCTCATAGGTGTCACACACAACGACATCGCTAAAGCGGCTGGATGTGCGTCACAAATTTCGTGACCCCAACGAGATCGCTTTAGCGATATCGTAGCGTGTAAAGCCACCCTAAAATATGCTGTCCTCCCACTACATTTTTTAATGAACACCATAAGGCCACGTTCACAGATTCAGTATTTGGTCAGTATTTTACATCAGTATTTGTAAGCCAAAAAAAGACTATTTTGAGCGTGAGAAATTCCAGGCTTGCCGCTGACCATGAGTGACCTATGGAGCCTCATTCCCGGAACAAAGCTCCAAAAGCATCGATGGGTGCCATGGGACATTACACTTTGGATTATTTTGGAACTTCTAGAATTTATTTTGATGTAATAAATTGGTGAATAAGAGAGTGTGGAACAGTCTTTGTTCAAATAAACTTTTTTTTCCCGGTGTCTGTGTGTTTTTTTAACTCTATACTCTCCAGGTTAGCATTGAGTGTGTCTGATAGATGACTATCTATTACTAACTTCTGGGTTGATGTCAGCTGTCAATTCACAGCTGACATCAATTCCACAGGTATTACCCCGATTGCAAATGTACCTGGGTAACACACAAGAATTGGAGCATCTAATGTATGCCTCACTTCTGGGGAGGCTGTGAGCTGCTATTTTTAAGCTGGGAAGAGCACAATAAGCATGGGTTTTCCCAGCCTGATAATGCCAGCCCTACGCTGTCTTCTTTACCTTGGCTGGTTATCAAAAATAGTGTGTACCCCATGCCATTCTTTTTTAATTATTTAAATAAATGATTAAAAAAAAAAAAAACGTAGTGGGATCCCAACTATTTTGGATAACCAGACAAAGTAAAGAAGACAGCTAAGGGTTGCAGCCCATAGCTGTCTGTTTTTCCTGCTCTGGCTATCAAGAATAGGTGGAAGCCCAAGTCCTTTTTTTTATCTTTATTGTTCACAGCAGTATACAGTCATCTTCCACAAGAAATAAAGTTGTTGATTGACTGCGCTGCTGCCTTTCAACAAACTTTAACATACAAACAGTACCCGAACTCAAAGACTGTTTTTTTAAAAAAAAAATCTGTGTTCGATTTCAAGCTCTAGACACCCAATGTCCTGTACGAATCCCAAACTTTACTGTTTGGGATCGCTCATCCTTAATAATAGCCTATAATTTTTTATTTTCTTATTATAAAGGCAACACTGACAGATTATGGTCTTTCACTTACTTTTTATCATTACAAGATTTAGAACATTTTAGATACTTGTATATTCTTACCTGGCTCAATGTCAAGTGAGTAACTGTCAATCTGCAAATTGAGGAGCTGAGCTACAGCATTACAAAAATCTTCCAAAACACAATGGACTGCCTCAGTGACATTATAGGGCACAGACTTGGTAAATTTTAGCTTGCTGTTCACAATTACACTCCCTTTCTTGAAGTTAAGGATTTCAAGGTGCTTAAATCCTGTGAGATTTGATTGAAGATATGGAAGCAGCTGTAAAAAAGAAACACTTGTGTTATATTAAAAGTCTTCACTGTCTGTACTTGTAACTTGTATATTCTTTGTTGTTTGTCAGTTTAAGTAGCAGTTAATTTTATGCATTAAAGTTCTTTTACACATTAATTTACAGGAGAATGCTAGGTTCCTGGAAAATATCCAAGAATGTGCAAAACATTTAGGCAGGTGTCGAAAAGATGCTGAAAAGTAAGAATAATTTTAAAAAATAGAAGTGATAATACTTTATTTTATCAATTAACAAAATGCAAAGTCAAAAAACAAAAGAAAAATCTAAAATTAAATCAATATTTAGTGTGATCGTCATGATTGTGCCATCAAAGCATCAATTCTTCTTGGTACGACTTTACACACTAATTTAATGGACTAGAAAGGGAAGTTATTCCGAACATCTTAGACAACTAATCACAGATCCTCTGTGGACGTACACTCAGTTAATCAATAGCTATGGTGGGTAAACACTGAGGCCATTCAGTTAGCTCACATTTTATGCCATGTGTTGAGGTCAGAATCCGAAAAAAGAGGTGTGTAGAGTCCAGATGAGCACCGTAACAAGACCTTTGGGGGATTATTAGGGGATTCTTTGGTGTTTTTAGTAAGATTGAAGGTCTAAAAAAATAAAATAAATCATAGAGTGAAAAACCTTTTTAATGTTGCAAGAAGTCAATATATTTTTATATCTCTGAAAAAAAACCAAAAGCTGCAATCTGGTTGGTTTCAACGGAACAATAGTTTCATAAAATAGTATTTATGAAGGAGGCCCATAGTGGTACTCTATAACATGTCTGATTTAACTAAATAAGATGGGATTAGTATGTTTTATGAGTAACCAGCAAAAGAAATGAAGCTTTTAAATAGAAGATAACAAGTGTTCAATTGGAATGTAGCTCTGAGAAAATTTGGTGCTCAAAAAAGTGATTAATATGAATTTATCTTCCAAGTACTACCGTGTTTTCTTGAAATTAAGACACTGTTTTAAAGTATTTTTTTCCTCGAAAAATGCGGCAGGGCTTATTTTTGGGGAAGCATGGGTTGGGGGTAAGTTTACCCCCCAAAATAGGCAGACGCCCCACAGGAGAGTCACACTAACCATACCACAGACATATGCGTCACTCTCAGGTTCTCCTGCGATCCACAGCAGGCACCCTCAGGTCCCTGTGTGCTCCACAGAGGTCTTCCCCTGCTTCTGGCCGACACTCACACACACATCAGATCGCAGGACCATCATACATATACACAAACATCCAGTTATACCATACTACTTCTGGCCGGCAGTGCAGTTGAATGCGAGGACCTGTGGTGAAATGCATTGATGTGTTTCACTGCAGGTCCTTGATGCATTCCACAGCAGGTCCTTGCGTTCCATTGCATTCCAGGTCCCCAAAGCAGTACGGTATACCCAGATGTGTATGTGTTCCACCGCAGGTCCTTGCTGCGTTCCATAACAGGTCCTAATGTTCCACAACATCTCATTTGGGGTCTAGAGAGTACGATTGCGAGGTCTTGCTTCTCTCTTTTGGGGGTATCTGCTTTCTTTAATAAAATGTCTTGCAGTAGTCTATCTTTTTTAGCTACATGGACACTTCATTATTGAACCACAACCAGGGCTTATTTTTGGGGTAGGGCTTCTATTTAAACCTAATTCTGAAAAGGCAAAAAATTACTGCTAGGGCTTAACTCAGGGTACGGTTTATTTTCGGGGAAACACAGTATCTGCTCTTTCTTGTTACACTCCAAGAAAAATTGTTCTTTGACAAGTCCAGCACACTTTTCTCTATAGTTACATTACTTATTATCATTATGGGAGTGCCATTGCATTGTAGATCAGTAAATGTATTGCAGGCCTAGTTATCACCTTGTGTGTTCTTCTAAAGCACTGATTACTTGCTTTAATTGCTTTGATTACTGCTTTGCACACTCTTGGCATTCTCTTGATGAGCCTCAAGAGGTAGTCACCGGATATGGTTTTCACTTCACAGGTCTGCCCTGTCAGGTTTAACAAAAGTGGGATTTCTTGCCTTTTAAGTGCGGTTGGGACCATAAGTTGTGTTGTGCAGAAGTCTAGTGGATACACAGCTGATAGTCCTACTGAATAGACTGTTAGAATTTGTATTATGGCAAGAAAAAAGCAGCTAATTAAAGAAAAACGAGTGGCCATCATAACTTTGAGAAATGAAGGTCAGTCAGTCCGAAAAATTGGGAAAACTATGAAAGTTTCTCCAAGTGCAGTGGCAAAATCAAATGCTACAAAGAAATTGGCTCACATGAGGACCACCCCAGGAAAGGAAGACCAAGAGTCGCCTCTGCTGAGGATTAGTTTATCCGAGTCCCCAGCCTTAGAAATCGCAGGTTAACAGCAGCTCAGATAAGAGACCAGGTCAATGCCACACAGAGTTCTAGCAGCAAACACATCTCTAGAACAGCTGTTAAGAGGAGACTTTTTGCAGCAGGCCTTCATGGTAAAATAGCTGCTAGGAAACCACTGCTAAGGACAAGCAACAAGCAGAAGAGACTTGTTTGGGCTAAAGAACACAAGGAATGGACATTAGACCAGTGGAAGTCTGTGTTTTGGTCTGATGAGTCCAAATTTGAGATCTTTGGATCCAACCACCGTGTCTTTGTGCGACCAAAAAAGGTGAACGGATGGACTCTACATGCCTGGTTCCCACCGTGAAGCATGGAGGAGGACGTGTGATGGTGTGGGGGTGATTTGGTGGTGACACTGTTGGGGATTTATTCAAAATTTAAGGCATACTGAACCAGCATGGCTACCACAGCATCTTGCAGCGGCATGCTATTCCATCCGGTTTGCGTTTAGTTGGACCATCATTTATTTTTCAACAGGACAATGACCCCAAACGCACCTCCAGGCTGTGTAAGGGCTATTTGACTAAGAAGGAGAGTGATGGGGTGTGACGCCAGATGACCTGGCCTCCACAGTCACCAGACTTGAACCCAATCGAGATGGTTTGGGTTGAGCTGGAGTGCAGAGTGAAGGCAAAAGGGCCAACAAGTGCTAAGCATCTCTGGGAACTCCTTCAAGACTGTTGGAACACCATTTCCTGTGACTACCTCTTGAAGCTCATCAACAGAATGCCAAGAGTGTGCAAACCAGTAATCAAAGCAAAAGGTGGCTACTTTGAAGAACCTAGAAGATAAGACATATTTTCAGTTGTTTCGCACTTTTTTGGTAAGTATTTCATTCCACATGTATTAATTCATAGTTTTGATGCATTCAATGTGAATCTACAATTTTCAGAGTCATGAAAATAAAGAAAACTCTTTGAATGAGAAGGTGTGTCCAAACTTTTGGTCAGTACTGTATATTTAATTCTTCCTGTTTAACTGGACACATGATATAACAGTAGCCGCAAAGCAGAATATATATATTTTTATATCAAGCCTCTCTGTGGCAGAGTTATTAGCAATCAAAATATTTGACACAATCAAAGTTGATTTTTGTTAATCCCCGGGCAATTTTCCGTTTTTAAGTTTTCATAACTTTTTTATTTTTCTGTCAATATGGCTTATTGTTTTGCAGGATGAGTTGTACTTTTGAATGAAACCATTCATTTTACCATTTAGTGTATTAGAAAACGGGATAAAAATTCCAATTGTTTTTGAGGCTTTTATTTACCACATTCACAATATGGTAAAACTGATGTGTCCATATGATGCCTGACATCTGTACGAGTTTTGTAGCTACCACAAATGTATAATTTTACTTTTATTTATGGGGTTAAAAAAACGTTCTTCCCAAAAAAGAATAGCGCTTTTGTTGCCATTTTCCAAGACCCGTTGCATTCTCATTTTTCAGGATCTGGGGCTCAGTAATGGCTTAATTTTTGCATCTTGAGGTGACATTTTTAATTATACTACTTTTGTGCAGATACTACATTTTGATCTCCTGTTATTCCCTTTTAAAAAAAATATTGCGGCAACCAAAAAACATAATTTTTACGTTTGGAATTTTTTTCTCGCCACGCTGTGTACCGATCAGATTAATTGATTTTATATTTTGATAGATCAGGCATTCCTAAACTTGGCAATACCAAATATGAAGGTTTTTTTTTTTTAAAAAATTACTTATTTTCAATGGGGTGAAGGAGGGGTGATTTGAACTTTTTTTTTCATATTTTTTTTAAACTTTTTTTATTTACTTTACTAGAACCTCTAAGGGACTTTATCATTGCACTGTATGGTCGCTCTGATCAGCAGAAATGCTTATGTCCTGTGAGTGCCGGCGATCTGTTGGCTCTCACAGGAAATGAGTCATGGCAGCAGGCAGCCTCAGGGGTCATCATCTGACCCCGCACTACCATTGGACCCCATTGGCACCTCATGATCGTGTCACAGGGCCATCGATGGTGACGAGGAACAGCCTGATCCCTGCTGTGGCCATTTTAATCACGCTGCCAGTATGTTCTTTTTCTCCTGTGTGTTGCTGCCTACTTATGATTAGGCAATTTTATACAGGAGAAAAAAGTACACACCTAAGTGAAAGCCCTCTGAAAAAGCCTACTTGAACTTAATGAAAATTAACTCATAAGGTGCCAATTGCTTTGGTTGCTAATATTTTTACAAGGGAGAGGCAAAATAAAAAAAATATATAAATATTATTCTGTTCCGCAGCCACTGTTACATCATGTGCAAGTAGAACATGAAAGATTTGATGAAAGATATCCTTTAATATTTTGTATCCACCTCCCATTCTGCTCCGTAGTCTCTGAGAGGAAGAAGTAGTCCATCATTATCTTATGTCCTGGAGATTGTATCATTCTATGGACTTTTTTTTATGAAAAACCCATACGCAGACAAAACAGTAAGTGTGTGCACTAATATGAGCACACCGAGGAAAGTACAACAATGAAAAAAAAAAAAGAAAAAGAAACATTACTTATCTTTTAAACATTTCCATCTATCAATTGAAGTTAAACTAAATGTATTCTCTTTAATGTAAGATCAACTGTGGGGGTGTTGAACTTTAAAAAAAAAATCACAAAAAGGTAGATAATTCCTATGTAGGGTTTTGTAAATGACATATGCCATCTCATTGATCTTTCTACAATACCTAAACTTCTTTTTATTAGCTCTCTTCAAGAATTCTATTAGAAAGATCAAAAGATCTTGACTTTCTTTGTTGGAAAATCAAGTAAATCACAGCCTAGGTATATCACAGCTCTGCCATGTGAATACATATCTCTTTGTAGTAAAGAATGTTTACTCACCAGGTGGAGGAATTGCTGTTCAAGTGCTCTGTATTCTGGGGAACTTTTATTGAACAGGTCCTCAGAAAATGGCATATTAGTCACCCGAAGACTAAAGAACACAACAAGTTCTTTTCCCTTGTCGGCAGAAGGTTCCACGCTAGATGTTTTATGTTCTAATGAAGAGGAGGCTGTAGGAATACTTGGGAGATTATCCATACTCGAGGTAGAGGATTCGATTTCTTCCTCTTTCTTGTCTATGACTTCATGTACTTTCTCTGTATCAATACTATGCATGCCGCTTTCTGTCACACTGGTATGTGTGAAGCTCGATTCTATGACTGTATAGCTAGAAGCAGAAGGTGTCACATTATCATCATTACTATCATACTGATTATTGCCTTTAGTAATGCCTGAGCTGGTAGACATTGGAGTTGTTACTTCAAACAATGGAGTTAATTGTTGAGTAGTTTGCTCATTTACATCATCTATTTCAAGAGATGAGCTTTCAATTTCATTTACTTTTCCCAAAGTTGTTTGTTCAAATGCTGATCCTGCTTCTTCCAAACTTTCTGCAACATTTACAGTGGGTTTGTCCCAGATTCCTTCTTCCAGAGTAGTTTCTCTGAATTCTTCAAATGTTTGCATTGTTTTGTCAAATAGCTGTAATGGTTCTGTAGTCATTTCTTGCATTACCACATGAGTTGTTTCTTCAGGTAGGTCAATACTAGAGACAGACGTACTCTCTTCATAGAAAGAATGGGGTATAGTTACAATATCTGGCTGCAGTTCTGGAGTTGGCGAAACAAAAACTATATTGGGATCTATATAAGCAGGTAATATTTTCACAGTATTCATGGAACCTGGCTCTGTCGTTGAAGTTTCATCCCCTGACAGAATGACATTAGCGTTTTCTGAGTTGAATGAATCTGAAGTGTGGGAAGTAAAAGATGGTTTGTAGGTAGGTACGTTTACATCCATCGAATTCTCATCATGAGACCCATCTGTAATATGAAAATATAAATATCATAAGTATATTACTGTTTTGCAAGGCAAATAGGGAAGAAGTATATAAAGACATAAAAAATAGTAATATTATTATTATTGAAGTAATATATCTCCTTGCTCAGTATCTACTTTTTATTCCCATGTTACAAATCCTTCGCCTCTCCAATCCATCTTGAACTGGGCAGCCAGAATTGATTTTTTGTTCAGCTGCTACACCAACGCCTCCACCTTATCCCAGTCATTGCACTGGTTACTCATCCATTACACAGTAAAATATAAATGTATCTATCTCACCAGCAAAGCTCTTCACATTTCATTACTGCCAAAATCTACATCCTTATCTATTTCTATCATCTTACTAACATCCTCTATAATCCAAATATCCCACTTCCATCTCCAAGACATTTTTTATGCTGCACCAGTTTTCTGGAATGCGCTATCCTAGACAAACTTGGTTAATACGTATCCCCCATAATTTTAAGCATGCTCTAAAACTACATAACTTTAGACAGATCTGTCACCTCACTCTATTAATCTAATTATTCCCTGTCCCTCCTTTATACATTTTCCTCAGAATATGGTCTTTACTATTCATCTGTCGCCACATCCTTCATGTACCCAATAGCACTTGGTAACTGTACTTAAACCGACAAGGGCTGAAGACTGATCATTCATAACTATTTGACAATATTTATTAAAATAATGGCTGGACCATACCTGACAAGAACTCTCTACCTATTGTGTCTCCAGTATCTCTTTATAAATTGTAAGCTTGCAAGCAGGGCCCTCTCTCCCCCTGTACTGTTGTACTATGTGTTACTTGGTAATGTCATTGTATGTACATGTCTCTGATTAATTGTAAAGTTCCGTAGACCATGTCGAGACAATATATGTATACAAACATTATTATATAAATATTACATTAACCTAGTTTCACTAAAATTGCATCAAATTTGAAATGACTGGTCAAAAATATGTAAAGTGCATGACATATTGTACCGTAGTATCCATACTAAACACGAGACAGCACAACGGATACTGTAGTTTTGTAAAGCTGTAATATCTTCCTTTGCCACATGTAATTAACAGTACATCAGTCACACTGTGTATTTGACTGCTGACATTGACCCTTATTAGTTATTCATTCTATTTACAATCCCCTACGTATTAGTTCAATAACATCTAAATATATTGACAAAATTATTTTTATACCTAATTTCCATTTTCTAGTTTGCAACTGAAAATATGTTTTTTGCATAGAAATCAACTTTTCCATCTTGATATCTCTACAATTATAATTGATTGAGAGCCATTTATATCATACAGTGGGGAAAAAAAGTAATTAGTCAGCCACCAAATGTGCAAGTTCTCCTACTTAAAAAGATGGGAGAGGCCTGTAATTGACATAGGTAGACTACAACTATGAGAGACAAAATGAGAAAACAAATCCAGAAAATCACCTAGTCTGATTTTGCAAGATTTGTTTGCAAATTATGGTGGAAAATACGTATTTACTCACCTAAAACATGCAAGATTTCTGGCTCTCATTCTCACAGACCTATAACTTCTTCTTTAAGAGGCTCCTCTGTCCTCTACTCATTGCCTGTAGTTGTGGAACCTGTTTGAACTTGGTATCAGTATAAAAGACAGCTGTCCACAACCTCAAACAGTCACACTCCAAACTCCACTATGGTGAAGACCAAAGAACTGTTGAAGGATACCAGAAACAAAATTGTAGCCCTGCAGCAGGCTGGGAAGACTGAAACTGCAATAGGCAAGCAGTTTGGTGTGATGAAATCAACTGTGGGAGCAATAATAAGAAAATTGAAGACATACAAGACCACTGATAATCTCCCTTGATCTGGGGCTGCATGCAAGATCTCACCCTATTTGGTCCAAATGATCACAAGAACGGTGAGCAAAACTACCAGAACCACACGGGGGGACTTAGTGAATGACCTGCATAGAGCTGGGACCATGGCAACAAAGGCTACTATTAGTAACACACTACGCCACCAGGGACTTACATCCTGCAGTGCCAGACGTGTTTCCCTGCTTAAGAAAATAAATGTCCGAGCCAGTCTCAAGTTTGCTAGAGAGCATTTGGATTATCCACAAGAGTATTGGAAGAATGTCATATGGTCTGATGAAACTAAAGTAGAACTGTTTGGTAGAAACACTACTCATCGTGTTTTGAGGAGACAGAATGCAGAGCTGCAGATAAAGAACATCATACTTACTGTGCAACATGGGGTAGCAACATCATGTGTGGCGCCCTGGAAAAACCAGGTAGTCACAGATAGGCCCCCGCATAACACCTTCCCCCCACTAGGAAACACACAGCCAATCAGAAAACCTAGTCACCCCCCTTAGGGAAAGATAGACACACCAGTGGGCGTGACCAGGCAGTTGGGACATACCCACCCAGGGGTCCAGACAGCCCGGGGTGAGAAAAAGAAGAGAAGTGAAGTGCAGTCGGTGGTAGAGGATGGAGATGAGTGTGGGCTGGAGCTAAGTGTAGCTCCAGCAGGAAAGTCCAAGTTGAACAGCACTAGGGTAGGAGCCCTAGTGCCACAGGCTAAAAGGCAGACGGTGGTGTTATGATTCCATGGAAGACCACCACAAATCATTGGTAAAAGGTGACAAGAGCATTGGCAACTAATCTGGCCGCCATCCCCTTACTACCATCACAACTAGAAGTAGCCGAGGGGTGAACTAACATCCTGTGCACCGCGAACCCAGCCGGAGAACTAATTATCCTAAAGGAAGGAAAGATGAATAACTCTCTGCCTCAGAAAATAGACAAGAATAGCAAGCCCCCCACATTCAAAGACTGCGGTGACATAGGAAAAACACAATACACAGATAGATGACAGGATTAGCAAAACGTGAGGCCCCCACTGACTAAAATAGGAAAGGACAGGAAAGGGACTGATGGTGGCCAGAGAAAAAAACCTGCAAAATTCCAAATTCCTGATAGTACAAAAAGGCCCTCAGATCGAACGATCTGAACTCCATCCTATACCAGGTGCTTTTGTCATACCAATGAACAGAAAACAAGAATCAAAACAAATTCAACAAGCCACAAACACATGGACCCAAAGGAGCTCTACTCCAAACAGAACTGCAGGGAGTTCCCCAGCCAAGCAACTGAGGGGGAGAATCCCTGAATGCAAATAAACTGAAAACAACCACAGCAAATGACAAACCCAGATAAGAGCAAAAGAACCAAACAATAAATAAAGAGCAAGCACTTATCTGGGGTAGATGTGGTGTGGAGCAGAATGAAGCAGGCTGGTGATACAAAGAACAACTGAGATCCGGCATGGCCTGCTATCAGACCAGGATTTAAATAAGCAGAGAGTTAGCAAAGGAAACGCCCATTGCACAACACACTTGGTCCAAGTCCAAACCATTCCTGGCCACCAGAGGGAGCCTCCCAGCAGCCAAAACATAACTAACATTCACAACACGGTGGTCTCCGTCAGCAGGAGACGGGAAGACAGCTCGGCAGAACTGAGGTGGACCGGGACAGGGTTGTAGCCCACCGGTACCGACACGGGGGACTGACCCGGAAACCGTAGCACAAAGGGGGGTACTCGGACCCTGAAGCCAGCACCGGAACCCAGCGGAATTTTTATTTCACCGTTTGAGGCCAGGAGTAGAGGTCCTGTCCCACCCAAAGTCCCTCATAGAAGACAACAGCCCACTGATAGGGATAAGAGGTTAACGCCAGGGCCCATAGATCCCACGGGCCAGCGTCTGCGGGCACATCTCCTTAGGCCACATCCAGCCGGGAGCGGACTCCTGAGTTTCACGCTAGGAAGTCCACCTTACACAAAACAGTGCAGAGAAAAGGATAGAGACCACCAGCCGGGTGGGGGACCCAAATGCAACCGGCCGCAGCACCGGCCACCATCACCTTAGTTTACCAGAGACTTGTGTGGTTTATTAACTGTGAGTACACAAACACTCCCTGTGGTCGCTATCCCCTGCACAGAGACACCGGGTCCTGGGGCCACCATCCCTACCCACGGAGGGGTTAACAACTGGCTGCACAACATATTCCCCAGGCGCCCTACAGCAGCAGCGGTGGTGTCCCACTTCACCACACACCGTGGGTGGTGTCACAAACTTAATACGGCCTAGTCTATACATCTACGTCCCCCTTTTATTCGGCATGTCCTTGAGACCCCCGGGTCCGGAGACGCTCGAGCTACCCACCGGAAGGTCTGGGCCCTGGGGCGACACACATGCTGTTGGGCTATTTATTATTATTATTGATTATTATATATATATATATATATATATTATATTATATTATATATTTCTCTGGAAAGGGACCAGGACGACTGATCCGTGTACATGAAAAAAAAGAATAGGGCCATGTATTGTGAGATTTTGAGGGCAAACCTCCTTCTATCAGCAAGGGCATTGAAGATGAAATGTGGTTGGGTTTTTCAACATAATAATGATTCCAAGCACACCGCCAGGGCAACGAATTGGCTTCATAAGAAGCATATGAAGGTCCTGGAGTGGCCTAGCCAGTCTCCAGATCTCAAGCCCATAGAAAACCTTTGGAGGGAGTTGAAAGTCCGTGTTGTCCAGCGAAAGACCCAAAACATCACTGCATTAGAGGAGATCTGCATGGAGGAATGGGCCAACATACCACTAACAGTGTATACCAACCTTGTGAAGACTTACAGAAAACATTTGAGCTCTGTAATTAACCACAAAGGATATAGAACAAAATATTGAGATAAACTTTTGTTATTGACCAAATACTTACTGTATTTTGCACCGAAATTTGCAAATAAACAAAACTTGCCATATCAGACAAGGTGATTTTCTGGATTTGTTTTCTCATTTTGTCTCTCTGGAAGCTTCTGATTTATTGGCAACATCTGAGTTAATTACAGACACACCTGTGAATGTATATTAATGCACACCTGAAACACTGCTTCTTTGTTCAGCATCATGGGAAAGTTAAAAGAAATCAGCTAAGATCTCAGGAAGAGAATTGAGGACTTGCACAAGTCTGCTTCATCCTTGGGTTCAACTTCCAGATACCTGAAGGTGCCTTGTTCATTTCTACAAACAATTATACGCAAGTACAAACAAGATGGGAATGTCCAGCCATCATACTGCTCTAGAAGGAAACGGGCTGTGTGTACCAGAGATGAAAGTGCTTTAGTCAGACATGTGCATGTTAACCCAAGAACAAAAGCAATAGACTTTGTGAGGATGCTGGCGGAAGCTGGTAAGATTGTGTCATTATCCACAGTGAAATGAGTAGTGTATCAATATGGGCTAAAAGGCCACTCTGCCAGGAAGAAGCCATTACTCCAAGAGAAACATCCAAAAGCCAGATTAATGTTTGCAATTGCACACAGGAACAAAGGACTTAATTTTGGGAAACATGTCCTGTGGTCTGACAAAACTAAAATTGAACTGGTGGTAGTGGGGGTGGCAGCATCATGCTGTGGGGTTTTTTTGCTGCAGGAGGGATTGGCGCACTTCACAAAATAGATAGCATCATGAAAAAAGAAGATTATGTGGAAAAACTGAAAGCAACATCTCAAAACATCCACCTGCAACTTAAAGCTTGGGCAGAAGTGGATCTTTCAAATGGACAATGACTGGCAGCATACTGCCAAACTGGTTACAAAGTGACTCAAGGATAACAAAGTCAATGTTTTGGAGTGGCCATCACAAAGCCCTGATCTCAATCCTATTGAAAATTATATGGGCAAAGCTAAAAAAGGCAGGTGCGAGCAAGGCGACCTACAAACACAGCTCAGTTACACTAGGTCTGTCAGGAAGAATGGGCCAAAAATCCTAACAACTATTGTGAGAAGCTTATGAAAGGATATCCAAAATGTTTGACCCCCAGTCATACAGTTTAAGGGCAGTGGTACAAAATACTAATGAAATGGATGGAAACTTTTGACTTTGCAAAAAGTAATAAAAATGCCTTAAAACATTCTCTCTCTCATTATTCTGGCATTTGGCAAATATTAATAACTTTGGTAATCCTAATTGACTTAAAACGGGAAAGGTTTATTTTGATATCATGTCAGATAGTGACAAAAACATGCACATGTATCTTTTTACGCTTATGTAAACGTCTGGTTTCATCTGTATTTATAGGTCTGAAACCTTTGTCATTCAAGCTCTATTTCTCAGCCAATGCTGCCTCCTTATGATTGATTTAAAGCCTCTGTGCTTTGTGACTTCAGGTAAAGGAGCTGTTAGTCAAACAGGACGAGGTGATGCAGTGTTGAGGAATAGAGCTGGTGTGACATAGGCTTTATAGAACAAAATAGGGACGGCACCACCATTAAATATATATAGGTAATGGAAGTGTGCTTCAACCCATAAATAGAATCTGGAACACAACACATGGGAAAGAGTGAGCACAACTACACCAAACATGTACTGGAAAATCCAGGATAATGGAATCAAGCAAGAGGAGTCCCTTATTGCATGCAAAAAGTGTGAAAAAGTTTATTAGTAACACAGAGAAATATTGTTAAGACCATTTAAAAATGGGAAAGATCAAAAGAATGATCTACCCATGAGCAAATTGGCACATCACCAACCAAAACCTCATGAATTAATATAAAGCATACAAGCTCAAAATAGCAGTACCAAAGGACAGTATACAGCAGTACATAGTCACCAATTGTAGGATTCACATAAATATGGTACAGATCAAAGAGAGCTAATACAATACCAGGTAAGTAAATAGTGAGGGAGGTGGTATGGGTGCACCTGCCCCACGCGTTACGCCACCATATGTGGCTTCATCAGGGGTACATATGGTGGCGTAACGCGTGGGGCAGGTGCACCCATACCACCTCCCTCACTATTTACTTACCTGGTATTGTATTAGCTCTCTTTGATCTGTACCATATTTATGTGAATCCTACAATTGGTGACTATGTACTGCTGTATACTGTCCTTTGGTACTGCTATTTTGAGCTTGTATGCTTTATATTAATTCATGAGGTTTTGGTTGGTGATGTGCCAATTTGCTCATGGGTAGATCATTCTTTTGATCTTTCCCATTTTTAAATGGTCTTAACAATATTTCTCTGTGTTACTAATAAACTTTTTCACACTTTTTGCATGCAATAAGGGACTCCTCTTGCTTGATTCCATTATCCTGGATTTTCCAGTATATGTTTGGTGTAGTTGTGCTCACTCTTTCCCATGTGTTGTGACATAGGCTTTAGACCTACAATAGCTCTTTAGCATCATTTGCATATCACTTCAAATGTTGATTTCTCTCTAACCGAGAAATGGATTAGTCATGTAAAGGTATTGCTGGACTTGTCTTTGGAAGATAATATGTTTTAAGGGGCTACAAGTACATATAAGTAGTTTGGTGTGTGAAGTCTCCCTTTAAACTATCAAGCTACATATGGATGTAAACTAGTACACTTTACTTCTCACAATGTGGTCAGGATGTATTTTTTGTAGGGTGTAGAAGAAAAACGAGATCCACTGGGCTCTGCTGGAAAAGATGGCCTGTCATAAATAGAGGTATAGACACTATATTGAGGCGCGATAAACTTATTGTACCGCTACCTACCTATGAGCCATCATCTTTTCCAGCAGCGCACAGTGGTTCACTATTTTCCTTTACCACCCAACGGAATTTATTGTGGTTGCCTACATGCATAACTGGCACAAAGAGTAGCAACAACTCGTCCTCTCTTTACAAGTTTTCAGAGTTGTGCCTAAGCATATTTCGCTAAAGTGAGCAATTCTGCCTACTCTCTGAGTTACAACGTTTACCCATAACCTCTACGCTATGGACATCTGATTTTTAGTCCTTCTCTTTCACAAATTTGAAAAATTACAGCAAGGCTGGGGTTGAATTGCAACTTTAGAAAATTGTAAAAAATATACTATGACCACATGGTTAGAAAATACCATAGGGTTCTCTCAGATGTTAGGTTTTTGTGTGCTTTTTCAGTTATTTGCATGCTTTTTAAACACATTAAACTGCATATATGAATGTACCTGTGAGTTGTCCCCCAAGCCAAGTACATTTTAATCAATAGTGCTTGGAATTATAATAGGTTCCACAATTGGATGGGTTTAAAATAATGTTCCTGTGCTGAGATAATCATATAAATGTGCCGCTGCTGTGTACTGTGTAATGGCTGTGTCTGATCATATACGGATATGGTCTGATCATGCTACAACTCTTGGGTAGGGGAGGAAGTAATAAAGTATACAGACTAATGTAATTTCTGTATACTATATTTTACATCCTCCCCTGCCCAGGAGATGTGGCATAATCAGACCTTGTCCCTGTACGGTCAGACACAGCCATTACACAGTACATAGAGAAACGTATACAAGATTCTCAAAGCACGAGAACATTTTTTTTAAACACATCCAATTGTATAAATTATTATTATTTCAAGATCTATTGACTAAAATGAACTTTAAACGGAACTTTGTTCTTGGGAAAACCCCTTTAAGCCTTGAGTTGTGCTTGCCAGTGAAATCATTTCCAAAGTTGTCTTTTTCTATGAAAAAAATTACGTAAGCACCAATCATCCTCATAAATATTTAACAAGCAGTTTGCTAATACAGTTTAGCTTTAGAAATCATACAATATTTATTTAATCAAGTGTACAGGCTAAGGACATAATCAATTAGAATTTTTAACTAAATGACAGAATGTTCAGATTTTTCCTAATAGTTTTTTGTGTTATATTGAATCTTATAGGTGGAATATAATTTGGAGTTTATAAATACATCTGATTTAGAATATGTTTGATTTCTTTAGTGCTTAGGAAATTAATGTTAAAGCTCCTTTAACACTTTCATAACCTGCTGATTTATTGTTTATGCCCTCTTGTATTTTTCCTCTTTTTCTGCCGAGTGCCATAGTTTATTTTGTTCTGTTAACATAGACATATTATGGTTTGCTTTTAGTTTGATGGGATGTAGGTTTAAATGCAAAAAAACCCAAGGGCAGGTCAGCTCACATGGGAGACAAAGATTCAGTATGCAATGAAGTTTTGTAGTATACCAAGTTTCGAAGTATGAAAAAAATGAAAAACATTCCAGCAAATGAAAAACATTCCTGAAATGTCCATTTATTAATAGAAAAAAGAAAAAATATATATTTTAATTTTAAATGGCAACATTTCTTTTTCATTCAATGTATTAAAATGGAAAAAAGTTCACCTTTTTTAAGTTTTGTTTCTACGGAGTTCAGTTTGCTGTAAAAATTACCTATGAGGGGATTATGATAAGTCTTTGGCTTTATTTATGTTAAAAGTATACCCCAAATATATAAAATATATTTTTTATTAATTCATAATAAAATTAATTCACCCATAGAAAAAACACACAGTTAAAAAAAAAAAAAGTATAAATAAATACATCAGACTTATGTGGTAACCGAAAAATGCATATTTAAAATGCAGTATATTTGGTTATAAATATCCCTAAGCCTATTCCCCCTCTTATTACCTAGATACACACAAAATAGCCTCCCCCAGAAAAGAGGGGGTTCACCCCAAATGGTATCACTGCAAATTTCTTCTCACTTTTTAGCCCAATAGATGGAGAGATTAATAGAGAAAAAATAGAGGAAGGTAGAAAATAAAGATAATAGAGGAAGGTGGGATCATAACATTATTGGGGACTACGCTGTATGTATAGAAACACACATAGAGGCCCAAATGTTAGGCCAATTTATTTGCCTTCCATAAAGTTTTTCAATATATACCTTTTAGTGACACCTACATAACCTGAAATATTGAATTAATTAAACTCTATTATTTTTTTTATCCATGAACATTTGGATAAAAATCTAGAGAAATCTATCTGCAAAGTGGGTCCCCAAATGTTTGACAACAGATCAGAGAAGTGTGCGAGTGAAAATTTCCTGGTCCATTTGTCAGCGTTTCCGGACTGATAATAACTTCCTGGATCGACTGGTCACTATGGATGAGACCTGGATTTTTTTGTATGACCCTGAAAACAAGGATCAGTCAATAGAGTAGAAGCACAGTGGTTCTCCTCGTGTAAAGAAGTTCAGGGTGCAAAATCAGTCACTAAAGTGATGGCATCTGTTTTCTGGGATAAGGAGGGCGTGCTACTAGTGGACTGCCGTCAAAAAGGTTCCACCATCAATGCAAGGTATTGCATTAAACTTTTCGACCAATTGAAGACAATTCTGAGGGCCAAAAGGCGCGGCAAGCTGTCCAACGGAATCTTGTTGCTGCAAGACAACGCCTCCACTCACACTGCACAAGCGACCACCGCAAAACTGGCAGAGCTGGGCTTCCAGCTGGTTGACCACCCACCTTATTCACTAGATCTAGCTCTCTCCAACTATTATCTGTTTCCAAACCTGAAGAAACACCTGAAGGTTACCAAATTTCACACCATTTCTGATACCATAGCTGCTACGGATGCCTGGTCTGAGGCACAACCGAAATCCTTCTTTTTGCTATGCTTACAGAACTTGAGATACTGATGTAAGAAGTGTGTTGACATTAGTTGAGAGTATGTGGAATAAATGTAAAGTTTCATCATCGTATCTCGTTTCTTTCTGGATAATGCCAAAGACTTATCAGCAGCCCCTTGTACAAACATTGATACTCCAGGTTATTACGATTTTGACAAAACCAAACCAAAAAAAAAATTAAAAAAATGCACTATATTGTCTATTTTTTTTTTTTCGTGTTGCCATGTTTTTATTGTTTTGTTGGTGGATTGTTTTTGTGTGGCTAGTTGTTGTTTTTATTGATATTTATTTGTAGTACATTATTTGATCACTTTTTATAGTATTTTTTTACACAGGCAAATTACAACTCTAGCATTTCAATTTACGGTGTTTCCCATAAAGGTTAATTAATTATATACTTTGATGACGCAATAAATTTATTATTCCATTTTTTTTACAACTTTTTCTATATTTTACATTATTTTTTGGTCCCCTTAGGGCAGGGGTGGGCAATTAATTTTCCCATGAGGTCGCATGAGAAATTGGGATGGTTTTAGAGGGCCACACTAATATAATTAGCTCAGTTCTAACCAATACTGTATATAGTATATCTACTATCCCTTCATAAACAAACAGTAAGTTAAACAATACAAAGATTCAATGAAAATGTGGGGGGCATACACATTACTGGGGTCAGTGGGGGGACCTACACATTACTGGGGTCAGTGGGGGGGCATAGACATTACTGGGGTCAGTAGAGGGCATAGACATTACTGGGGTCAGTGGGGGGGCATAGACATTACTGGGGTCAATGGGGGGGCATAGACATTACTGGGGTCAGTGGGGGCATAGACATTATTGGGGTCTGTGGGGGCATAGACATTATTGGGGTCAGTAAGGGGCATACACATTACTGGGGCCTGCGAAGCATACATACTGGCCCTGGTGACCAGTGGAGCATACATACTGGCTCTGGTAGCCAGTGGAGCATACATACTGGCCCTGATGGCCTATGGAGCATACATACTGGCCCTGGTGGCCTGTGGAGCATACATACTGGCCCTGGTGGCCTGTGGAACATACATGCTGGCCCTGGTGGCCTGTGGAGCATACATACTGGCCCTGGTGGACAGTGGAGCATACATACTGGCCCTGGTGGCTAGTGGAGCATACATACTGGCCCTGATGGCCAGTGGAGCATACATACAGGCTCTGGTGGCCAGTCGAGTATATATACTGACAGTAGTGGCCATTGGAGCATAAATACTGACAGTGGTGGCCAGTGGAGCATAGATACTGAGTGGTGGCTAGTGGGGCATGAATACTGACAGTGGTAGCCAGTGGGGCATACATACTGACAGTGGTGGCCAGTGGGGCATACATACTGACAGTAGTGGCCAGTGGGGCATACATACTGACAGTAGTGGCCAGTGGAGCATACATACTGACAGTAGTGGCCAGTGGAGCATACATAATGACAGTGGTGGCAAGTGGAGCATACATACTGACAGTGGTGGCTAGTGGGGCATGCATCTTGACAGTGGTGGTCAGTGGGGCATACATACTGACAGTGGTGGCCAGTGGGGCATACATACTGACAGTAGTGGCCAGTGGAGTATACATACTGACAGTGGTGGCCCGTGGAGCATACATAATGACAGTGGTGGCAAGTGGAGCATACATACTGACAGTGGTGGCTAGTGGAGCATACATAATGACAGTGGTGGCAAGTGGAGCATACATACTGACAGTGGTGGCTAGTGGGGCATGCATACTGACAGTGGTAGCCAGTGGGGCATACATACTGACAGTGGTGGCCAGTGGGGCATACATACTGACAGTAGTGGCCAGTGGAGCATACATAATGACAGTGGTGGCAAGTGAAGCATACATAATGACAGTGGTGGCAAGTGGAGCATACATACTGACAGTGGTGGCTAGTGGGGCATGCATATTGACAGTGGTGGCCAGTGGGGCATACATACTGACAGTGGTGGCCAGTGGGGCATACATACTGACAGTAGTGGCCAGTGGAGCATACATACTGACAGTGGTGGCCAGTGAAGCATACATAATGACAGTGGTGGCAAGTGGAGCATACATACTGACAGTGGTGGCTAGTGGGGCATGCATATTGACAGTGGTGGCCAGTGGGGCATACATACTGACAGTGGTGGCCAGTGGGGCATACATACTGACAGTGGTGGTCAGTGGAGCATACATACTGACAGTGGTGGCTAGTGGGGCATGCATACTGACAGTGGTGGCTAGTGGGGCATACATACTGACAGTGGTGGTCAGGGGGGCATACATACTGTGCCTGGGGGCGCTGAGGGCACAGGCAGACAGCACTGCAGCAGCAGAGCCTGAGGGCTCCTCTGGCTGCTTTCTGAGTCCCCTGTGTGTCTGCTTCTTCTATTGCAGGCACAGGGGAGACCTGAGAACCAAATGCTGCTCCCCTGCTCCCCCTTCCTGTAGCCCCTCCCGAGGAGTGTGTGTGCCCAGCATTGAGGGGGCATGGACGACAGCAAAAGGGGGCGTGGCTAGCAGCATAGATGCCATAGAAGGCATCAAGAGAGTGGGATCAGCATCCAGAGGGGGCATGACTGGCAGCAAGAGGGGGCGTAACCGGCAGAATGGGGGCGTGGCAGCTGCTTATCACTGCACTGCGGGATACATAGTTCCTGGCAGTGAGAGCAGGGCTGATGCATAAAATCGTAGTTCAGGCCACGCCTCCAACTCTCAGCAAGACGGGCGGGCTGGTCACAGACAGTAGGCGGGCCGTATCCGGCCCGCCGGCCGCCCCTTGCCCAGGTCTGCCTTAGGTCATTTGAACTGCTAATCATTTGATTGCTTGTACTATATACTACAATACCGCAGTATTGCAATATATAGGAAGAATCTCAATCTCTTATAAAGTATACAACCTTTGGCTAAATTTCACAATAGTAACAAGATGAAAGAGAAGGGGCCCTTCAGCTGGACTGCCATGATAACCAATCAATTCCTCGCAATTGCATCACTCGGGGCCGGATGAGAGTCACAATGCCTGCGCACTTGCAACTGCTCCATTTATTTTACACTAATCTAACCATCTAAATTGTTAAAAGCAGTGACTGGAGCTCATTTCCAGCTGAGGCTGTTAGACACAGGTGCTGGTTATACAGTGTGTCCACCCATATCCTGTCCACCACCATTAACTTGAGAATGGCGGCAGCTATAGGCATAGGAGTAGTGTCTAGGTATAGTAAAGTAGCCATGCGCTATGCAATGAAACCACCTATTGCACCACCTGGTGGAAAACAACGGAGTTAGCATTTTTATCTTGAAAACGGAATGAGACTGAGAAAAAAAGGGAATTAATAAATTGTAGGGCATCATCAATTTAATACGAATCGACACCTTGCATACAGAAATGCTATGATTAGAACGTGTAAAACTCACAAGGCTGCGGACGTGAAGAGATATCTCATGGAGACCTTCCTACAAGTCATTGGGTATGGTGGCTGCGTGGAGTGGCCTCTACGTTCATCTGACCTGACCCCATTGGACTTCTTTCTGAGGTCACATCAAACATCAGCTGTATGCGACCCCTCCACCAACATTGCAGGACCTATGACGACGTATCACAGATGCATGTGCAAACGTGTCACCTACCATATTGCACAACATGCAGCAAGATACAGTATGCTGCCCAGAGTCCAGATGTGCATTGCAGCTGACGGTGGCCACTTTGAGCCTCAAAGTTAAATGAGCTCCATATATGTGACCAGCATTTAAAGTTTTGTGGGGGTCATGGGTTTCATATAATAGCATTTCTGAATGAAAGGTGTCAATTCGTATTGAATTGATGATGCCCTACAATTTTTTAATTTACTTTTTTTCCCTCTATCTCATTCCGTTTTCAAGATAAAAATGCTAACTCCGTTGTTTTCCATCAGGTGGCGCAATAGGTGGTTTCATTGCGTATCGCATGGCTACTATACTATACCTATACATCACTTCTATGCCTATAGCTGCCACCGTTCTCAAGTTAATGGCGGTGGACAGGATATGGGTGGACACACTGTATAAAATACTACTACCTGTGAAGTGGCCCCTTTACTCTTATGGACTTCAGTGCAAAATATTTATTCACGTCCTAATGCGCAAAAGGGGTTAAATGGAAATGAGCAATGTAATGTAGGCAAATACAGCAGAAGGATTTTGTGCAAGAGAAATGATGAGCCCTTTATGAACAGTGAAGGATCTATTAGATTAAAGGCCCCGTTACACGTGTCGATTTATCGTGCGACCGCATGTGCGATCGCACCCGCCCCCATCGTTTGTGCGTCACGGGCAATTTGTTGCCCGTGTCGCACAAAGTTGGTAACCCCTGTCACACGTACTTACCTCCCGAACGACCTCACCGTGGGCGGCGAACATCCTCTTCCTGAAGGGGGAGGGACGTTCAGCGTCACAGCGACGTCACACAGCGGCCGCCCAATAGAATCGGAGGGGAGGAGATGAGCGGGACGTAACATCCCGCCCACCTCCTTCCTTCCTCTGTCACACGCTACGATATGTCAAACGATGCCAGATGTGCGTCACGGAATCCGTGACCCCGACGACATATCGCCCGATATATCGTAGCGTGTAACAGGGCCTTTACGAGCACTGAATAGTTGATCAATTAAGATTAAATAAAACAAAAAGATGTATTAATATATTAATATAGGGGTCTGTTTTTCTTAACTAGAAATCCGAGTCCTCTTCTTTGCTTTTCACATTTATAGCAATATAGGTAATTTCTCATAATAGCAAGTTAAATTTAAGGTTGGACATGAAAAGCAAAAAAACACTATGTATTAAGATGTACCAGCTCCTGGATTGAGATACTCCCAACCAAATGAGGCAAAATAAATGAAGATCAGCTTTATCCTCTGTGTACTATGTTTTACTAGAGCATTTCATGTTATAAATGACCGATAGACAAAGCCACCAAGCACCTAGTGCTTGGAAAGGTGATGTCGCATGTGCCAGATTGGTAAATTCATTGCTATGAGAGTTTGGAACACAGCTGAGTGCAGTTTGCTTAGCTGTAGAAATATATGAAGGAAAAAGAGAGGTATTCAGCTCACCCAAATAGTGTCCTCCAGTCTGCGGTGAATGCACGTAGTCCCTCGGACAGGCAGGTCCGTGTTCCAGGAAGGTAGCAAAGAAAAGTAAGTGGGACTCAGCACCAATGCGAATAGATAAAAATCTTCATGCTTTATTTGAAAAAAGTTAAAATTAATAAAGGGTCACAGATCTTTCCAAAAACGCCATGTGGCTTGCCATGCGGCTTGACGCGTTTCGGACACAAAAAGGGGAATTTAAAAGCAGTCCTTAATCATAAGCCATGTAAGATAGAAGGCAAGAAGTATATATAGCACTTTAAAGGTAATGAGACACAAAGGCAAGATGGGAAACAGACACATATAAATTAATAAGACAAAAGAAAGGATCGATACATACATATATATGCATGGACGCACAAAAATTTGCTCTTGTGGGGCCCTCTTCACATTCTGATGAATTGTTTTTCTGTTTTTCAAATGCATGCACATATATGTATGAACACGCGCTTATTCTACTGCATACAACGTATGGGGTTAATAGAGTCTAATGACATACTACCCCTCTCACTAATTTGCATTTTCTGAGTGAACTCCCTTCCTGTTTCCCATCTTGCCTTTGTGTCTCATTACCTTTAAAGTGCTATATATACTTCTTGCCTTCTATCTTACATGGCTTATGATTAAGGACTGCTTTTAAATTCCCCTTTGTGTCCGAAACGCGTCAAGCCGCATGGCAAGCCGCATGGCGTTTTTGGAAAGATCTGTGACCCTTTATTAATTTTAACTTTTTTCAAATAAAGCATGAAGATTTTTATCTATTCGCATTGGTGCTGAGTCCCACTTACTTTTCTTTGCTACCTTGTAGAAATATATGTACAAGTCAAAGAGGTGGGACCCCCTAATTATTTAGGCATTTAGTATATATCTTTTTTTTTAGATAATTCCTTTAAAGGGAATCTGTCAGCAGGTTTTGTTTTACTTCATCTGACAGCAGCATGATGTAGGGAAAGAGACTTAACCCAACGATGTGTCACATAGATTACTGGCTGCAGCTGTTCTGACAGAATATGAAGCCCAGGGAGCTTTCCCTACCCATACTCAGGTCTCTGTAGAGATTGTACATTGACAGGGAGGTGTCAATCACAGCAGTGGGTGTGCTAGACTACTATCCTGCTGTATAAACAAACATAGCAAATGACCAAAAGAGCAGACTATGACAACACAGGCATGCCTGAACTTCCTGTGTTAACCCTGGCAGCATGATAGCTTCAGCTTACATAGAAAAAAACAGCTCTAAGTGCTGGTGCTGGGCAGGTTCAAAACGTTGTTAACCTGTAGAATAACCCCAAATCTGCAGGTTAATAGTGTTTTGAAACTGCACTTAGAGACCCACTGATGAGAGTAAAGGCCACTTTACACGCAGCGACATTGCTAGCACGTGGAGCACAATATCGCTAATACCCGTCACACGGACTTACCTTCCAAGCGACGTCACTGTGGCCGGCGAACAGCCTCTTTTCTAAGGGGGCGGTTCGTGCGGCGTCACAGCGACGTCACACGGCAGGCGTCCAATTGAAGTGGAGGGGCGGAGAGCAGCCACATGAAAGACACGCCCACGTCGTTGCCGGAGGATGCAGGTACGGTGTTGTTCGTCGTTCCTGGGGTGTCACACGTAGCGATGTGTGCTGCCTCAAGAACGACGAACAACCTGCAACCTGCACCAGCAACGACATTTGGGAAATGAACGACGTGTCAACGATCAACGATTAGGTGAGTAATTTTGATCATTAGCGGTCGCTCGTATGTGTCACACGCAATGACGTCGCTAACGAGGCCAGATGTGCGTCACGAATTCCGTGACCCCAACAACATTTAGCGATGTCGTTGCGTGTAAAGCCCCCTTAAGTTAATTTTATTCCAATTTGTAGCTTTTGGCTTCCAGTCATAGGGAGGGGCCTGCGCGGGATCATTCACTACTCATTGTGTAGTGAACGTCAGGTGTAAGCGCTGGCCTGGCACTGACTGACTGCTGCTCAGCATTAGACCCAGCTGTCAGTCAGTGCCTAGCTTAGTTACTAAACACGCGCCGGTGCAACCCCGATGACTGGAAGCCAAATGCTGCCGTGAGAAATAAAGTTCATTTCCTCCTGGCAGTGGGGCTCTAAGTGCTGGCGCTGGGCAGGTTCAAAACGCTATTAACGTGTAGAATAACCCCAAATCCTTTTAGCTGTAGAATAGCCCCAAATCCTATTAACCTGTGGAATAACCCCAAATCCTATTAACCTGCAGAATAACCCCAAATCCTATTAACCTGTGGAATAACCCCCAAATCCTATTAACCTGTAGTATAACCCCAAATCTTATTAACCTGTAGAATAACCCCAAATCTGCAAGTTAATAGCATTTTTTTCACATGACCGGTTCTCTTTAAAACCAGAACAAAAAGTAACTTTTACAATACCTGAAGGCACCCGGTTTTGTCTTGGGTCACAATAATTCATGTTTTTTTATTATTAAAGTTCTAATCCTGAACTTTTTTTCAAAGATTCATCAGTTTTGGTGCAGACACTCGATACATAACCCAAATGTGTATTGATGCATTATGTTTTGCTTAGTCCAACCATCACTACAATACAATAACAACATAGCAAAACATATTGCTCCACAATCACTTTGTGATTCAGGTGCTATGAAAGGTAATACACCATAAATAAGTAGTCTAGCTCTCTGGCAGAAATGATCCAATATACATCTGCAGCCGCAGTGAGCCAAACAAAATTGCAATACACTCGACAGCATAAAACATCAGCCCCTGTCGAAACCCATTTCAACAGAGAAAAGCTTAGATAACTAATTATTTTTGCAGCGTCGGATTGAATTACTTATGCAATGTGCCATATGTTAAAGGCAAGGATAATGAGAATATTTATGGCCGCATTATAGATTATAGAATGGATTACCCTTTTCTAAAGTTTTTGGCTTTTTGCTACTAATTCCCATATTCATTCATAGTTTTTGTGTTAAAACACAGATACATGAGAGTTACAGAAAACTGAGCATTGATATGACATTCACAAAACAGCAAGCGGCATGTGTGGGTGAAATTGATTACTGAGATAATCATCATTTCAACAATGGCCTTTAGGAATACATTATTCTAATTCCAGGGAGACCTTAGCAATGCAAATATGAAATGCTCGATTATGTAAGAGAAATTAGCAATACTGCTGAATATTTCATTTATATTCTACGTTAGTAATCTTATACGTGTTGTCATTTTAATTGCTTTATAAGATCACTATCAATTATTACACTGGCTAAGGTACTTGAGTTTATCGCCAATACATCTAGGGTGGTCCTTTAATCTTAGTTATTTCTTTCTACAAGACCATATTGTGTGTATGTACTCTTTAATTAGATATTTGCTGTGTTGCGGATAATTAATCCAGGACTGTGATTGATTTGATATAGTGTTTCGGCTTACAATGCATGGATACGTTTATGAGTAAAAAAGAGAATCTCACACCACTTTCTACCATACAGACTAAACAGAGCGGCTGAACTTGATCCTTAAAATGAAACACAGGTTTTTTTTTATTTTGGTACCTTAAATGGAACCTGTTACCAGATTTGGCCCCTATAAGCTGTGGTCACCACCAGTCAGCATTTATATACAGCATTCTATATACTGTATAAAAGAGCCCAGGCCGTTCTGTATAACATGAAAAACACCTTTATTATACTCTAGATACTCTATTAGACTGTGGGGTGGTCCAGTCCGATGGGTGTCGCTGCTCTCAGTCCGGCACCTCCTCTCTTCCTTCCATCACTGTCCTCCTTCCCTACTTTGTGTGGATGACTAGTCTTATGTCATCCTCACAGAGGTCTCCTTTATGCTCCTGCGCATGCACACTCCTTTCTGCCCTTCTGTGGGCAGAGCAAAGTACTTTAATGCACAGGAGCTGGGAATGGTCAAAGAATGCCGCTCATTCGCTCTACAATAATTTGAACTGCCCTCAGCAGGTCAGAGAGCAGTGCATATGTGCAGGAGCGCAATGGGGGACTCTGTGAATAATGTGAGAAGTGTCAACCACATGGCACGGAGTAGGGAAGGAGGATGGCGATCGCAAGAAGAAAAGAGGCATTCGATCAAGATCAGTGATGCCCATTGGCCCTGACCGCCCTATAGATGAGTACAATAAAAGCTGTTTTTTAATATACAGAGGGGACTAAGCTCTGATATAGCGTTAATAAGTGATAGAGCTCATGAGAACAAGTGTTTCTCATTCTCCACCCACACAGCCAGCCTGACAGCTGCAGCTTTTACCGAGCAGTATGAGATCTCCACAGCAGAGGACGGCCTGAGAAGCTGTTAATTAGGCTAGGTGAATGGAGGCTAAGTTTAAAATTTGAAAAATAATTATGCAGCTAATCTGTTTTTTAATAATGTAAGTGTGCTGCCCCCGCGTCAGCAGCTGATGCTGCTCGGATCCGAATACGCGGTGGCTTGAGGGATCTCCGGACCCAAGGGTCGGGGTCGCGCGGCCACTCGGAATTAAAGGGGGATATATTTACAAGGGAGGATGTGGAAGGTTCGTGATACCACCCGTGGTGTGTGGTAAGGTGGAGTATCACCGCTGCAGTTAGAAGTACCCGGTGGCGATGGTGGGGGCAGTCTGGTGTTTAACCCCTCCACGAGTAGGGGGAATGCCCTGGGACTTGATGAGGGCTGCAGGGAGGTGCCATTGGGACAGTCAGGGTCACTTGTCACTTATGTACTCACTCAGTCCAATAACACTGACACCAACAACTGTGGTAAACCAAAGTTCTTAACACCGCTGCCGCTTGGAGGGAGCATGCCTGGATCCCGTGCCCATTAGTGTTGCCTGTTAGTCTGTGACCTTTTCCTTGGCACCTTTTCTTCTAACTGGTCCTTTTAGCATAAAACTAGTCGGGTCACGCTCACCAGTGTGGCTAACTGGGTGAGCTTGCTCTCAGGGTTCACGCTTGGGATTTTCTAGACTATGTAGTGGGAAAGTCCTATCCCCCTCGTTGCGCTAGTACCTAGATTTTGGAGCGGGTGGAGAACGGATCTGGAAGGCTCCGTCCTCGTCGGGTAAATTGCCAGGACGCCTGAAGCTACTTCCTGGCCTAGGGTCCACGTACCCCGTCGTGCCCTGGTCCCTGCCCGGTGATGGCACAAGGCTGTCGGCTGTCCTCCTCGACAGTCCGTGCCCTTTGTCACGATTCCCTGCAACCGGGGTCCAGCTCCTACCAGGCCCAAACCAACGTCTGCCACCTAGTAGTATTAAGGAGCCCAGCTCCTGACCTCTCCTCTCGAGAGTCACTGTCTCTTGACACTCCTGACCTCCCCTTAACTAAACTCCAGTGGGTGACCCTATTCCCTTCAGGCTGTCCACTGGCGTGTCTGGGTGGTGTGGCGCAGAGTGTTCCGAGGATTTTGATTAGCTTGTTCTTGGCAACATCAAAGGTCAGGGACCCGTAACCAAGGAGGAGGTGGATACTGTGCAGAAAGGCAGATTGCACAATACCCTGTGACGACCTGATAGGCCAGGGCGTCACATAAGAAACCTGTATTATTAAATCTATAGACAGATCTGTTTAAAGCTTATACTGTACACATTGATTTTCAAATCTGATATTGTTATACTGTGTACATGTCTTCAGCAAAATCATTCACAAAAACATAAACCTTAGAAATGTTTCCCTGGTCACAATTGAACCCAAGCCCCCTTTGAGAGAGTTTTGTACCAAGTATATATACTGTATACAAGAATATAGTTTTTTATATTTTTTTTAGAGAGAGAAAGAAACCAGCAATTTAGTGCCAGGAAATCAAATATTGATATATACTGTTTAAGTGCTGGAGACAAACACCAGCTGTCTCATGGGAATCAGGAAGACAAAGAAAAGCTGCTGAGCTTATAAAGTTGCAAACATTAACTCATGTGTGAAAGTAACAGACTCTGTTTCATGTATATGCAGAATGCATTATTTACAGCTATGAACAGTTGGAGAACGTATTGTTTGTACTACACATATGACAGTAATTAGTTAAAAGCGTATTGAAAAGCACAATAGTGCCCTAACCCATCTGTACGTGTTTCAATTAAAACCTGTTCATTTGTTATTAGAGATGAGCATATTGATCTGTGGAGGATTTCACGTGACTTTGAACATTTTAAGATTCAATTCTTAGTTCCAATAAAAAGAAAATCCTTTCCCACCACCATTGCTTACACTGCTGAAGCCTATAGAGCAGAGTTGTTTTCCATCTCCAGAGTCACTGGGTATGTTACTCTGTAAAGTGTAAGCTCTTCTGGTCAAAAGGGTGCTCTTTCTCTCTTTTCTCCCCATGTGTAGTTGTCGCGGGCGGGGAGGAGGGTGTCAGCACTGCGCTCACCCCTCTGCTCGGGTCCGGCTGCTGCTGCTCAGTGGTGGCTCGAGCGTTGGGCCGGATCCCGGGGGTCTTGAGCGGCGCTCCTCGCCCGTGAGTGAAAGGGGATTGGGTTTTGGGATAAAGTCTATTGTCCGTGACGCCACCCACGGTTGTGGTGATTTGTTGACACCACCGCTGCTCTGTATGGGGATCCCGGGAGTGATGATGTGGAGCAGCCAGTTGTTGTGTTGCCCCTCCGTGGGTAGGGGTTGGTGATCTCGGGGCCCAGTGATGAGGTGGGAAATGCAGGGCTTGGTGGGCGCAGGGACGCGGGGGCAGCGCTGTGCCTTGCGGCACTGTGGTACTCACTCAGCCTGAGACGATGACACAGTTCTCGGTAAAACACACGGCTGGAAAGACTCCTTACTCAAGCTCCCCCTGAGCTAATCTCCTCTCAAGCTCTTCCCTGAGCTGACTGCCTGGTTCCTCCTGCCTCCAGGGCTGTGTCCTCCTCGGTTGGCGGAGCCAACCGCCTGGCCCACCCCCTGGTGTGAACATCAGCCCCTGGAGGAAGGCAACAAGGATTTTTGGGTTAGCTGTATGTGCCTAACTGGGGTGTAGGGTGTGGTGGTGTAATGACCTGTGACCCCTGGCTTGCCCAGGGCATCACATATTTTCAGAGCAATTACAAGATTTCCAGTATTAAGATTCGCATGAATTTATTTGCCACAAATTAATTTTTTGGGTAAAATTTGTCGAAGTCTGCGAATACAAATTTCAAAAGATCCTCTCATTTCTCTTAGATATACGATGTCTCGTGTGGCTGGTAAGCACCGCCGTACTCCCTATCTGCATGGTTATGCTTCTCCTAGTGTTAGCTCATCTTGTGAGTTGCCCCTTGCAACACACCCAGCTCTGCTACATCATCGTATTGCTGGAGAATCTCCACTCCTCTGTAGTGGGGCAAGACTCTGATGGAGTTTAATCACCTGTCTACTGCGAGTGTTGCTGCTCTGGCCTATCCCTTGCCAGTAGTAGGTTTATTAGAGAGCTTCTTCCTCCACACCTTGCCTGAGATTAGGTCCAAGTCTGTCAGTGTCTTGTACTCTGTCTGGTTGCATTCCTGTTTTGTCTCTTCTGATATCTACCCGTCTTCTCTACACATTTGGCTGGGGCCACACGGGGATTACTGCGATCCCCTTGCATGAAACTCTGCTCATGCTGGCAGTACAGCAGAGCCGAGTGTCATGCGAGTGTCCCTGTGACTGAGGTCCGATCGTGCGAGCGGACCTCAACTGCGAGGGATGGGCTGGCATTGAGGAGGAGCAGGCCAGTGCTGAGGAAGGGCGGGCCGGCACGGAGGAGGGGAGGGAGGGATTTATCTCCCTCTCTCCTCTGTAGCCGGCTATTGCCATTCTCGCCCTGCACACCAGTGTACCGTGAGTGCAGTGCGATTTTTCTCTCGCCCCATAGACTTGAATGGGTGCGAGAGAAAAGAGGAATGCATTACAGTCGCAGCATGCTGTGATTGTTTTCTCGGTCCAATTAGGGCTGAGAAAATAATCGCTCATGGGTGCTGACACATAGGGTATTAGTCTGAGTGGAATGCGATTTTTTATCGCACTCCACTTGCACCGATTTTCATGTCGTATGGCTTAGGCCTTTATCCTGAACTCTCCTCTCCTGATCTCGGCTTTGTATATTGATCCTGTGCTACCTACCCCGACCTCGAACTGTCTGACTTTATCTCTGCCTGTGCCTTCCTACATTATATTCCTATTTTAATCTGTTGGTAAGCTGCTACGGGACTGGGGACTGCTCTGGAGTGGTACCTGGTGTCTACTTGCAGGCCAAGCCTATCCTCACCATCAGCGGCTTTAATGAAAGCCAGGTAGCCGCTTACTCACACTCCTCCAGAGTAAGCTCTGCCTGGGTTGCCACTCTTCCAGAAATTCCAGGACAGTTTGTAAAAATTGTTCACTTTTTTGCTCTGTAAAAATTTTTTTTTAAAGCATCTGTTATTTTTTTGAAGTTGAAAAAAGTTAGATTATTATGACTGTAATTATCAGCATTTTACAGTATACAGTGGATTTAGCTAATTTGGTCATATTAAAATTATGGGCTGTAGACATGGATCACTTATAATCATAATGATTTATTATGGTATTCAAATGTGTCTGCAAAAAAATATTGTATGTCCGTGATTTTTTGGTAAGTTGTCCAGAAAAAATAAAATGTCAAGTTACCAACTCTGAGCGTGACCCAGTGGCACTATGGTCCACACCCACTGCTGTCACAAATCTGTTTTGCTACAGTGGAGAGAGAACTTGTCAGAATGTTTTTGCGACCCTCTCCTCCTTTACACTTCACCTATTCCAACTCCAATCTCTAAGGGTCTCAGACTCTGCAGTAGTCCCAGTTGAAGTGTCCTTTCACTAAAAATTAAGCTTGAGGGGTATTCTTATATTTGTAGCTCAGTAAGTGATGGCATATCGCTGTTATGGCAACAGTTATTGGTTAACTATTCCCCAATTATTCAAGATAATGTCCGGCGGTGGCCAGATGTAAACGGTGAATGAAGCCAAAAAACATTGTCATGGGTACTGCAACTTCAATTCACTACATTGTAATTTTAAGATTGTAGGGATCCAACCTTTAGGATGCCACCAATCTTGAAAATAATGGGTTCACAATCTCCTTTAGCCATTGTTTCCTTTATGTTTTCATCTGCACAGGCGTCTTCGCACCTACCAGCTGCACTGTAACTCTATCCTGGTGAATAGACCAGCTGCAGTTCCCTGCACAGTCTGGTGACTGGAAACACAACTGTGGTGGAGGGCACAGGGCAGGCCGGAGTCGTAGTCATGATTGCAGGGGACGACAGCCCATAGCACAGCCTGTCATTAACCCCTCGCCTCATTGTCACCGCACCATGCACAAGAGAACTTCTTAACCATTCAGGCGACACCACATTCTCAGTTTCAGTAAATAAAATCCCAACACTGTTTCTTCTCTCAAACATGCAAACTTTATTTTCCTTCAATTTTTGGATCCCTTTGGTCCACGCTTCACCGGCATTAGTACTCTTCCCATAGGGGTTCCTCCTACTCCTTCTTCTCAAACACAATTTAGCAGCAGTCCGTATCCTGGCACCTGGGTTCTGTCTGTCACCTCTAGGCCTCTAATTCCTTCACTATACTTCACACTGGCGTCGACCGATTTATTAAGTCCATTGAGCCTCTTCTCCCCACTCACAGGGGTTGCTTTCACATACGAAGGACTGCAACCGACAGGGCTCTCCCATCCGTGCCCAAGCCATCCAGCCATACCCTACTCCTTGAGTGTGCATTGATCTTCAGCTAGTGAGAAAGTCGTTGAGTATCACGAGCCAGGTAATACGGACGCTAGACCCCCGACCGTCAGGCTATCATGAACAGCAGGGAGGGCACACAGACAGCCTACCAATTTTCGTCAACTTGTGATGAATCCGCATCTCGCAGCCCCACCCTTACATCTCTAATAAATCAGATCCACACGATACGACTTTGTCACTTCCGCCAACATGTGATGTTCCGCGCTCCCAAGGGTTACATAAGGTCAGCTTGGTGCAGTGTTACACCCCCTGTCCACGCGGGCACAGGGAGGCACAGGGAGGGAGACCGAGTGAGCCACGCAACCTCCGGTGCAATAACCCACTCGCTCACGACCCCAATAGGCCGACAGACCTTTTTCACTAGCCCCAATGAAGCAGGGTTTGGCCAGTCCAGTAGTCTGCCACCAGTTCCTTATTACATATAAGCCTGGTCAGTTGGCAGGATGTTATTGGGCCAGAAACAAGCCCAGGTAGCATGTAATACTAAACCAACGGACATGGGATTTGTGGATAAAAGGACAACCCAGGGTTAAATGATATATTTAATCACTGTAAAGGGTGCTTTACACGCAGCAACTTCGCTAGCGATGTCGCTCGTGAAAGCACCCGCCCCCGTCGTTTGTGCGTCATGGGCAAATCATTGCCCGTGGCGCACAATATCGCTAGTACCCGTCACACATACTGACCTTCCTAGCGACGCTGCTGTGGCCGGCGAACAGCCTCTTTTCTAATGGGGCAGTTCGTACGGTGTCACAGAGACGTCACACGGGAGGCGTCCAATAGAAGCGGAGGGGCGGAGAGCAGCTGCATGAAAGTCACGCCCACCTCGTTGCCAGAGGACGCAGGTACGGTGTTGTTCGTCGTTCCTGGGGTGTCACATGTAGCGATGTGTGCTGCCTCAGGAACGACGAACAACCTGCGTCCAAAAGAAGCAACGACATTTGGGATTTGAACGACGTGTCAACGGTCAACGATTAGGTGAGTATTTTTGATCGTTGGCGGTCACTCGTACGTGTCACACGCAACAACATCGCTAACGAGGCCAGATGTGCGTCACAAATTCATTGACCCCAACGGCATCTCGTTAGCGATGTCGTTGCGTGTAACGCAGCCTTAAGGGCACACTAGATAAAACAATATACACAAAATGAATTTACAAAGATTATGGTCAGAAATGCAGATGCATATAAGCTATAGGTGTGAGCAAATATTCAGATGAGTCAGTTTACTTTTTCCTTCTGATTAGGCCTGGTGCTGGCTCAGCACAGGGGAGGCGCTGTGGAGCCACTGGTTTTCTTGAAATTCCACACACATTTACTAGATGTGACCTCTCTGAGAAGAACCCCCTCCAAAATGTCCGTTCTGGTTTTTATGAACCCATGTACTTCCCTAATACCTCCCACCTGGTGACCTATGACAGAGCTGCAAATGGGATGGCCTTCAGGTTCCAGAGAATGATGAAATGGCAGCTTTCCCCATATCTCTGCCTCTGAGTCATGGAAGATATTATCATCATGCTTCCTATTATGATTTTATCTATCCATGGCTAGGAAACATGATGGCTCTATTGTTTCCCGCGGCTGGTTATTATTAATGATCTGATATGTATGTTCCACAATTAAGGTAAAATATGTGTGACGTGCGTCTCGCTAACCTGAGGCTGGAAATATTTTTGTGAGGGCTACGCACACCCCAATTTTGTAACTTTTATCCCCGAGCCAGGCTATCTGCTGATAGCAGTCTGCTTATTCCTTTCTATGACTAACTTTGTAACCTATAATTTGATCCCGGATCTTGGTATTGGATTTCTATCCCATCTTTGTGACCTCTGGATATAGGTCATGCCATATTTCTCACAGAGTTTAAATAAGTTATGTAAGTAAAGGCCACTTTACACACAGCAACATCGCTAGCAATGTCGCTGGGGCAAGCACCCGCCCCCGTCGGTTGTGCTTCACGGGCAAATCGCTGCCCATGGCGCACAACATTGCTAGGACCCTTCACACGTACTTACCTGCCTAGTGACGTCGCTGTGGCCGGTGAACCGCCTTCTTTCTAAGGGGGAGGTTCGTTTTGCGTCACAGCGGCGTCACTAAGCGGCCGCCCAATAGAAGCGGAGGGGCGGAGATGAGCGGCCGGAATATCCCACCTACCTCCTTCCTTCCTCATTGCCGGCGGCCGCAGGTACGATGTTGTTCCTCGTTCCTGCGGTGTGACACGTAGCGATGTGTGCTGCCGCAGGAACGACGAACAACCTGCGTCCTGCAACAGCAATGATATTTGAGAATAGAACGACCTGTCAACGATCAATGATTAGGTGAGTAATTTTGATCGTTAGCGGTCATTCGTGTGTTTCACACGCAACAACGTTGCTAACGAGGCCAGATGTGCGTCACGAATTCCGTGACCCCAATGACATCTCGTTAGCGATGTCGTTGCGTGTAAAGCCCCCTGTAGGGTAGGTTAACACATAACTTATTAGGTGCAGACTCTTCTGCGACTGTTCCATTTGTCTAAAGAGAACGTGTAGAAATATTTGCACATATTTCATAGCCAATGTAAAGCCACCATCAGTGGCAAGCCATGCTGTAGTGCACATACACTATTCACATAGTATAGCCATTCATTCATTCATTCATTCATTCATTCATTCATTCATTCTTTGTTATTAGAAAGGCTGCCGCCTCTCCATTAATAGTTTAGGGTGATTAATGTGAAGCTAGTGATTGCAGTCTCTGTATTGAATAGATTTTTCAGTTGCAGGAATTTCTTTAATGAAGTATTATACTTTAATCACCTTTACAATTGTTACTAAACCAATCTGTTAGTTCTCCTACAATATCCCACCTGAAGGTAGCAATGGAAAAAAGGATAATGCAGAACATGGGAATATTTTGTTCAGTTTTCCTTAGTTTGATTTAGTGGTTTAAGTAGTGACAGGACTGATCTCCGTATGTACATACTCATACATGTCAATCATTCTTTGTGAGCAGGATGAAGAGCGACTTAACAGTTTCCTTTTCAACAAATCTGATATTATTTAAAGACTATATATATATATATATATATATATATATATATCCAGTACAGACCAAAAGTTTGGACACACCTTCTCATTTAAAGAGTTTTCTTTATTTTCAGGACTCTGAAAATTGTAGACTCACATTGAAGGCAACAAAACTATGAATTAAAACATGTGGAATGTAATGCTTTAAAAAGTGTGGAACAGCTGAAACTACCGTATGTCTTATATTCTAGGTTCTTCAAAGTAGCCACATTTTGCTTTGATTACTGCTTTGCACACTCTTGGCATTTTTATTACTTTCTGCAAAGTCTGAAGTTTACATACATTTCATTAGAATTTGCTACCATTGTCCTTAAACTGTATGAATTGGGTCAGATGTTTTGGATATCCTTCTACAAGTTTCTCACAATAGTTGGTAGGTATTTGATCTCCTCCTGACATTACTGGTGTAACTGAGCCATGTGTGTAGGTCGTCTTGCTCGCACTGTGGCGCCCCTGACCTGGTCAGGCACCACTGACCCCATGCTGGGGGCAGTACAACACAGGTAATCCAGAAGGCTGACCGGGGTGTGGTTACACAGGCGCATAGTAACCAGGTCTCCCACATGGACCTTTGAAGGGACCCCTGGGGAATCCAGGAGGGGGCGTGGCCTCCATCTCCAGTCAAGGGGTGTGGTAGAGAGTCTAGTTGCTAAGTTGTGGGGGCAGGCACAGAGGGGAGGGAGTAGTGAGCCAGTCTGAAGTGAAGCTTAAGGAGAACAGTCGCAAAGGAGGAGACCTGGAGGCTGTCACTAGTCAGACACCTCAGGTGCAGTGGTTACTGATGGAGGAGAACGGTCACCTAGTAGTGCCACCCGAAATCCACCTAAGGCTGGAGTGCAGAGAGGTGGCTGAGTACGGGGACTGCCAGGCAAGGAACAGGCCCACACAGGGTTACAGGTCCCCAGAGCAGGGGCCCATTCAGTTGGCCTGCTCAACCTGCAGGTGGGTGTACTTCATACCCTCCACCAAAACACCACAGAGTCCGCAGCCACATAGCAATGAGAGGGCCCATAGATCACAAGAGGCAAGCAGCCGGAGTGGCCTGGTCCAGGATACAAGCAAACGGGCCTAAAAAGGGGAGAACAGGCAGAAGCAACTTCCCTGGGTGACCCCGTAGGACTACAAGTCTGGGTCACCACAAAAACACGAGGGCTAGGAAGGCGAGTCAGCAGCCACCCCCTAAGTCAGCATGAAGGAGCCTGGTTCCCCTCTTGGAACATCACAGCATCGCCCGGGTTACTCACCCCTGCCACCTGAAGTGAGTAAAAACCCTGAAAGACATTCCTGCTGTGCGTGTGAGTTCTTCTGCGACCTGTGATGCCACACACCTACACCGGGCCCTGGGGCCAGCCTCACTCTTGGGAGGCTATCACATCTAACTGCACCAAACATCAGCCCCAGGTGCTCCTTAAACTGTAGTGGCGGTTGTCCTGACCGCAATACCGAGAGTGGCGTCACGAATCCTATAGAAGTCAACCTACCTGTGACCAGAAGGACCCAGGATGCGCCGTCCCTGAAGACCCTGAGACGACCTGAAGGTAACGGGGCGGCACAACTCTGGCGTCACGAACAGGATAAGGACTAGACCTGTTAAGACAGGTGACCATGTGCCTGGGCGGTCAGCTTAAAAAGTTTGAAGCACCGCCATATTGCCACCATGATAAGCGCTCCAAAGAACAACAGAAGCCCGCGCTAGAAGAAGTAACCGCCCACAAAGAGGTGTGGCTACCCAGAGAACCCCTGCAGAGTCCTGACCTCGCAAATGATGGAGGCAGAGTTGTCCAGAGACGGCGGGAAGAGACAGAGCTGCAGGAAGTGAAGGTGGAAGGCTGTGCAGAGGCAATGCTGAGAGAAGAGAAGATGGCGTCTGCATATAGAGATCCAGAGCCAGGCTCCGATGCCTGGTGGGACTGGGAGCTTGCCTAGTTCTGCGACCGGCTGGGGGCCAGGATCATGCAGCAGCTAAGGGAAGAACGCACGGAGCTCCGGGAGATGGCTACAGCGGTTCGGGCCTACGAGAGGTGGACCGCGCGACAAGTGCCGCACCGGGTGGCGACCCCCCAGACGCCGATGATGTTGCCAATGAGTGAGTTCAATGTTTCCCCTGCCCTCGTGAGAGCACCGAACCCGCTGGCACTGTCCCTACGTGCGGCCACTGTGATGCCCGTGGCGCGCCACTCTGTCACGCCCGCGAAGATCCCTGCTGCGACCCAGGAGGCGATGCCCGCCACGGCCCACGCTGCAAAACCCGTGGTCCCTACAGAGACGCCGGGTGGGACGATGCCCAGCTCGGCCCCCCAAGACCAGGCCGCAGCCACACCAGGCTCGGCCCGCCAATACGAAGCCACAGCAGCGATGCCTAGCCCGGCCTGCCATGACCAAGCCGCAGCAGCGACCCCCAGCTTGGCCTGCCAAGACCAAGCCGCAGCAGTGACACCCAGCCCGGCCTGCCAAGACCAGGCCGCAGCGATGCCCAGCCCGGCCTGCCAAAACCAGGCCGCAGCCACGCTAGGCCTGGCCCGCCAAGACCAGGCTGCAGCAGTGACGCCCAGCCCGGTCCGCCAAGACCAGGCCGCAGCCACGCCAGGCTTGGCCCACCAAGACCAAGCCGCAAGGCCATCTACTCTAGCCTGCAAGGCAGAAACAGCCATTGCACTCCAGCCGCTGACCGAAGAACCAGGTCCTGCGTCCTCGTCGGGAGAAGACCCTGCGTTCTTGAGATTCAAGGCAGAGCTGGAGACGCGATTCCCAAAAGACCTGGTTGACCAGTACGCCGCCCCCAGGCGGTTACACAGAGTGGCCCCAGTGACTCCCACGGCTGAATACCCACCGCCCTGTCCCGAGGAAGAAAGGCTGTCCCCAACGCTGCCGCCTGAGGAGTGCTCAGGAGAACTAAGGGGGAGGGGAGGCCTGGAGGCTGAGGAGCTGACATCGGAACCATCGGAGGAGGACGCAGCACCTTGTGTGATTGAGGGGGGGCCAGAGCCAGAAATGTTACCATACTCCCGCTGGGATGAAGAAAGCCCGACGTTTCCTGCTGAAGATGAAGCGCTGGCCATCACTATACCGCGCATGTATGTAGCCTGGGAGCCTGCAGTTACAAAAAGTCCCACGAACAGAGCACGACATAGCGCCAGAGCAAAACAGACCACAAAACAGACCGCGATACAACAGTCCCCAGATCGGCATAGAGAAAATGTTGCAGCCCGGGACTTAGAAGACAAACAGTTCCTAAGGAAAACTTGCCATCAGGAAAGAGGACCCCTTTGCCGTGGAGTGGTCGAAGAATTTAGTCTCAAGTCAGCATATGGCTTCATTGTAGCACCTGGTATCAGAGAAGGCATCTTTGTAAGTAGGAGGGATATGAGAGCCCACTTGTCAAGAGGACATCCTGGAAGAAACCTGCACAATGGAGACCTGGTGGAGTTCACAAAGCATCAGGGAGAACGTGGCTGGTTTGCGCTAAACGTCACACCATGCCCCAGAAATGCTTATAGCAGCCCAGCTGTCTCCACCCAGCCTACCCCAAGGTCAACAGGAACAGAACAAGTCAGAGAAACAGAGGAAAGAACATAAAAAGACAAAGAACAAGCGGAAGATATTACTACAGATGATGACGACAGAGATGTGGAGAATGACAGGTGGCAGAGCCCTACAGGCCAAATCCCTGGTAAGAAGGAAGAGTCTATGTAAAGAAAAGTACAGCAAAGTTCCAAGTTTGAAGTTCCAGTTTTTGCAACGTTAAAGAAAGTTCAAGAATGTTCCCACATGAACTAATGTGAGAAATCAAGTCCACTTGCACCTGGTTTTGTGCACTTTTGAAAATTCGGACCATCAGGCTATAAACTGGCTATAGCCACAAACTCTCGCAGTGTTAATAGTTACCTTGAATGGTACCTCCACCAGAGCCTGCCTGTTTAGGGGCCTGGCTCGCCTGTGACCAGGGAGCCCGCCTGTTTATGGGGCCTGGCTCTCCACCACAAAGAGAGTACCCTGTCTGCACCGACTGTGGATGCCGCCTCTACATTTCTGCCAGAAGAGGCCGACGGCGCGGCACCACAAGAGAGGGTTACCCAGAAACAACACTGACTGAGAAAGCCACCTCTACATCCTGCCAGAAGTGGCCGACGATGCGGCTCGATGGGAGAGGGGCTTGCCTTCAACCACCAGCCCCAGGAGAGGAAGATTGGAGGAAAGGTCTGGGGAAACAGATGGCCCAGACCTGGTTGCTAAAAGGACCGGTGACCTGCCTCCAGAGAGGGTTTTGGGTGGTTAACGGACTTGTGGGTGGAGAGTGGTGATGTATGGTACCTGGTATGTTTTATGATGCTTTTACATGTTTTTACTGTTTTATGCATTTTAAAAATGTTTGTCTTGCAGCCCGAGGACGTGCTGTTGATAACTAAGGGGGAATGTGTCACCCCTGACCTGGTCAGGCAAAACTGATTACTGCACCCATGCTGGGGGCAGTACAACACAGGTAATCCAGAAGGCTGACCGGGGTGTGGTTACACAGGCGCATAGTAACCAGGTCTCCCACATGGACCATTGAAGGGACCCCTGGGGAATCCAGGAGGGGGTGTGGCCTCCATCTCCAGTCAAGGGGTGTGGTAGAGAGCCTGGTTGCTAAGTTGCGTAGGCAGGCACAGAGGGGAGGGAGTAGTAAGACAGTCTAAATTGAAGCTCAGGGAGAGCAGTCGCAAAGGAGGAGACCTGGAGGCTGTCACTAGTCAGACACCGCAGGTGCAGTGGTTACTGACGGAGGAGAACGGTCACCTGGTAGTGCCGCCCGAAATCCACCTAAGGCCGGAGTGCAGAGAGGTGGCTGAGTACGGGGACTGCCAGGCGAGGACCAGGCCCGCACGGGGTTACAGGTCCCCAGAGCAGGGGCCCATTCAGTTGGCCTGCTCAACCTGCAGGTGGGGGTACTTCATACCCTCCACCAAAACACCACAGAGTCCGCAGCCACGTAGCAACGAGAGGTCCCATAGATCACGAGAGGCAAGCAGTTTCACAGTTGGGATGGGGTTCTTAGGCTTCAAAGCTTCTGCCTTTTTCCTACAAATGTAATGATGGTCATTATGGTCAAACAGTTAAATTTTAAATCCATCATACCACAGGACATGTCTCCAAAATGTAAGGTTTTTGTTCCTGTGTGCATTTGCAAACATTAATTTGGCTTTTTAATGCTTCTTTTGAAGTAATGGCTTCTTCCTGGCAGAGTGGTCTTTCAGCCCATGTTGATACAGATACTCATATCACTGTAGATAGTGACACAATCCTACCAGCTTCCACCAGCTCCTTCTCAAGGTCTTTTGCTTTTTTTCTTGGGTTGATATGCACATGTCTACCAAAACACGTTCATGTTTGGTACACAGATCCCGTCTCCTTCCTGAGCAGTATGATTGCTGGACATTTTCATCCTGTTTGTATTTGTGTATAATTGTTTGTACAGATCAACAAGGCATCTTCAGATATCTGAAAATTGCACCCGAGGATGAACCAGACTTGTGCAAGTCCACAATTCTCTTCCTCAGATCTTGGCTGATTTCTTTTGACTTTCCCATGATGCTACACGAAGACGCAGTATGTTTCAGGTATGTATTAAATCAAAACCAAAGTTCTGTTGCTAATTAACTCAGATGTTGCCAATAAACCAGAATATATAAATAAATCAGAATCTTCCAAAGACATGACATTATATGGGCTGTCCCATATTGTTTAAAGGCATTGTACTCTTAGGGGTACTTTTCACGCTGCGACATCGCAAGCCGATGCTGCGATGCCGAGCGCGATAGTCCCCGCCCCCGTCGCAGCTGCGATATCCTTGTGATAGCTGCCGTAGAGAACATTATCGCTATGGCAGCTTCACATGGACTTACCTGTCCTGCGACGTCGCTCTTGCCGGCGACCCACCTCCTTATTAAGGGGGCGGGTCGTGCGACATCACAGCGACGTCACACGGCAGGCGGCCAATAGGAGCAGAGGGGCGGAGATGAGCGGGATGTAAACATCCCGCCCACCTCCTTCCTTCCGCATATCCTACGGAAGCCGCGGTGACGCCGGTAGGAGATGTTCCTCGCTCCTGCGACTTCACACACAGCGATGTGTGCTGCCGCAGTAGCGAGGAACAACATCGGACCGTCACATCAGCGTAATTATGGATTACGCCGACGCTGCACCGATGATACAATTACGACGCTTTTGCGCTCGTTAATCGTATCATCGAACCTTTACACACTACGATGTTGCATGCAATGCCGGAAGTACGTCATTTTCAATTTTTTTACCCCACCGACATCGCACCTGCGATGTCATAGGGTGCAAAGCCCGCCTTAGTGTACTGTATGTAAACTTTTGACTTTGAAAAAAGTAATAAAAATGACTTAAAACTTACTTTATCATTCTCATTATTATGGCATTGGCAAATATAAATAATTTTGGTCCTAATTGACCTAAAATGGGAAATGGGAAAGGTTTATTCTGATTTCATGTCAGATAGAAGAGAAAAACATGCATATGTATCTTTTTAGATATAGTGTATGTAAACTTCTGGTTACAACTAATATATACTGTGTATATATATATATATATATATATATATATATATATATATATATATACACAGTTAGGTCCAGAAATATTTGGACAGTGACACAATTTTCGCGAGTTGGGCTCTGCATGCCACCACATTGGATTTGAAATGAAACCTCTACAACAGAATTCAAGTGCAGATTGTAACGTTTAATTTGAAGGTTTGAACAAAAATATCTGATAGAAATTGTAGGAATTGTGCACATTTCTTTACAAACACTCCACATTTTAGGAGGTCAAAAGTAATTGGACAAATAAACCAAACCCAAACAAAATATTTTTATTTTCAATATTTTGTTGCAAATCCTTTGGAGGCAATCACTGCCTTAAGTCTGGAACCCATGGACATCACCAAATGCTGGGTTTCCTCCTTCTTAATGCTTTGCCAGGCCTTTACAGCCGCAGCCTTCAGGTCTTGCTTGTTTGTGGGTCTTTCCGTCTTAAGTCTGGATTTGAGCAAGTGAAATCCATGCTCAATTGGGTTAAGATCTTGTGATTGACTTGGCCATTGCAGAATGTTCCACTTTTTTGCACTCATGAACTCCTGGTTAGCTTTGGCTGTATGCTTGGGGTCATTGTCCATCTGTACTATGAAGCGCCGTCCGAACAACTTTGCGGCATTTGGCTGAATCTGGGCTGAAAGTATATCCCGGTACACTTCAGAATTCATCTGGCTACTCTTGTCTGCTGTTATGTCATCAATAAACACAAGTGACCCAGTGCCATTGAAAGCCATGCATGCCCATGCCATCACGTTGCCTCCACCATGTTTTACAGAGGATGTGGTGTGCCTTGGATCATGTGCCATTCCCTTTCTTCTCCAAACTTTTTTCTTCCCATCATTCTGGTACAGGTTGATCTTTGTCTCATCTGTCCATAGAATACTTTTCCAGAACTGAGCTGGCTTCATGAGGTGTTTTTCAGCAAATTTAACTCTGGCCTGTCTATTTTTGGAATTGATGAATGGTTTGCATCTAGATGTGAACCCTTTGTATTTACTTTCATGGAGTCTTCTCTTTACTGTTGACTTAGAGACAGATACACCTACTTCACTGAGAGTGTTCTGGACTTCAGTTGATGTTGTGAACAGGTTCTTCTTCACCAAAGAAAGTATGCGGCGATCATCCACCACTGTTGTCATCCGTGGACGCCCAGGCCTTTTTGAGTTCCCAAGCTCACCAGTCAATTCCTTTTTTCTCAGAATGTACCCGACTGTTGATTTTGCTACTCCAAGCATATCTGCTATCTCTCTGATGGATTTTTTCTTTTTTTTCAGCCTCAGGATGTTCTGCTTCACCTCAATTGAGAGTTCCTTAGACCGCATGTTGTCTGGTCACAGCAACAGCTTCCAAATGCAAAACCACACACCTGTAATCAACCCCAGACCTTTTAACTACTTCATTGATTACAGGTTAACGAGGGAGACGCCTTCAGAGTTAATTGCAGCCCTTAGAGTCCCTTGTCCAATTACTTTTGGTCCCTTGAAAAAGAGGAGGCTATGCATTACAGAGCTATGATTCCTAAACCCTTTCTCCGATTTGGATGTGAAAACTCTCATATTGCAGCTGGGAGTGTGCACTTTCAGCCCATATTATATATATAATTGTATTTCTGAACATGTTTTTGTAAACAGCTAAAATAAAAAAACTTGTGTCACTGTCCAAATATTTCTGGACCTAACTGTATATATATATATATATATATATATATATATATATATATATATATGCATATATATATATACACACTACAGTTCAAAAATTTGGGGTCACCCAGACAATTTTGTCTTTTCTATGAAAAATCATACTTTTATTTATCAAATTAGTGGCATAATGACTAGCTTTGCAGACCATACGGTTAAGCTGCTCCCACAACAACTCAATAGGGTTGAGATCTGGTGACTGAGCTGGCCTCTCCATTACAGATAGAATACCAGCTGCTTGTTTCTTCCCTAAATAGTTTATACATAATTTGGAGGTGTGCTTTGGGTCATTGTCCTGTTGTAGGATGAAATTGACTCCAATCAAGCACTGTCCATAGGGTATGGCATGGCATTGCAAAATGGAGTGATAGCCTTCCTTACTCAAAATCCCTTTTACCTTTTACCTTGTACAAATCTCCCACTTTACCAGCACCAAAGCAACCCCAGACCATCATATTACCTCCACCATGCTTGACAGATGGCGTCAGACACTCTTCCAGCATCTTTTCAGTTGTACTGCGTCTCACAAATGTTCTTCTGTGTGATGCAAACACCTCAAACTTCGATTTGTCTGTCCATAACACTTTTTCCAATCTTCCTGTGTCCAAAGTCTGTTCTTTTGCCCATATTCTTTTCCTTTTATTAGCAAGTCTCAGATATGGCTTTTTCTTTGACACTCTGCCTGAAGGCCAGCATCCCGCAGTCGCTTCTTAACTGTAGACACTGACACTGGCGTTTTGCGGGTACTATTTAATGAAGCTGCCAGTTGAGGACCTGTGAGGCGTCAATTTCTCAAACTAGAGACTCCAATGTACTTGTCTTGTTGCTTAGTTGTGCAGCGGGGCCTCCCACTTCTTTCTACTCTGGTTAGAGCCTGTTTTTGCTCTCCCCTGAAGGTAGTAGTACACAACGTTGTAGGAAATCTTTAGTTTCTTTGCAATTTATGGCATGGAATAGCCTTCATTTCTAAGAACAAGAATAGACTGTCGAGTTTCACATGAAAGTTCTCTTTTTCTGGCCATTTTGAGACTGTAATGGAACCAACAAATGTAATGCTCCAGATTCTCAAGTAGCTCAAAGGAAGGTCATTTTATAGCTTCTCTAATCAGCAAAACTGTTTTCAGCTGTGCTAACATACTTGAACAAGGGTTTTCAAGGGATTTCTAAACATCCATTAGCATTCTAACACAGCAAACACAATGTACCATTAGAACACTGGAATGATGGTAGTTGGAAATGGGCCTTTATAAACTTATGTAGGTATTGCATTAAAAACCAGACGTTCGAAGCTAGAATAGTCATTTACCGCATTAACAATGTATAGAGTGTATTTCTGTTTAATTTAATGTTAGCTTCATTGAAAAAAAAAGTGCTTTCCTTTCAAAAATAAGGAAATATCTAAGCTATAAACTTTTGAACTGTAGTATATATACAGTACAGACCAAAAGTTTGGACACACCTTCTCATTTAGTTCTCTTTATTTTCTGAAATAGTGGAGCTTCCGGCAAGTCATAATCGCGAAGACAGAGTAGAGCGGTGGTGATACAAGGTGAGACCTCTGGAAAGGTGTGTATCAGACTGGGGTCAGAGGGCTGAGATTTAAAGGTCCACTCTAGCTGTGCAATAAAAATAAATGCTAAATTAGTGCTTTAATGTTTTTCCTGAAAACTACAATTCTGCAATATACCTGAGCATCTAACTATCTACAGGGTACTCACAAGAATAAAAAGTTCATTGTAAATATCTGAAAGAAAACAACAGTTGCTTCATCCTATTTTACCAAACAAATCAATCTTTCTATGCTATTATAATAAAGGTTAGGTACTGTCATAATTGAAATAGGATAAAGCAATATGACCTTCTGGATAAAGTGTGTCATTGCAAAATGTGGAAAAAGTAGTGTAAAATCAAGGAAGTGGCCCGATTAGAAAATAAGCAGACCATAACAAAAGTATAAAACCCAGAAAATCAACAAATTATCACATGTATCAGTAGCCTTTTATGGTTCGTTATTAACACTTCTATTTTTTCATATGAAAATCAAAACAGGACGTTTATTTCTATTAGAAGGATACATTTTTTCATATGGACATCTATAACATATCCGAAAGCCTTAAACCTTTGGCCAAAAATTGCTCCATCCATTTAAAAGACAGAAAATTAGGGTCTGAATGCTAAAGAGATTTGGATTCAGCGGCTATTGCTGATTTTGATGTTACTTATTAAAATAAACAATGCGGGCACTTCATCGGAAGCCCGTATATTGGGAGGAATTAACCTTATTCCTCCTGGCAGCGTCGGACTTTAAGTCATAAAGTCACGGCTTCAGTGACTGCGCAGTACATTGTGTAAATGGGACGCCCCTGGGCTATCAGGTCGTCACAGGGTATTACACAATCTGCCCTCCCATGCAATATCCACCTCCTTCTTGGTTATGGGTCCCCAACTATATGGTGTTGCCTACATCAGCTAATCAAAACCCTAGGTACACTCTGCACCACACCCACCAAACACACTAGTGGACGGCCTGAGTGGAATAGGGTCGCCCACCTGGGGGGTTGGAGAGGGGAGGTCAGGAGTGTCAGGAGAGGAGAGTTGTAGTTTGGAAGTGAAAGAGAGAGGAGGTCAGGAGCAGGGCGCCTAGGAAGCTATCTAGGTGGCAGACGGTGGTCTGGACCTAGAGGAGGTGGACCCCCGGTCCCAGGGGATCGTGGCAAGGGGCACGGAACTGTCGAGGAGGACAGCCAGCGGCCTTGCACCATCCCTAGGTCAGGGAGTAGCTTCAGGCAACCTGACAATTTACTCGACGAGAACGGAGCCTTCAAGATCTGCTGTCCACCCACTCCAAAATCGACGTCCTAGCACAACGAGGGGGATAGGACTTTCCACTCAAACGGTCCATAAAATCCCAAGCGTGAACCCTGAGAGAAAGCTCCCACACTTAACCATAGTGGGGAGTGGGACCCGGCAAGTTCCATACTACCGGGACCAACAGAGAAGTAAACTTAGTGCCAGGAGGCAGGTCACGGATCACAAGGCAGCACCATTGGGGACAGGACCCGAACTAGCTCCCCTCAGCGGCAGCGGTATCCAGAACTTTGGTTTATCCAGTTTTTGGTGTCAGCTTAATGGACTGAGTGAGTACGCAAGTGACCCCTTCAGATCCAACTGCACTCCCCCACACCTATCACCGAGCCCCGGGGTATCCTTCCTACCCATGGAGGGTCGCAACACCTGACTGTCCCATTCCATCATCCCTGGGTACTCCCAACTGCAGCGGTGGTACTCCTAATTACCACATACCACGGGTGGCATCACAAACTTTACAATATCCTGTAAATACCCCCTTCATTTCAGCGGCCGCATGACCCCCGGGTACGGAGACCCCTCGAGCCACCGTGGATCCGGACCTAAGCAGCTCGGCTGCTGGCAGGGGGGCGGTACATAACCAGCAGGGACTGACAGCCAGCTCAGAATTGCATCAGTACATAACCCACTGTCAGTTAGTGCAGGAGGCGTGGTTACAGCTGTTGCTCACTATGCACAAAGCGGTTATGATTGCTCATGGATGTGGACCCACGGACCCACTGTTCTTTTGGCCAGGCTTACCCTGGAGGTGCATAACTAAGCAACTACCTGGTCTTATATAGTGAGGATAGGCTGGGCAGCAGGTAGTCACCAAGTGCAACTCACAGGGTAGTCTCGGAACCTGCAACAGCTGACTGATTGTTCAAGGCAGGAGTGCGAGTTACAGAGTGTACAGGCAGAGGCAAATTTGAAGTGGGGCAGACAGCACAGGTTCAAAATACAGAGCTGAAGTCAGGAACAGAGAGCTCAAATGAAAACAAGAGAATAAGCAGGGTTAAAACTAAAGAGACAATACACGTGTAGACCTAGACGGAACACTAGAGACTGGACGTAATGAGGAATCATGTTCAGGCACCATATGGAGAGAAAAGCTGCCCAATATATCCCTTACTAGCAGGGGATAGGACAAGAAAACTGTACCCTGCAGGACACAGCAGGGTTCAATTGCTGCAGAATCTGACCATGCCTCCCTATAGCCATGTGTAGACAGTAGGAAAGTGCAGTAGGAGGAGGAGTGCTACAAAAAGGGTTTTGTAGCAAGAGGCTTAGTGGAGCAGTGAGGTGAGTAGACTGGCGCTGTGAACACGTGAGGATTATTGGTGTGACACTACCCTTCCCTTATGCCACTCTCTTTTTTTGGCCAGACCTATGGAAAAATCTCTCCAAGAAGGAAGGGGCGCAGATGTTCTCTACAGGCTCCCAAGATCTCTCCTCAGGAATAAACTCTCTCCAGTCGATCAAGTAGAAGGTCTTCCCCAAACCCTTTTGAAATCCAGAATGTCCCTTACCTCAAATATATGCAAAGGACCCTCAGGAACAGGATTATAGGCAGGAACACAGGATCTGAAGAAGCGGTTCAGAACCATCAGCTTCAGGAGCTAGACATGGAAGGAATTTGGAACCCATATATTCGCTGTTAGCTTGAGATTGTAGGTCACTGGATCAATATGCCTGAGAATCTTGACTGGCCCAAGGTACCGAAGGGCAAGCTTGAAGGAGGGAACCTTCAGGCAGATGTTACAAGATGACAACCAGGATGTCCTCCAGGATGGTAAAGAGGTGTAGAACTTCTTTTCTTGTCTGCCTGAGACATCATCATCTTGGGCAAGGCCTTAAGGAGGGATAGTCGAGTTTGTTGCCAGATCTAGATGAAGTTGCCATATGAGGAATCTGCAGCTGTCACCCCAAAGGAAGCAATGAGAAAAACAACTTGGCACTCAAATCTTGATGCAAAGAAGGTGAATATTTATTCCCAAATACTGAATAGCACAAACGTTTCGGTTATTAACAGACCTTCCTCAGTGTGCAGAGGTGATTCAGTGAGAGGTATCCTGGCAGAAGCTGGTGCTTATCTTAACCTTGCAGTGTCCACCGCTGAAGTGAGCGGAAATTTTACCAAGAGGAGTAGTTGTACCCAATCATCCTGACGAGCAGAAATAAAATGCCGTAAGTAGTTCTCAAGAACCTGGTTGACCCTTTCCACTTGCCCATTGATTTGAGGATGATACGCAGAGGATAAGTCCATCTAAACATTCAGCAGCTTGCAAAAGTCTCTCAAGAACTTTGATTGGAACTGGACCTGTTTTTCAGAGACAATATGGAGAGGAAGACCATAGAGATGGAATACATGCTGTGATGTGCGTTTAGGAACAAAAGGCAGACCGGCCAGCGGGATTAAATGAGCCATCTTGGAGAAGCAGTCCACAACTCCCTGATGGTGTTACAACCTTAAGAGAAGGGTAATTTTGTGATGAAATCCTATAGCTATGTGTTGCCAAAGGATGAAAGGAAATGCCAGAGGTTGATGAAGACCAGCAGGCTTGTTCCTGAGGAACTTGTTTCTGGCACACTGAGGGCAGGCAATTATGAAATCTTGAACACTCCTGGCCAGAGAGGGCTACGAGAAGCAGTCAGCAATAATTTGTTTTTTATTTGCATATGCACACATTGCCAACTAGTTTGGATTCTGAAGGAACAAAGGTCTTACCCAGAGGAATGTCTTTTAAAAGAAAAGGAGCCACTTGAACAATTTTGGTGCAATTGATGATGTACTGTGTTTCCTTCACAGGTCAAACACATTAAAGGATCAAGACAAGGCATCAGCTTTAAGATTCTTTTGTGTAGGATGAAAGTGCACCTCAAAGTCGAATCGGGGGAAGAAAAGTACCCAACTAGCTTGATCAGGCTTTCACCGTTGAGTAGACTACAGAAAGGTCAGATTCTTATGATCCGTGTAAGTTATTACTGGAGAGTTCGCACCTTCGAGAAGTTGTCACCATTCATCAAATGCTATCTTAGTGGCCAGCAGTTTATGATCCCCAATAGTATAATATAGCTCAGCCAGAAAAAATAGTTTAGAGACAAACCCACAGGTGACAGACTTTCCTGAGGAAGTGCTTTGCAGGAAGACTGCCCTAGTACCAATAGAGGAGGCATCCTCTTCCAGGAGAGTGAGTCTCCTATATTACTTCCTTAGGCTATATAACTATAAGAACCCTACCACTGCAAGACACAGGAACGTTTTGAAACAAGAAAGAATGCGGAGACATCATCACATGTTTCTCAACGCTGGCTGGAAACTAGCCAGGTATTTCACCGGGAAGGAACAACCACGAGAAGGGCAGTCTCCAATCAAGGAGACCACCTATGCCAAACATGGTATCCATCCACAGACAGCTGTTTCGGGGTATTTGCCCCTCATCAGTGTGGAGTAGGAAACTGGCTAGTGGGAGCAATGCCTAGTAGAAGACTACATAAGCACGGATGGTTGACCTTAGGGAGATTAACATCCAGCTCCGTGGAGCACCTTCATGTGTTTCTCAACGCAGTGATTCTAGAGCGTGCTACAGGAACGTTTTGAGTCATTATCTCCATCCTCAAGGTAAATCCACATTATGCTTATAATTACAAAAGTACGCGATATATATATATCCATATATATATATATATATATATATATATATATATATATATATATATATATGTCCACATATGTCCATAGGTTTTTTTATGTGATTTCTACAGGTTATATAACAAATAGAACCCTACCACTACAAGACGCTGATGCATTATATTAAGCAGGACTTAGAACGTATCTCCCCTACTAGTTATCCTCCAGTTAATATACATCTAATCTACTGAATTAATTTCCCATAACTCACTTGTCCCATCTACTTTTCAATAGATACCTATTTTCTCATTACATCATTTAAGGTACCCACCAATGGTTACCACTAATGGATACAGGCATGGGATCGCCTTTTGCACTGCATATCTGAGATATATATACTGTATATTTTTCTCTTTTTCTTTCTCCTTTTTCTTTTTTCCATTTCTTCTATCTCATTTGTTTCCTCTTCCTCTCTGTGTTTTCCTCCCTGATTTACACCTACTGCAGTTTTTACCTCATATTGTGTTTTAAGAATGATCCAAATTTCCATTTTAGGTCGCTATATACAGTACAGACCAAATGTTTGGACACACCTTCTCATTCAAAGAGTTTTCTTTTAATACTGCTTTGCACACTCTTGGCATTCTCTTGATGAGCTTCAAGAGGTAGTCACCGGAAATGACCTTCACTTCACAGGTGTGCCCTGTCAGGTTTAATAAGTGGGATTTATTGCCTGTTAAATGGGGTTGGGACCATCAGTTGTGTTGTGCAGAAGTCTGGTGGATACACAGCTGATAGACCTACTGAATAGACTGTTAGAATTTGTCATAATTCGCAGGTTAACAGCAGCTCAGATTAGAGACCAGGTCAATGCCACACAGAGTTCTAGCAGCAGAATAAAATAGCTTCTAGGAAACCACTGCTAAGAACAGGCAACAAGCAGAAGAAACTTGTTTGGGCTAAAGAACACAAGGAATGGACATTAGACCAGTGGAAATCTGTGCTTTGGTCTGATGAATCCAAATTTGAGATCTTTGGATCCAACCACCGTGTCTTTGTGCGACGCAGAAAAGGTGAACAGATGGACTCTACATGCCTGTTTCCCACCGTGAAGCATAGAGGAGGAGGTGTGATGGTGTGGGGGTGGTTTGCTGGTGACACTGTTGTGGATTAATTCAAAATTGAAGGCATACTGAACCAGCATGGCTACCACAGCATCTTGCAACGGCATGCTATTCCATCCGGTTTGCGTTTAGTTGGACCATCATTTATTTTTCAACAGGACAATGACCCCAAACACACCTCCAGGCTGTGTAAGGGCTATTTGACTAAGAAGGAGAGTGATGGGGTGCTACGCCAGATGACCTGGCCTCCACAGTCACCAGACCTGAACCCAATCGAGATGGTTTGAGGTGAGCTGGACCGCAGAGTGAAGGCAGAAGAGTCAACAAGTGCTAAGCATCTCTGGGAACTCATTCAAGACTGTTGGAAGACCATTTCCGGTGACTACCTCTTAAAGTTCATCAAGAGAATGCCAAGAGTGTGCAAAGCAGTAATCAAAGCAAAAGGTGGCTACTTTGAAGAACCTAGAATATAAGACATATTTTAAGTTGTTTCACACTTTTTTGTTAAGTATTTAATTCCACATGTGTTAATTCATAGCAGGCCCGGCGTCAGCACCCGGAAAACCTGGTCAAATGCCGGGGCCCTGGGCTGCCGGGGAAGCCCACTCACGGTGGAAGGGGGGCCCGGTGCCCGCGCTGTCACCGGTTCCCCCCCCCCGCCGAGGATTGTGTTTTCAATTGTATCGGCATCGCAATTGCCGATGCAATTGAAAGCAATGATGAGAGACGGAGCGGCGCGCTCCCTCTCTCACCATTCTCCCCGCTATATCTGACACTGTCGGCGTTCTGAGCCTCTGACAGCTCAGCAGCGAAGCGCGGTGACGTCATCACTGCGCGCCTGCTGAGAGGTCAGAGCGACAGTGGTGAACGCGCCGAGGAGACCGGAGAAGCGGGGGAACGAGGAATTGTGAGTATTTATGTAATCGTGGTGGCCAGATGACCATGGGGGTGCATTAAATGATATGGGGCTACAGTTAGGTCCAGAAATATTTGGACAGTGAAACAATTTTCGCGAGTTGGGCTCTGCATGCCACCACATTGGATTTGAAAGGAAACCTCTACAACAGAATTCAAGTGCAGATTGTAACGTTTAATTTGAAGGTTTGAACAAAAATATCTGATAGAAATTGTAGGAATTGTACACATTTCTTTACAAACACTCCACATTTTAGGAGGTCAAAAGTAATTGGACAAATAAACCAAACCCAAACAAAATATTTTTATTTTCAATATTTTGTTGCGAATCCTTTGGAGGCAATCACTGCCTTAAGTCTGGAACCCATGGACATCACCAAACGCTGGGTTTCCTCCTTCTTAATGCTTTGCCAGGCCTTTACAGCCGCAGCCTTCAGGTCTTGCTTGTTTGTGGGTCTTTCCGTCTTAAGTCTGGATTTGAGCAAGTGAAATGCATGCTCAATTGGGTTAAGATCTGGTGATTGACTTGGCCATTGCAGAATGTTCCACTTTTTTGCACTCATGAACTCCTGGTTAGCTTTGGCTGTATGCTTGGGGTCATTGTCCATCTGTACTATGAAGCGCTGTCCGATCAACTTTGCGGCATTTGGCTGAATCTGGGCTGAAAGTATATCCCGGTACACTTCAGAATTCATCCGGCTACTCTTGTCTGCTGTTATGTCATCAATAAACACAAGTGACCCAGTACCATTGAAAGCCATGCATGCCCATGCCATCACGTTGCCTCCACCATGTTTTACAGAGGATGTGGTGTGCCTTGGATCATGTGCCGTTCCCTTTCTTCTCCAAACTTTTTTCTTCCCATCATTCTGGTACAGGTTGATCTTGGTCTCATCTGTCCATAGAATACTTTTCCAGAACTGAGCTGGCTTCATGAGGTGTTTTTCAGCAAATTTAACTCTGGCCTGTCTATTTTTGGAATTGATGAATGGTTTGCATCTAGACGTGAACCCTTTGTATTTACTTTCATGGAGTCTTCTCTTTACTGTTGACTTAGAGACAGATACACCTACTTCACTGAGAGTGTTCTGGACTTCAGTTGATGTTGTGAACGGGTTCTTCTTCACCAAAGAAAGTATGCGGCGATCATCCACCACTGTTGTCATCCGTGGACTTTTGAGTTCCCAAGCTCACCAGTCAATTCCTTTTTTCTCAGAATGTACCCGACTGTTGATTTTACTACTCCAAGTATGTCTGCTATCTCTCTGATGGATTTTTTCTTTTTTTCCAGCCTCAGGATGTTCTGCTTCACCTCAATTGAGAGTTCCTTAGACCGCATGTTGTCTGGTCACAGCAACAGCTTCCAAATGCAAAACCACACACCTGTAATCAACCCCAGACCTTTTAACTACTTCATTGATTACAGGTTAACGAGGGAGACGCCTTCAGAGTTAATTGCAGCCCTTAGAGTCCCTTGTCCAATTACTTTTGGTCCCTTGAAAAAGAGGAGGCTATACATTACAGAGCTATGATTCCTAAACCCTTTCTCCGATTTGGATGTGAAAACTCTCATATTGCAGCTGGGAGTGTGCACTTTCAGCCCATATTATATATATAATTGTATTTCTGAACATGTTTTTGTAAACAGCTAAAATAACAAAACTTGTGTCACTGTCCAAATATTTCTGGACCTAACTGTATGTACTACATGGAGGTGCCTAATGCTATCAGGGTCTGCACTGTGCTATATAGGTGCTGTGTACTACATGGAGGTGCCTAATGCTATCTGGCTCTGCTCTGTTCTATATGTTGGCTGTATACTACATGGAGGTGCCTGCTATCAGGGTCTGCACTGTGCTATATATGGCTGTATACTACATGGAGGTGCCTAATGCTATCAGGATCTGCACTGTGCTATATAGGTGCTGTATACTACATGAGGATGCTTAATTCTATGTGGGTCTGCACTGTGCTATATAGGTTCTGTATACTACATGAGGATGCCTAATGCTCTCTGGGTCTGCACTGTGCTATATAGGGGCTGTATACTACATGAGGATGCCTAATGCTATCAGGGTCTGCACTGTGCTATATATGGCTGTAGACTACATGGAGGTCCCTAATGCTATGTGGGTCTGCACTGTGCTATATGCAGCCTGTATACTACATGGAGGTGCCTAATGCTATCAGGATCTGCACTGTGATATATAGGTGCTGTATACTACATGAGGATGCCTAATGCTATGTGGGTCTGCACTGTGCTATATAGGTGCTGTGTACTACATGGAGGTGCCTAATGTTATCTGGCTCTGCTCTGTGTTATATGTTGGCTGTATACTACATGAGGGTGCATAATGCTATCTGGGCCTGCACTGTGATATATGGGGGCTGCTTAATGTTATATGGGGGTTGCATAGTGCTATATGGGGGCTGCATAGAGAACTATGAGGACTTTATAACACTATATGGAGGAATATGGGGGCTGCATACTACTATACCCCCAGAGCTGCATGTCACCTCCCCACCTCAGAGCTGTTTTTCCCCCCACCCCAGAGCCACTGCCCCCCTCTAGAGCTGTATGCCCCCCTCTGGAGTTGTATGGCCCCCATTGCTGTAGATCCCTTTCCTCAATATGTATGCCCCCAAGTAATGTGTATGTCGCCAGCTTCTCTTGTGATGTACATACAGCAGTGTTAGTGTTCTCTGTGCGGCCATGTCTGTTAGTGACTACCACCAATCTGCGTGGCACAGACACATGCCCAGGAGGAGCTGGATGGACACAAGTGGGGAGGTGAATGAGGCTGTTGCCGGCTTCCCAATATTAGAAATATCTCTAATGTGTCTGTGTGTGCATGTATGATGTGTATCTATGTATGGCAGTGTATATAATGGTGTCTAGATTTATGTCTATTAATATGTGTTTTTGTGAATCTCTCTTTAAATATGTATGTATACGTGTGCCTGCATGTGTATGTATCTGTGCATGTCTAATTGTGGATGGGGCCCATTGAGACTCTTTCGTCCAGGGCCCACAAAAACCTGGAGCCGGCCCTGACTGCAGAGAACACACTAACAATAGATGTCTTCCTTCCCTATTCTACCCTAGTACATTAAAATTAGTGATATTGACCACTTTTCTTTACACCACCAGGGAAGTTTTAATTAGTAGTTTTTCTTTTAGTAAAATGTTTCCTATAGTCCGAAATACACAAAATATTACAGGTTATAGGTACAATAAAAGAGTTGATAATTTTGTATTATTTTGCTGTATACTTCATGACTTTAAAAAGGTCAAAATAAGTGAAAAAAGAAGAAAAAAATGATTGAAAAAGAAGTAATGTAATCTTTAGCCCAGTCATGATCATGGAACGCAGCTCCTCTCACAATATTTATTATTCCAGACAGGAACCATTCAATATAAAAACCAATCAAGACATCAGTCCTATATCATTTCAGTATACAAACCGTAACGACATGAGTAATAGTGGCTTCTAGAAACAATGAAATTTGTCCGAGCTTCTACAGCTTGAGGAGACAGAACACATCAAAAATGATAATATATGCAAAGGGAAAATGAGAAGATGGAAATAACTGTCTTACATGCAAACGCTTAGCAGACAATGAGATGGAGCCCCGTTTTCCTTACACATCATTTGTTCCTTCCAGATGTGCAGAGAACTCTCTTGTATTGTGATGTATGGTAACAATATGGTTAGAGTCCCTCTCACCGCTGCGGCTGAACACGAGCCTATCTACAGAGAAATTGCTCCGAGGACAACTTTCTAAAAATGGTATTATAAAAGGCCGACAGCAATATGTGAAGCCCCGCAGGTGTTGTGTCGGTGTCGGTGCGTTACCTTCAGGGACTCCACGTTGCTGGATCTCCGTCACTGGTAGGAAATCTTCTGTTTTTGATCGTGACGCCACTCTCAGTATTGCGGTCAGTGGGGACCGCCACTGCAGGTTGAGGGTCGCCTGGGGCTGATGGTGGGTGCAGTCGGATGTAGTAGCCTCCTGAGAGTGAGGCAAGCCCCAGGGCCCTGTGTAAGTGCGTAGTACCACAAGGCGCAGAATGACCACACAGGCAGGAATGTCTTTCAAGGGCTTTACTCACATTTGATGGCAGGGTGAGTAGCCCGGGCGTAGCTGAGATGAACCAGGTAGGAACCAGGTATCCTTCAGGCTGACTTTATGAGGGTGACTACTGACTCGCCTTCCTTAGCCCTTGGTGGTTTGGGGTGACCCCGACTTTGAGTCCCTATGGGGTCACCCAGGGAAGATGCTGCAGCCTCTCTCCCCTTGTTGTTTGCCGTGTGCTTGTTCCCCGGACCAGGCCACTCCAGCCTCTTGCCTCCTATGACCTATGGGCCCTAACTTGCGGTTACGTGGCTGCGGCTTTTGTGGTGATGTGGTGTGGGCTTTGAGAGCCCCACACCGGCAGGTTTAGCAGAAGAAAGCTGGATCTATCCCCGCTTCGGGATCTGCCGCCCGGTTGGGCCTGGTACTCTCTAGCAGTCTCCTTACTTCCCACTCCGTGCACTCTCTAGCTGAAGCTGGCTTTCAGGCAGCACTCCTAGTTGACCGTTCTCCCCCGTCTGTAGCCACTGCGCGGGCGCTGTTAGACAGCAACAGCCCCACAGGTCTGCTCCTCACTGAGCCCTATGGAGTTCTGCTCTAACTGACTCACTGCTCCTCCTCTCCTGTTCTTGCCTACGCCACCTAGCAACCAGATTCTCTTACCACACCCCTTGAGAGGAGATGGAGGCTCTACCCCCTCCACTATTCCAGTGAAGGTGAAGGCTTGCCCCCTCCTGGGATCCCCAGGGGTCCTCTCATGGGTACATGTGTGAGACCTGATCACTATGCGCCTGTGTTCCACACCCCTGTCAGCCTTCTGGATTACCTGTATTGTACTGTCCCCAGCATGGGTGCAGTACTCAGTGGTGCCTGACCAGGTCAGGGGCGCCACATTCCCCCTTAGTTATCACCAGCACGTCCTCGGGCTGCAAGACAACATTTTAAAATGCATAAAACATTAAAACATGTAAAACATTTTTAAAAGCACCAGGTATCAGACATCACCACCCTCCACCCACAAGTCCGTTAACCCACCCAAAACCCTCTCACGTTGGCCGCGGCTTCAGCCACTTCTGGCAGGATGTAGAGGCGGCTTACATGGGCTGGTGGTTTCAGGGTATACCTGGCCTGGTGGATCCGCGCCTTCAGCCTCTTCTGGCAGGATTCAGAGGCGGCCTCCACAGTTGGTGCTGACCAGGTACCCTCTTTGTGGTGGTGAGCCAAGGCCCCATAAACAGGCGTGCTCTCTGGTCGCAGGTGAGCCAAGGCCCTTTTCTACGGACGGGCCCCCCTGGTTGCAGACGAGCCAAGCCCCTAAACAGGCTGGCCCTGGTGGTGGTGCCACTGGTGTAACTATTTACACTGCGAGAGTTTGTGGCTATAGCAAGTTCATAGCCTTAAGGTTTATGGTTTTCTCACAATAGTTTTTGTGGGCGCATTTCTTAAACGTTGCAAACAAAACTTTCAAAACTTTAACTTCTGTACTTCTTTTCTGTACTTTACTTTACTCCTCTTGTTCACTAGGGCGTGGGCACGTTGGGCACTGGCACCTGTGACTTTCTTGCTCTCCGTCGTCGTCCGTGGTTGTTTCATCTGTAGGATCTTTGTCTGTGGTTGTTGCATCTGTAGGATCTTTATCTTTCCTTTCTTGGTCTTCATCTGTTTCTTTTTCTGCATCTGTTTCTTTATCTCTGTCTTGTCTTCCTTGTCTTTCTTGTCTTTCTTGTGGCATGGGATGGCTGTAGGGTTTGCTGGTACGTAAGGCTACATCAAGTGCGTACAATCCCCTTTCACCTTGGTGCATGGTAAACTGTACCGAATCTCCCATTTTCAGATTTCTGCCAGGGTGTCCTCTAGGCAGGTGTGCGCTGACATCTCTCCTGTTAACAAATATTCCCTCTTTGATGCCAGGTGCTACAATAAATCCATAGCCGCTTCTCAGATTAAAGTCTTCCACTACGCCATAACACAGGGGTCCTCTAGCCTGGCTTTTGGCCCTTCTCAGGGACCGTTTCTCCTGTAGGTCTCTGGCGGTGACTTCCTTCTGCTCTGGAGACTGTGGGGCTGGAGCACACTGCGTTCTGTGGCGCCGTGTCTTGCGGGCTGGGTTCTGTAGAGGGCAGCTCACAAACTCCCAGGTGAGGTCTTGGGGCTGATCTTCGTCAGCAGACGGTGTCAGGTCTTCCTCATCCCAGCGGGAGTATGGCAGCATTTCCGGCTCTGAATACACATCTGCTGCGGGTGGCACTGGAGTCGGAGTCAACCCTTCTGCTTCCTGGCCTCCTCTCCCCCTTAGTTCTTCTTGGCACTCCGGCTGTGGCAGTGCCGGGGATGGATGCTCTTCAGCCAGCCCAGGTGGGGGACTCTTTGGTGTAGCTGCTGCAGGAGTTATCAGGAGACTCTTTGGGGTATGCGGAGGGGGTATGTACTGGCTCACCAACCATTGTGGAAATTTGGCCTCCATGTCAGCCCTCATCTGCCAATATGCAGGGTCTTCACCCACCGTGGGCTGCCTATCAGGGACCTCTGTGGACCGGGGAGCGGTGTCTGCTCTGGCCTTGCAGGCCGGGGTAAATGGTACGTCAGCCTTGTCTTGGCGGGCCGCGCCTGGCATGGCGGCGGCCTGGTCTTGGCGGGCCGCGCCTGACATGGCGGCGGCCTGGTCTTGGCGGGCCGCGCCCTGGATGGCGGCGGCCTGGTCTTGGCGGGCCGCGCCCGGCATGGCGGCGGCCTGGTCTTGGCGGGCCGCGCCCTGGATGGCGGCGGCCTGGTCTTGGCGGGCCGCGCCCTGGATGGCGGCGGCCTGGATCGGCGTCTCAGCTGCGATGGGATCTGTGCAGGCTGGGCTGGGCGTCGCTGCAGGGACCGGGTCTTGGTGGGCCGAGCAGGGCATCGCTGCGGCGGCCGGGGCTTGGAAGGCCGCACCTGGCGTGGCTGCGGCCTGCTTCAGCGTCGCCGCACCGGACGCCTCTTCGGGGACCGCGGGCGTGGCAGCAGGGGTCGGGGCACTTGCGCTGGCCGGGGCATCACTCGACTCACCCACCGGTGGCAGCATCGGGGTCTGCGTCATCGCCGTCCTGTCTGGCACTCGGCGCGCGGCTCTCCTTTCATAGGCCCGAACCGCCGCGGTCATCTCCAGCATTTCCAGTCGTTCTTCCCGGATCTGCTCCACAACCCGGTTCTCCAGTCGGTCGCAGAACTGGGCCAGCTCCCGATACCACCAGGCAGCGGAGCCCGGTTCTGGATTTCTGCGGTCAGACGCCATTTCTTCTGCGCCGTCTTCTGCACGACTCTCCAGCTGTGGACTCGCCGTTGCCTCTGATAGCAAGCTGTTCAGTTTCTGCTCTGCCTCTTTCAGCAGCTCCTCTCCCAGCAGCAGGCTTCTGGCTCCCTTTCTGTCCCGACGTCTCTGGACGCTTCCACTCTCATAGCTGGCAAGGTCAGAACTCTGCAGGGGATCTCTGGGTAGCCACACCTCTTCGTGGGCGGTAACTTCTTCCAGCGCGGGCTGCTGTTGTTTTTCAGCGCGCTTTTCATGGTGGCAATATGGCGGCGCTTCCAATTTTTCAAGCGGACCGCCCAGGCACATGGTCACCTGTCTGAACAGGTCTAGTCCTTATCCTGTTCGTGACGCCAGATGTGAAGCCCCGCAGGTGTTGTGTCGGTGTCGGTGCGTTACCTTCAGGGACTCCACGTTGCTGGATCTCCGTCACTGGTAGGAAATCTTCTGTTTTTGATCGTGACGCCACTCTCAGTATTGCGGTCAGTGGGGACCGCCACTGCAGGTTGAGGGTCGCCTGGGGCTGATGGTGGGTGCAGTCGGATGTAGTAGCCTCCTGAGAGTGAGGCAAGCCCCAGGGCCCTGTGTAAGTGCGTAGTACCACAAGGCGCAGAATGACCACACAGGCAGGAATGTCTTTCAAGGGCTTTACTCACATTTGATGGCAGGGTGAGTAGCCCGGGCGTAGCTGAGATGAACCAGGTAGGAACCAGGTATCCTTCAGGCTGACTTTATGAGGGTGACTACTGACTCGCCTTCCTTAGCCCTTGGTGGTTTGGGGTGACCCCGACTTTGAGTCCCTATGGGGGTCACCCAGGGAAGATGCTGCAGCCTCTCTCCCCTTGTTGTTTGCCGTGTGCTTGTTCCCCGGACCAGGCCACTCCAGCCTCTTGCCTCCTATGACCTATGGGCCCTAACTTGCGGTTACGTGGCTGCGGCTTTTGTGGTGATGTGGTGTGGGCTTTGAGAGCCCCACACCGGCAGGTTTAGCAGAAGAAAGCTGGATCTATCCCCGCTTCGGGATCTGCCGCCCGGTAGGGCCTGGTACTCTCTAGCAGTCTCCTTACTTCCCACTCCGTGCACTCTCTAGCTGAAGCTGGCTTTCAGGCAGCACTCCTAGTTGACCGTTCTCCCCCGTCTGTAGCCACTGCGCGGGCGCTGTTAGACAGCAACAGCCCCACAGGTCTGCTCCTCACTGAGCCCTATGGAGTTCTGCTCTAACTGACTCACTGCTCCTCCTCTCCTGTTCTTGCCTACGCCACCTAGCAACCAGATTCTCTTACCACACCCCTTGAGAGGAGATGGAGGCTCTACCCCCTCCACTATTCCAGTGAAGGTGAAGGCTTGCCCCCTCCTGGGATCCCCAGGGGTCCTCTCATGGGTACATGTGTGAGACCTGATCACTATGCGCCTGTGTTCCACACCCCTGTCAGCCTTCTGGATTACCTGTATTGTACTGTCCCCAGCATGGGTGCAGTACTCAGTGGTGCCTGACCAGGTCAGGGGCGCCACAAATACACAAAGCTAGATTACAGGGCATGAGTGGAGTTCTGGCTCCCATACAATCACCAATTTATAACTGATTGAAAGTGACAAAGGAAAGTGACTGATCACAAAAGAGATTCTGTGCATAGTGCTGAGTCTACCTCTGCTTTTAAATGGAAATCCGAAATAAAAAGTACACAATATATCATGAGTGTAAATATTCAGTAGAAGAACAAATCACGCACAGTGGGGCACTGCCAAATACTGCATAACATTGTGACAAACAGTCTTTGTTAGCTGCACAGTGAAAATAATCCTCATAAATGATCTATAACATTGCTCTAAAATAAGCGGTGTGCAAATCGCTTTTGATATCTTGTTGATAAAATGTTCCTGGGGTTTTTAATATGTCTTTGGGGAAAAGCATAAGAAATATACAAGTATTTTGATTTGTAATTTCTTACCATCGCACTTAATAAGTTGCATGAAGCATTTCATGTTCTTGTTATTCGGAGTGGAATACATTGTTCTGAAATTTAATGTAAATCAATATTTAGGCTCTGTGCACACACTGCGTTTTTTTATACCCACGGATTTACCCGCGGATTTTCCGCTGCGGAATTAATGAGCATGTCACTTCTTTTCCGCAGGTACCTGCAGTTTTTGCAATAGATAATGGTAAAAATCAGCGGAGACCAACTTGCGGAAAATCTGCTGCAAATCAGCGGCAAACCGTGGTAAACCGCTGTAAAACCGCATGCGGATTTTGTTGCTTTTTTGGTGCTTTTTTTTACCACGGGTGTGGGATTCTTTAAGACCATCCGTTTTTTTCTTAAGAAAAAGGCACTTTCTAATGCGCACATAGCCTTAAAGAGGATCTGTCAAGAGATCTCACAATGTAAATTACTATATACATAATGGGATCTCATACACCTGAGGAAGCTGGTGTGCTTAAATAAAGTAAACAAAGTGGAAAGGAACTCCGGCACACTATTCACCCCCACAAAAAGTGACAATTCAAAAAAATCATGCAAAGATCTGTTTTATTGATCAAAAAAATTATTTTGTTGCAGGAGATATACATGCCTTTCAGCCGTCTGAAAAACTCTTTCCGTTATTATGGTTTTGAATAAATTTAAATGGACCACTATTTTTCCTTTCCTAGCACGGTCGGGCATGGTCCCGCTTCATATTCCCCTGAGCAACTCACTCGTGGTTTGGTTGTTTTGCTGTGCACTTTTTTCACGATATGATCCTATGCAACCCTCCCCCTTTTTCTTTGGGGTAAAAAGTTAGTTGTTGCTAACTGAGCGCACGCACGCGCATCACAATTGGTTCCCACGCTTCTGAACCCTCATGACCTCTCCAAGTGGGGAGCTTGCTACTTTCCATATGAAAGCGCGCCTGCGCTTTATGTATTTTCCCACGGTTTGAACTTACTTCACCTCCTTCAACAAGAGAACCCGCTTTTGTCCTCACGCATGCGCACAGCACCATTCCTCTGTTTTCTCTCTATATTTGGTTTTATAGATCCTTTCAGTTCTCTTAATAGTAAATTTTGTGTTGCACTCCTACTAACTTTTTTTAATTAGAACCTTTCAACCATTAAGTTTTAATTTTTATTTGTTCTTTCTTGAGAATATAATATATGCTCTGTTTCCCATAAGGGTATATCACTATACGCTGTTATTTTAATTTTTTGTGAATGTTGTTTGCACTATGGTGCTAATAGTTCTACTGTAGCTGACCATGATGTCCTACTAAGCCTCCCTGTTAGTGTAATGGTTGTGAGATGGCCTGCCAATCGCTAGGACCTCCAACTCCGGGTTTGAGTCAGACACATGTATCAGGTGTATATACCTCCACATTTTTTTCCTTTTTCCTTTTTTTTCTCTCTCTTTTTTACTTTGCTTCTCAAATCATTTAGTTTATGAATTTTTATATTTATGATGAACATTCTGTATAGACCAGTTATGTTGTATTAACATGTACCAATGTACCATATGCGATTGTCAAATGGGTGCTATGACGCAGCTTCACTCCACGTGGCTATGAGTCACCACTCTGTAGCACATGGGTAGCTGACGTCATAGCAATGGATCCCCCTCCTCTCTCCCTTTGTTTCTGTATACCCTTTTATAAAAGGTACTTCCTTGGTTTCTGTAAAGTTCCTTTCCCTGAAGAAGAAGACAGTTGGGGTCTCCGAAACGCATAGGAATGAAATAAAAGAATTGTTTGTCTGACACTGATGTTCGTGGTTTTCAGCGCGGCAAAAAACCTGTTTTTCTCCAGTTTCCACTTTGATGATCCACTTTGCAACAGGGCTGCTGCTGGAAAGCTTAGGCACTCACTTATGCCATTGAAGGAGTTGTGACTGGCACAACCTGACCAGGTGAGTGCACCACTTCTTTATTACTTTCACCCAGTAAATCGGGTAAGACCCTATTGCGCCTTTTCTCTCCTGTTTTATAGTAGATACATCTTTTGAAAGTTTTATTAAAACAAGCATTATCAACGGAACCTTCAGAATTGATTATACAGTAAATCTGTATGCAGTCGGAAATTTGCTAAAAGATCAGCTCTATGTCAAAAGCTTAGGATTTAATGACAGCTGTGGGAATTTAGTGATATAACCTACCGTAATTACTAATAGCCCTCTTCTTGATACAGGAGGTCAATGGGGTAGATTAAGTATAAACACACACACACAGACACACACACAGACACACACACACACAAACACACACACACACACACACATATATAATATATACATATATATATATATAATATATATATATATATATGTATATATATGTATATATATATATATATATATATATATATATATATATATATAAAAATATATGTGTATAGATATAAAATAATAGTATGGAAGAATTTTGTAATAGTTGAGGTCCTCAGCAGGAAGCTAGCACTTTTGACCATAAATACCACGGAGTTTGTACAGCTAAAATAAAATCTCACCTATTGTTGCTCCTTATTTGGACTTCATAAAATGTACAATTGTATATGAATTATAGAATTGGTTTCATCTGCAATTTAAAGTGGTTTTCCAGGCTTTTCATAAAAGTCTGCTGTCACTCGATGTGAGTACAGCCTTGTGAACCCTAACCTCGCACACAGAGCGCTGAGAGGATTCTTTGGTGCTGGTGGTGAGACTGAGCGGGCATGTGGCCACAATTATGTGCTATGCATACTCACGGTCACATTCCAACTTGATGTCCGCAGCCTTGCTCAATTCAATTGCATTGAGTGATGGTGTGCACGTCTAGTCGGAATATGAACTTAAGTATGCATATCACATGACCGCTGAGTCTGGCCGCTGGCACCGGAGAATCCTCAAAGTGCGGGCCGCATACAATGTGGAAATTCACAACTCTGCAGTCACATAAAGTGACTGCAGACAACCCATTAAAGTAAATCTCCATCTTTGAGAATGATTGTCATGTGATGTTCGGCTCTGCACACAACCTGATAGAGGCTTAACGTGCCTCTAACCACTATTAAAGGTGTTCTAGTGGCTAAACAATACTAATCAACAGAATAACCCCAGCACTCATAAGAAAATGCAATACAATTTTTTTTTTTGCCCCCTAGAAAGTAAATAATGCACCATGTGCACCTTTCAAGGTCACAGTGCTTTGAATGCCCCAATAACAATAATGCTTCTTAAGTATCCACTTAACATTTAATAATGTCTCCTGAGTCCCCCATATATAGTTCCCCTCTACACAGCATGATGCTCCCCACAAGTCCCTCATACACAGTATGATAGATACATAGCTCTATATATTCCCCCTACATGGTAATATGTGGCTCCCAGTATTTCTATGTATTTCTCCCAAAATGTACTATACCCCCAGCATTTCCCTTACACTGTAAAATAGCCCCCTGTATTCCCCTCAAACTGCAATATGCGGACCCCAGTATTTCCCCTATACTGTAATATGCAGCCCCAAGTATTTTTATCTACACTATAATAAGCAGCCCCAGTATTTCCCCCATACTGTAATAAGGCCCCAGCATTTCCTCACACTATAATGTGTGGCCGCAATATTTCCCACACACTACTATGACCCCAAGTATTACCTCCACACTGTATCATAGCCCCAAGTATTTCCTCCACACTGTACTATGGCCCCCTGTATTTCCCTTACATTATAATATGTCTCCCAGTATTTCACCTACACTACAATATGGCCCCCCATATCGTTTTTATCCCCACACTTTATGATGGCCCCCAGTATTTCCCCCATGCTATATCATGCCCACCAGTATTTCCCTCAAACTACACCACTTTCCCCAGTATTTTCCCCACGCTGTAATATAGCCCCCAGTATTCCCCCACACTGTAACATGCAGCCTTCAGTATTTTCCACACACTGTACTATGGCCCGTGTATTTCCCCCACATTGTAATATGGCAGCAGTATTTTCACCACAATGAAATGTGGCCCTCAGCATTTCCCCCACACTGTAATATGGCACCCAGTATTTCCCCCACACTGTAATATAGCCCCCAGTATTCCTCTCCACACTGTAATATGTGGCCTCCAGTGTCCCCCCCATACACTGTACTATGGCCCCCAGTATTTCCCCCATACTGTATCATGGCCCCCAGTATTTCCCTCAAACTATATCACTGCCCCAGTATTTCCCTCACAATGTAATATGGCACCCAGTATTTTCCCCACACTATAATATAGCCCCCAGAATTCCCCCTACACTGTAATATGCAGCCTCCAGTATTTCTCCCACACTTTACTATGGTCTCAGTATTTACCTAAAATTGTAATTTGGCACCCAGTATTTCCCCCACAATAATATAGCCCCATGTATTCACCCACATTGTAATATGTGTCCCAGAGTATTTCCCCCATACTGTACTATGGTCCCCAGTATTTTCCCCATACTGTATTATGGTTCTCAGTATCTCCCTCACACTATATCACTGCCCCCATTGCTTCTATCACACTGTATGACCCCCAGTATTTCCCCCCCATTATAATATGGCCGCCAGTATTTCCTCCATACTGTAATATCAAGCCCCCAGTATTTCCTCCACACTGTAGAATGCTCCCCAGTAATTCCTCCACATTGTAATATGTGGCCCTCAGTATTTTCTTCACATTGTAGTATGCAACCCCCATATTTCCCCCACACTTTTCTCTGGCACCCAGTATTTCCCCCACACTGTAATATGGCCCTCAGTATTTCCCCCACACCGTAGAATGGCCCCCAGTATTTCTTCCACATTGTATGATGGCTCCCAGTCTTTCCCTCAGACTGCATAATGGCTCCATATTTCCCTCACACTGTATGATGGGCCCCCAGTATTTCCCTTGTACTTTACTACAGTCCCCAGTATTTTCCCAACAGTGTAAAATGGTCCCTACTATTTTCCCCACTCTGTATGATTACCTTCAGTATTTCCCTCCCCACACTGTAGAATGGCCCCTAGTATTTCCCCCACATTGTATGATGGCCCCTTCAGACTGCATAATGGTCCCAGTATTTTCCTCACACTGTATGATGGGCCCCCAGTATTTTCTTAACCCTGTACTATGGTCCCCAGTATTTCTTCCACAGTGTAGAATGGTCCCTAGTATTTTTCCCACTTTGTATGATGGCCTCCAGTACTTTCCGTACACTGTATGATGGCCCCCAGTATTTACCTCACACTGTACTATGGCAGCTAGTATTTCCCCCAACACTGTAGTATGGCCCTCACTATTTCACCCACAGTATAGTATGGCCTGCAGTATCCCCCCACACTGTAATATAGCCCCAGTACTTCCCCCACACTATAATATGTCCTCAAGTATGCCCACACTGTAATATGGCCCCAGTATTTCCCCCACACTTTAATATGACCCTAAGTATTTCTCCCACACTGTAATATGCGGTTCCCACTATTTCCATCATTCCATAATATGGCCCACAGTATTTTATCCACATTTTAATATGTGACTCCCAGTATTTCCCCCACACTGTATGATGGTCCCCAGTATTTCCCTCACATTGTACTATGGAAGCTAGTATTTTCCCCACACTGTAATATGACCCTCAGTATTTCCCCCACACAGTAATATGGCCCCCACTATTTCGCCAACACTGTAATATGACCTCCTGTATTTCCTTCACAGTGTAATATGACCCACAGTATTTCAGCCACATACTTGAGCCACATGGTAATATGGCCTCCAGAAAAAAAATCTTATACTCACCTACCCATGAATCCTAAGGCGTTCACCGGCAGACAGGACCAAGGTGTGGGAGGACCAATGTGCTGATGTCATCACGCCAGGGCATGCAGAGTCCCTGATGACATCATCACACTGCTGCACGTCCCCATATCATGAATGTTCATGCTGTTCTGTAGACTGCAGGCCTAAATTGACCTGCATTTTAAAGTACGGAGAGCAGTAGTGCAGGGAGATCATGTTTCCCTGTCCTACTACAGAGTGTAACTGTATCAACGCGCTGCACACCCCGATAATGTTTACAGCGCCAGTAGCTCCAGGTGGGCCTCTGAGATCGTGGGGCAGCCTCTGCCCCCCCTTTCCCTGGTAGCTACGCTACTGGCTCTCACTCATTATACATAGATGACATCCTAGACCCATACCTTTGTGAAATGAGAAAATCCCCTTTAAGTATTTATCACATTTTTTGAGGAAGAATATTTAGAATATATTGGGATGGATAAAAGTCTATCACAATCCGCATATATCATTTGGGTTATTTACATTTTAAAATTGCATTGAGGAAAAAAAAAAGGTTAAAATTAATTATTCCAGTAGTGATTCTGCAGAGATTAATATGCTACTTTGTTCAAAAGGGAAGCTGTTACAGATTTATTAATATTTAATGGGAAAAGTGGTTAAAAAGTCACAAATATATGCAAAAGGAGATGAGGGAAAAACAATTGTGAGGAAACATGAAGAATATTGGAGCAATATTTTTGAATCACTACTAGTAAGAGGTTTGACTGAGTAATAATTAAATATCGGAAGTAGTGGCAAGAGTATTGGAAAAATGGACTGTAATTTTGAAGTTATTGTAAATATGCCCTGTTTTCTTTTTTTGTTCTTCTTTGTTGCTTATTGTGGGTTAGGGATTAAGTATACATTTGTATTGAAATGTGAGGTGTCTGCTTATTTGTATGTCAAAATTTCTTTAATACTCTGGGGTTAACATTCCAGAAAGTAATAAAACATCTGAAAAAATCCCAAAAAGCCCTGAAATTGCAGGGGTAGTGTCCATAATACAATTTGAAATATAAAAACCTTACTCTGATGTAAAGGAGAGAGAAGATGACTGACACCCCCGAAGATATTCCTATTGAAAGTTCACTGCTGTGAAAAGTTATACCACTGAATTCCAAATTAAGACTGCAAGCATAAGTAAGGAAGAGGTTACAATTAGCCAGCCTATAAAAGGAGTTCTTAGTAGTAAAAAGAACTCGCTGTCACTTCAGTAATGTAGAAGAGCTGGAATCGTTGTTGGACCTTGTGTGGATTACGTCAGAACTCTGTGTTTTGGGGTTTAATAAATTGGACAAAGAGGGTGTGATTTTTTTGTACTTTTTTAAAATAAAGGATTTTTTGAGGTGTTTGTGTTTATTTCTTTTCACTTACAGATTAGTAGTGGGCGGGTCCAGGATTGTTGCATCCATTAGATGCAACAATCCTGGGCTACTTCAGGCTGCTTTTTTTTAGGCCGGGGGCCCAATAACCATGGGTCTCCCCAGCTTGAGAATACCAGCTCCCAGCTGTCGACTTTATCATGGCTTGGTATCAAAACTAGGAAGACCGCATGTCGTTTTAAACAATTATTTATTTAAATAATTAAAATAAAGCTGCATGGGGTCCCTCTTATTTTGATACACAGTCAAGAAAAGCACACAGCTGGGGGCTGCAGCCTGTAGCCATATGCTTTATCTGTGCTGGGTATCATAATATGGGGTGACCCTACACCAATTTTTTTTAATGAATTTACTTATTTTTACACCAACATATGGACACACACAGCGCCTCTGATTGCAAACAGTCAGGAACGCTGCCACTCAGGTTGGGGGTGCTGTCTGACTGCTGCCAATCAGAGATGTTGGGGTTGCCGGTGGGTGGGGGAAGCAGTGAATATGTATGAGCGTTAGTGAGGGGCCCCAGAAGTAGCCTTACAACTGCACGGGAGACTGGTAAGTATAACGTGCTTTCTCTAATCCCCCCTATCCCTTCTATCACCATTTTAAAGTGTCAGATTCTGGTCTCCATAGACTTATATGGGGACTGGCATCCGGTCAGATATCTGGGATCAATTACTGGCCAGAACTGGTTTTTATTTTTATACCCAGTTGGACCCGCCAATCCTGGGTATCTGCGGGTCCACCCATCACTACCTAAAAGATCCTAAAGTTAAACATAGTTAAACGGTTAGAAGGTCTTTCCTCTGCACAGCTCGTGCAGCCTCCCTCAATTCAGATTCTGATAAGCTTCCTATCCTGCTCTGCACCGACCACATAAATCATTGCAGAGCAGGAGGAGAGAGGGTAACTCTGTGATTGGGGAGGACACGGTGTTCACATTCTCCTCCATCACATGAAGCTGTCTCCAGGCTACTGTATAAGATGCACACACTTTTTAGCAGGATCTTTTCTTGTTAAAACGTGTGTCATATATTCCAAAAAATACGGTAATGTATAAAATGTAACTTTTCCTTAATAGGATTAAAAAATCTGAGCTTGAGTTGTTAATGTGTAAAAAAAGGACATTTTTTAAAGTGCCAATACCTATTTAGCTAGTCCACTGGTAAATTTTGAGCAGGCACTAATAAGTATCAATGCCTAGAAATGTGGTTCACTGGTTAATTTTGAGCAGGCAATAAAAAGTGCCAATACCTATTTAGCTAGTTCACTTGTAAATTTTGAGCAGGTACAAATAAGTACCAATACCTAGAAATGTGGTCCACTGGTTAATTTTGAGCAGGCACTAAAAGTATAAATACCTATTTAGCTAGTCCACTGGTAAATTTTGAGAAGGCACTAATAAGTATCAATGCCTAGAAATGTGGTTCACTGGATAATTTTCAGCAGGCACTAATAAGTACCAATACCTAGAAATGTGGTTCACTGGGTAATTTTGAGCAGGCAATAAAAAGTGTCAATACCTATTTAGCTAGTTCACTTGTAAATTTTGAGCAGGTACAAATAAGTGCCAATACCTAGAAATGTGGTCCACTGGTTAATTTTGAGCAGGCACTAAAAGTATAAATACCTATTTAGCTAGTTCACTGGAAAATTTTGAGCAGGCACTAATAAGTAGCAATACCTAAAAATGTGGTTTACTGACTAATTTTGAGCAGGCACTAATGCCGCACCTTCCTAATCTTTAACAAGCACAAAATGTTGCTGACGTGGCATGTCTGTGTGGCACCCCTGAGTACATCAGGGTGCCACAGGGAACTACATCCTTTCCCCAGGGTGCAGGGCCTACCCCCCATGGTTTCAAGTGCCTAACAAACCGGTGTCACCTCCATCAGCACCTCAAATGCCAACCAACACCTCACATAATGACCTGTCAGACACATCAGTGGGTTGGTCTAGCTGGAACAGGGCCACCCACCTAGGGGTCAGGCAGACTGGTGGGAGGGAGAAAGAAGAGTCTAGGGAGAGCCCTCAAGAGAGAGGAGCTGGGGAGTGTTAGCTCCCGGGAGCTAAACCTAGGTTGGGTCACAGACGGTGGTCCAGGACCAGAGGAGTCAGGGACCGATAGCAGTGACATTGGATAAGGGTGCGACGGACATAGTCTTGGAGGACTGTCAGCACCAGAAAGCCCAAAAGAACTGACCGGTACCAAACACAACGGGGTACAGGACCCTAGGTCAGGAGCTGATTCAACGTCCTGGCAATTAACCTACAGAGGAAGGGGACCTTCAGGGACCTTCCCACAGAGCTCAGAAATTGAGGGCATCAGCACAACGTGGGGGACAGGGTTTTCCAAACAAAGCAACCCACTGAAGTCCTAAATGCCAGCTCTCAAGAGCATGGCTACACTACACATAGTGAGCAGGGCCCCCAACAGCTTCAAGCCACGGGGACCACCAACAGACAACAAAACTGTGCACGGAGGCAGGCTTTGGATCATTAAGTGACACCGGTGGGACCGGGTACTTGGACGGGCTTTCCGCAGTGGCAGCAGCACTCAGAGACTTTGGTTTACCTACAGTATGTGTGTCTACTTTATAATCCTCATCCAGCACCACGACTACCCACAGTGATTACCCTGGTTCCCCTGCACCCTGTTTTCCCAAATAACCACCAACACCCCTGAGTCCCGGGCCTCCCCTACCTGTGGAGGGACTAACATCTGGCTGCTTAACCCAATCTGCCCGGTACGCCTGACAGCAGTGATGGTACCCCATTACCGCAACCCACAGGTGGAGTCACAAACTTATCCCCTGTAAATATCCCCTTTTTACAGATAAAGTGTCCGCCAAGCCGGGTCTGGACCCCTTCGAGCCACGATCGCGGATCCGAGCAGCCCGACTAACACCGGGGCAGCACATCTGCATTTTATATGCAGACAGATGTGATTTAGACAGCCAATGACTAACTTGACTCTTGTGTCTTAACCTTCAGAATGTTTTCTGTGCCGTGATTGGCTTCAGGAACATTCACAAATAAAGTTAAGAAAAAAAGTGCACTGAACCTCTGGCTTCTCCCAAGTCCCTACCCCATCCACTCATTAAACGCATCCCCCATTCATCATACAGCACCACACTCCTATCTAAAAGCATAACATGTTATTAGAAAAGCATTTTGGAATATGCAATCTGTTATCAAACAAAACCAAACATTAGCGACTTTTGGGGAAAATGCTCGGATTACCGAGCCTGACCCGAACCAGCTAAGGCTTGTACCGAATTTGAGATTTGCGAACCTTTATCAAACGAGTTCGCTCATCTTTACATCTTTTTAAGTTCACTCAGCTTTATATATTAGATTTTTGTTTTTACATTAATATTAGTATTTATTGGTGTAATATTTTTGTCCTTTATTTTTTATTTAGAATTTTTGCTATATTTTTTAACATCTTTAATTTCTTTACTTAGTCTCTCTATAGGACTTTAACTTTTATAATTTTGATCACTAGTCTCATGTATTGCAAAACATTAGACCTGTCAAATTACACTGGCAGGATACCTGTTAGATCCTGCCTATGGTTGAGTCTAACTGGCCACCTTATCTGGCACACTGGGAGCCCAAGATTTGACCACCAGGTGCCATGACAATCATCGGCTCCTCGTGATTTTGCCACTGGGGTGCTGATGGGAGTGAGTGAGGGAACCCTCTCACAATCTTCTAAATGCCGCGATCACCATCAATCATAGCATTTAGGGGTTTAATCAGAGAGGAGAAATGAGAGTTGTTACTGCAGGAGCTCAGCTGTCAGCTAAGCCAAGTTCCTGGGGTGATTGTGTGGGGAACTGCTGTTATTTCTGCATGCAAGTATACAGGTGCATCTCAATAAATTAGAATATCATCAAAAAGTTAATTTATTTCAGTAATTCAATACTTAAAGGGAAACACATATATTATGTAAAGTCATTACAAACAGAGTAATCTATTTTAAGTATTTATTTCTGTTAATGTAGATGACTATGGCTTACAGCCAATGAAAACCCAAAAGTTATCTCGGAAAATTAGAATAATTACTACAAAACACCTGCAAAGGCTTCCTAAGCTTATTAAATGGTCTCTTAGGCGGGCTTTGCACGCTGCGACATCGGTAACAATGTGTTACCAATGCTGCAGCGATAATCCCGCCCCCGTCGCATGTGCGATATCTAGTGAAAGCTGCCGTAGTGATTATTATCGCTACGGCAGCTTCACACGCACTTACCTGCCGTGCGACGTCCCTCTGGCCGGCGACCCGCCTACTTCCTAAGGGGGCGGGTCATGTGGCGTCACAGCGACGTCACACGGCAGGCGGCCAATTGAAGCGGAGGGGCGGAGATGAGCAGGATGTAAACATCCCGCCCCCCTCCGTCCTTCTCATTGCAGCCGGGAGGCAGGTAGGTGATGATCCTCGCTCCTGCGGCTTCACACACAGCGATGTGTGCTGCTGCAGGAGCGAGGAACAACATCGCACCTGTCGCTGCACCGGCATTATGGAAATGTCGGAGGCTGCAGCGATGATACGATAACGACGCTTTTGCGCTCGTTCATCGTATCAAAAAGGTTTTACATGTTGCGATATCGACTGCGATGCCGGATGTGCGTCACTTTCGATTTGACCCCATCGACATCGCACGTGCGATGTCGCAACGTGCAAAGCCACCCTTAGTCTGGTTCAGTAGGCTTCACAATCATGGAGAAGACTGCTGACTTGACAAATGTCCAGAGGGCAGTTATTGACACACTCTACAAGGAGGGTAAGCCACAAAAGGCCATTGTTAAAGAACCTGGCTGTTCACAGAGTGCTGTATCCGAGCATATTAATGGTAGGCTGAGTGGAAGGAAAAAGTGTAATTGAAAAAGGTGCACAATAAACTGGGATAACCGCAGCCTTGATAGGATTGTTAAGAAAAGGCCATTAAAAAACTTGGGGAGAGCCACCACACACAGATGTATCCAGGATATGGGCTACAACTGTCACATTCCTTGTGTCAAGCCACTTATGACCAATAGACCGTGCCAAAAGCGTCTTACCGGGGCCAAAGATGAAAAAGAACTGGACTGTTGCTTAATGGTCCAAGGTGTTCTTTTCAGATGAAAGTAAGTTTTGCATTTCATTTGGGAATCAAATTCACAAAGTCTGGATGAAGAGTGGAGAGGCCACAATCCAAGCTGCTTGAGGTCCAATGTGATGTTTTGACAACCAGTGATGGTTTGGGAAGCCATGTCATCTGCTGGTGTAGGGTCACTCTGTTTTATGAAGACCAAAGTCAACGCAGCCATCTACCAGGAAATTTTAGAGCACTTCATGCTTCCCTCTGCCAACAAGCTTTTTGGAGATGGAAATGTCATTTTCCAGCAGGTCTTGGCACCTGTCTACACTGCCAAAAGTACCAATAGCTGGTTTAATAACCACAGTATCACTGTACTTGATTGGCCAGCAGACTCACCTGACCTAAACCCCATAGATTATCTATCTGGTATTGTCAAGAGGAAGATGAGAGACACCAGATCCAACACTACAGACAAGCTGAAGGCTGCTATCAAAGCAACATGGGCTTTCATAACAAGTCAGCAGTGCCACAGGCTAATCGCCTCAATGCCACGCCGCATTGATGCAGTAATTCATGCCAAAGGAAATACGACCAAATGTTGAGTGCATTTACTGTACAGACCTTTCAGTAGGTCAATATTTCTGAGTTTAAAAGCATTTTTCCAATTGGTCTTATATAATATTCTAATTTTCTGAGATAATGACTTTTGGGTTCTTATTTGCTGTAAGCCATAATCATCAACATTAACAGAAATAAACACTTGAAATAGATCGCTCTGTGTGTCGCGGGCGGAGGAGGGGACGCCGCGCTCTCCCTACTGCTCGGGTCCGGCTGCCGCGGCTGCTGCGGCCTGCTGCTGCTCGGTGGCTCGAGCGATGAGCCGGATCCCGGGGACTCTAGCGGCGCTCCTTGCCCGTGAGTGAAAGGGGATTGGGTTTTGGGATATAGTTTATTGTCCGTGACGCCACCCACGGTTGTGGTGATTTGTTGGCACCACCGCTGCTCTGTATGAGGATCCCGGGAATGATGATATGGAGCAGCTAGTTGTTGTGTTGCCCCTCCATGGGTAGGGGTTGGTGATCCCGGGGCCCAGTGATGAGGTGGGAGATGCAGGTCTTGGTGGGCGCAGGGACGCGGGGGCAGCGCTGTACCTTGCGGCACTGTGGTACTCACTCAGCCTGAGATGATGACACAGTTCTCGGTAAAACACACGGCTGGAAAGGCGGTTCCCACGGACGGCTGCACTTGCTTTCCCCAGTAGGTGACGGTGACGGTCCCTCTGTCCTGCACCTAAGTTGATAATGGTTGCGATGGGTTCCCACCGGTAACCCGCTCCCCGGCTTGGATATGAGCCGGAGGAGCCCTACTTTGCCCGCAGGCGCTGGCCCTGAGAAACTGGTGCCCTGGCGGTGGCGGTGTCTCTCTGTTGCGGTTGGACTGTTGCCTTCAATCGGGACTTGGTTGTTGGGAGACAGCCGTCCCCTTCACTGACGGATTTGGCAAATTATGGTGACTCCTAGCCTTGCTGGGATCCGAAAGGCCCCTGCCCTGGTGCTGACTGATCTTCGTATACTGCTCCAGACCGCCGGGCCACTACCCGCCCGTAGTCCTTCCAGCAACCTCCGAGCAGTCACCCCTCCAGACAGTCACCGCCGTCTTCTGACCTTGCTGTCTCTCAGCCCAGGTCACACACCCAGACTCACTTCAGGCTTTTCAAACTGTTTCTTTTTCACTTTACTTCAGTTCCTCTCCTAAGCTCCTCTACCACTTCACTTCCTTCTACTTTACTCCACTGTTTACTCAAGCTCTCCCTGAGCTAAACTTAACTCCACACTCTAGCTCTTCCCTGAGATGACTGCCTGGTTCCTCCCACCTCCAGGGCTGTGAACTCCTTGGTGGGCGGAGCCAACCACCTGGCCCACCCCCTGGTGTGGACACCAGCTCCTGGAGGAAGGCAACAAGGATTTTAGGTTAGCTTTGATGTTCCTAACTGGGGTGTAGGGTGTGGTGGTGTGATGACCTGTGACCCCTGGCTTGCCCAGGGCGTCACATTCCCCCTTAGCAAAATACAGACCGTCCGCGGGCTGCCCGTCCAACACCGGATTTATTTTCTGAAAATGCATAAAAAGGTCAAACGGTAACATATTTACATTTTATAACATCATCCCATAACGGGAGGCACATTTCTTTAACGTTGCAAAACGGTTTACGGTTACGGTTTCCGCTCTCTCCCACCCAAGCAACCTGGCCCTGATGCTGCCCCTAAAACCCAGGCAGCACCCCTTGACCCAAGTCCAGCACAAGTCACCCGAGCGGGATCTGTCCTTCCCCTCCAGAGGGTAGCCACCAGTCCCGGTGGTGGCTGGGCCCCAGCCGGCTCTACTGCGGGCCCTCCCTCCAACCTGCCTCTCCGGAGGCGGCAATGCGGAAACGGTAACGGTAAACAACTTATTTACATTCCACTAACGTTTGTGGTTGCCCTGCAAGTTCACGGGCCCGTCCATGGAAAGTCCTCCATGCAAACTTTTTAAACGGTCCCCACGGGGACAACGGTGCCGGCAACGGCCGGTTTCAATCACATGTGAATCAGGTGAAGCTTCGGTTCCATTTCACTTATCATCATTTTCAACTTTTCAAACAAAAACTCAGTGGTGGTCCCAACGGGGACTGGACAACGGTGCTCCGCTGCCCTGGAAGCGGCTCAACAGTCCATTCTCACTTGTGAGGCTCTAGTGCCACCTTCACATGGTGCACCGCTCTGGACCCCAATGGTAGCTCGCTGCAGGCGATCTTCTTCCATATACATGCGGGCATGCACATCCTCTCTACACCCCTCTCGGGCATCGATCTCTCTGCGCAGCTGTCGTTGCCGCCACTCCCAGTCTGGAGCACTTTCTGCTTGCTCCGGTTCAGCGTGTGCAGGGGACGGACCCAGCCAGAGTCCCTCCGTGTCGGCTACGACCGGCACCTTCAGTAATGAGGGACCCCGCTGTGACATGGCCTGCTCTGCCTCCTGGCAGCTGCATCCCCGCCGTGCCTCCGGTGCATCTTTGCTGACGGCTTCAGCCTTCGGCTTCTTCCATGGAAGCGGATCAGGGCAGTCACGAGCTTCTGCTGCCGGTCGGTCCGCCGGGGCGGATTGGCAGGGTACCACTACCGGTGGTGGTGGTAGCGGGCCTAGTGGCGGGGAAGCAGCAGCCAACACGGGTAGCGGGGGAGGTAGCAGGGCGAGCGGGTATGGACCGGGTCCCTCAGCCGCGATGACCGACCAACTAGGGGCACAGGGGCGTGGGTCACTTACCCTCCCTTCCAAGACTCCCTCCACCTCGCGTCTCCGTATTGCCGCCACCACTTCCGCCATGTCGGCCTCCCACTCCTCCATGAGGAGCTGCATCTTGACCTGCAGACGGCTGCTTAGCTGGACGGTCCGGACTTCCACCCACGCTGCGGGGCCAGGCGCGGGAACCACGGTGTTGTTGGTCGGACTCAGCATCTTTAGCAGCGGCCCCTTCCAGGAACCAGTCAATGGCCGCAGGGTCCTGGCGTCCCTGCTTCTATAGCTGTGTTCACATGCAGCCAGCCTCCATCGCGTCCCCCTTAGCTTCTTTCCGGCCCCTCCTCTATTGGGGCGGGGTTTTGGCCTTCGCGCCTCTGCTACTCGAGAAGACGCTCGAGCGGGAACTTTTCGCGCCAAAGATGGCGACTTCTGAAATTTTTCAGCCGGATACCTCCGGCGGTCACAAGGCGCACCTCTACCCAACGGCAGAGCGGTAAGATCCTGTTCGTGACGCCAAGTTGTCGCGGGCGGAGGAGGGGACACCGCGCTCTCCCTACTGCTCGGGTCTGGCTGCCGCGGCTGCTGCGGCCTGCTGCTGCTCGGTGGCTCGAGCGATGAGCCGGATCCCGGGGACTCTAGCGGCGCTCCTCGCCCGTGAGTGAAAGGGGATTGGGTTTTGGGATATAGTTTATTGTCCGTGACGCCACCCACGGTTGTCGTGATTTGTTGGCACCACCGCTGCTCTGTATGAGGATCCCGGGAATGATGATATGGAGCAGCTAGTTGTTGTGTTGCCCCTCCGTGGGTAGGGGTTGGTGATCCCGGGGCCCAGTGATGAGGTGGGAGATGCAGGGCTTGGTGGGCGCAGGGACGCGGGGGCAGCGCTGTGCCTTGCGGCACTGTGGTACTCACTCAGCCGGAGACGATGACACAGTTCTCGGTAAAACACACGGCTGGAAAGATGGTTCCCACGGACGGCTGCACTTGCTTTCCCCAGTAGGTGACGGTGACGGTCCCTCTGTCCTGCACCTAAGTTGATAATGGTTGCGATGGGTCCCCACCGGTAACCCGCTCCCCGGCTTGGATATGGGCCGGAGGAGCCCTACTTTGCCCGCAGGCGCTGGCCCTGAGAAACTGGTGCCCTGGCGGTGGCGGTGTCTCTCTGTTGCGGTTGGACTGTTGCCTTCAATCGGGACTTGGTTGTTGGGAGACAGCCGTCCCCTTCACTGACGGATTTGGCAAATTATGGCGACTCCTAGCCTTGCCGGGATCCGAAAGGCCCCTGCCCTGGTGCTGACTGATCTTCGTATACTGCTCCAGACCGCCGGGCCACTACCCGTCTGTGGTCCTTCCAGCAACCTCCGAGCAGTCACCCCTCCAGACAGTTACCGCCGTCTGCTGACCTTGCTGTCTCTCAGCCCGGGGCACACACCCGGACTCACTTCAGGCTTTTCAAGCTGTTTCTTTTTCACTTTACTTCAGCTCCTCTCCTAAGCTCCTCTACCACTTCACTTCCTTCTACTTTACTCCACTGTTTACTCAAGCTCTCCCTGAGCTAAACTTAACTCCACACTCTAGCTCTTCCCTGAGCTGACTGCCTGGTTCCTCCCGCCTCCAGGGCTGTGAATTCCTTGGTGGGCGGAGCTTTGATGTTCCTAACTAGGGTGTAGGGTGTGGTGGTGTGATGACCTGTGACCCCTGGCTTGCCCAGGGCGTCACATGTGTGTAATGACTCTATATAATATATGTGTTTCCCTTTTTGTATTGAATTACTGCAATAAATTAACTTTTTGATGATATTCTAATTTATTGAGATGCACCTGTACTTTAGCTCTTGGCATTGCATGCTATGTAAGTTCAGTGACGAGAGAAGTAAAATGGTATTTGGCATAACAGAGCAGTTGGTGAAGATTTATATAAAAAGGCATGGTTTCCCTCAAAAATCCGTAAACTAAAGGCCGCTTTACACGCAACAATATCGCTAAACAGATGTCATTGGGGGTCACAGAATTTGTGATGCACATCCGTTCTCGTTAGCGACGTCGTTGTGTGTGACACGTACGAGCAACCGCTAACGATCAAAAATACTCACCTTATCGTTGATCGTTGACACGCTGACCATTTCCCAAATATCGTTGCTGTTGCAGGACGCAGGTTGTTCGTCATTACTGCGGCAGCACACATCGCTATGTGTGACACCGCAGAAATGAGGAACATCACCTTATCTGCAGCCGCCCGCAATGTGGAAGGAAGGAGATGGGTGGGATGTTCGTCCCGCTCATCTCCGCCCACTCTGCTTCTATTGGGCAGCCGCTTAGTGACGTCGCTGTGACGCCGAACGAACCGCCCCCTTAGAAAGGAGGCGGTTCGACGGTCTCAGCGACGTCGCTAGGCAGGTAAGTAGTGTGATGGGTCCTAGCGATGTTGTGTGCCACGGGCAGCGATTTGCCTGTGACGCACAACCAATGGGGGCGGGTACGCTCGCTAGCGATCTCGCTAGTGAGATCGCAGCATGTAAAGTGGCCTTAAGACTATGAATAGTTATACTAATTGGAGGTCGGGGGAACACATTATTTACAGGGTCATCACAGCTTGTCAAAACCTCTACTACTAATTTATCAAGAGGAATATCATTGCTCCAATGAAATAAACATGTTCTTGGAATTGTCATAGTTTACTCTAATACTAACAGGCCAAAATTGGATTTCTGACTTCAATTTTTAAGAACTGTAAGCCATTTTCATAGATATATCTCAAGGCAAATGTCTCAACATATGAAATGATTTTCAAAAGTTTAAAATTCAGAGAGTATTGTGTAAAGCACAAGGCTAGCTGCAGGGTAGAATAATTTATCAGAAGGTATATTATTATTCTTGTGTATAGACACGGGCACTTTTTAACTGATTGGACATCTGTAAAATAGAATTCTAAGCATTTTCATCTGTTTTTCCAACTATATCAGTGGCTCTAAAAAGATATTTAGGAAAGTAGATTGCAGACTGAAAACACTTCACATGGCAAGGCCTTATTCAAACGTCCATGTTGCACTTACATGTTGCATTTATATTTTTCACAAACAGAATACATGCCCATCAGGAGGCAATCGCTTATACATTTTGGAGAATCATCAAGCAGCCCTCAATCATACATTTTAGAGGGCCATCAGGTGGCTCTCATAATTTTTAGAGGTCCATCATGAGGTCCTGACATAATTATTAGAGGGCCATCCTGTGGTACTCAGTCTCCAGCTGCCACTATTTTTCACTGTGTTTTGTCCTCGCCTTGCTTCCGCATGTGTCCCAAAACATCACCCGCGGCCTGACCAATGCAGTTACTGGGAAAGTCCGCTTAATGACAAACACATTGACAAGTGCTTGTGGCCATAGACGCTACATTTCCCTGATGGCACACTGGGTGAGCCTTGTGGAGTCTGGGGCAAAGTAATTCTACCCACACTGAGGATTGAGGGCCTTAGTTCCGTCATGGTTTCCTCCTGCTCCTACACCAGTTCCTGCACCTTCTCCAGCTCCATCTCCGAATTGTCATCTCGGTGCATGTCATCCATATCAGTCGCAAGATGTAAGAACTTCAGCACTGTCTCAGTGAAGTGGCAACAGGCTTTGCTGAAAAAAATTTGTTTAGGTGACAAACAGCAAACCACCACAAAGTTGTTCAAAGGTATAACAGACCAAACAGATCTTTGGCTCTGGCCACTGAAACTACAACCAGGCCTGGTCATGTGGGATAATAGTTATAATCTGGTGGCAGCTCTGAAGCTTGGCAAGCTTGCACTCATAATATGCTTGGCTCACGTGCTTAACTTAGTTATTTGTGAAAGTACGCCGCATGTGTGTTGGTCTGGCAGTGCTGCAGCAACAATTGCAAGTGCCAGCTCACTGACTGGTGTGCAATATGACCACGCGCTGGAGCTCCACATTATGCATATTTACAAGGCTTTGTGAGCAGCATAGAGCAGTAGTTTAATACCAGCGACAACATGCCCGTCGGTATTCTGGTCATAAGAAAGAAAGCGAGTGGGTATAGATGTCTGACATCTGTGACGTTCTAAAGAACTTTGAGGAATCAACCAAGAAGGTGAGCAGTGATGACACCATAATCAATGTAATCATCCTGCTTCTTTGTCTACTCAAACGTTTGCTGCTCACAGTTAAAGAGGAAGATTTGCATGTAGACCAGGTGGAGATGGAGAAAGTACAAAGGGTGCTACTTGCTTGCATATCCTGAGTGCTTGCCCTTGAAATGTTGCCATTTAAGCTTGAGGCTTTCCGCAACCTCATGGCAGCAGACATTCCGAGGTACTCGTTCCCCAGCCGCCAATATATTTCCTTGTGTGCCGTCCTCACATTACACCAGCACATTTCCCATAACATCACCCATGCCCAACATATCACCCGTGCCCACACAGTTGGGATGCAGCAAAAGTATAACTTTAGAAAGGCTGTAAAGCATTATACTCTGCCTATATGCCTCTAATCCAAAACTATCCCTCCTCCAGCAGCTATTCCTACACTAGATGCAACTAACAGCGGTACTAATCTAATATATAAAGCTGAGTGTATGTGTGTGTGTGTATGTCCGCTAAAGGAATCCGCACCGTCGCATTTACAATCACGAAATTTTGCAGAGACACTCCATGTGACCCAGGGAACGTCATAGACTATGTTTGGGTGGCAAAATTTAACTCCGCGCTTTACAATTACTCTCCAAAAATCCTGCCACCATTAAACTGAATGGAGGTGGGAGCTATAGGCTATTAATAGCAACTGTCAGTGGTTGCTATAGGAACAAAATAAACTGTTAGTAAAAGACGCTTATGTGTGAGGTAATAAGATGTCAGTGGAGAGACAGATAGAAATGGGCAAAGACAGTCCTAGAAAGAGACAGACCTAGAAAGAGACAGCCGGGCAAAGAGACAGCCGGGCAAAGAGATAGCCGGGCAAAGAGACAGCCGGGGAAAGAGACAGCCGGGGAAAGAGACAGACGAGCAAAGAGACAGACCTAGAAAGAGACAGTCGGGCAAAGAGACAGCCGGGCAAAGAGACAGCTGGAAAGAGACAGCCGGGGAAAGAGACAGACGGGCAAAGAGACAGACGGGCAAAGAGACAGACCTAGAAAGAAACAGACCTAGAAAGAGACAGCCGGTCTAAGAGACAGCCAGGCAAAGAGACAGCCGGGCAAAGAGACAGCCAGGCAAAGAGACAGCCAGGCAAAGAGACAGCCAGGCAAAGAGACAGCCGGGCAAAGAGACAGCCCTGGAAAGAGACAGCTGGGGAAAGAGACACCGGGGAAAGAGACACCCGGGGAAAGAGACAGACCTAGAAAGACACGGATGGGCAAAGAGACAGACGGTCAAAGAGACAGCCCTGGAAAGAGACAGCCCTGGAAAGAGACAGACGGGGAAAGAGACAGCTGGGCAAAGAGACAGACCTAGAAAGAGACAGATGGTCAAAGAGACAGCCCTGGAAAGAAACAGACAGACAGGGAAAGAGACAAACGGGAAAAGAAACAGATGGGGAAAGAGACAGACAGGGAAAGAGACAGCTAGACAAAGAGACAGCCCTGGAAAGAGACAGCCTTGGAAAGAGACACCACTGGAAAGAGACAGACGGGCAAAGAGACAGACGGGCAAAGAGACAGACGGGCAAAGAGACAGACGGACAAAGAGACAGATGGACAAAGAGACAGACTGTCAAAGAGACAGATCTGGAAAAGACAGACCGGGAAAAAGACAGACCGGGGAAAGAGACAGCCCTGGAAAGAGACAGCCCTGGAAAGAGACAGCCGGGCAAAGAGACAGCCGGGCAAGGAGACAGCCGGGCAAGGAGACAGCCGGGGAAAGAGACAGCCGGGGAAAGAGACAAACGGGCAAAGAGGCAGATGGGCAAAGAGGCAGACGGGCAAAGACAGTCCTACAAAGAGACAGACCTAGAAAGAGACAGCCAGGCAAAGAGACAGCCGGGCAAAGAGACAGCCCTGGAAAGAGACAGCCGGGGAAAGAGACAGCCAGGGAAAGAGACAGACGGGCAAAGAGACAGACCTAGAAAGAGACAGCCGGGCAAAGAGACAGCCGGGCAAAGAGACAGCCCTGGAAAGAGACAGCCGGGGAAAGAGACAGCCGGGGAAAGAGACAGCCGGGGAAAGAGACAGCCCTGGAAAGAGACAGCCCTGGAAAAAGACAGCCGGGGAATGAGACAGCCGGAAAAGAGACAGCCGGGGAAAGAGACAGACAGGCAAAGAGACAGGGGGGCAAAGAGACAGACCTACAAAGAGACAGATCTAGAAAGAGACAGCCGGGCAAAGAGACAGACGGGCAAAGAGACAGCTGGGGAAAGAGACAGTCGGGGAAAGAGACAGACGGCAAAGAGACAGACCTAGAAAGAAACAGACCTAGAAAGAGAGAGCCGGTCTAAGAGACAGCCCTGGAAAGAGACAGCCGGGGAAAGAGACACCCGGGGAAAGAGACAGACCTAGAAAGAGACGGATGGGCAAAGAGACAGACGGTCAAAGAGACAGCCCTGGAAAGAGACAGCCCTGGAAAGAGACAGACCGGGAAAGAGACAGACGGGGAAAGAGACAGACGGGGAAAGAGACAGACCTAGAAAGAGACAGATGGTCAAAGAGACAGCCCTGGAAAGAGACAGATGGGGAAAGAGACAAACGGGGAAAGAGACAGATGGGGAAAGAGACAGACAGGGAAAGAGACAGCTGGGCAAAGAGACAGCCCTGGAAAGAGACAGCCTTGGAAAGAGACAGCCTTGGAAAGAGACAGCCCTGGAAAGAGACAGCCCTGGAAAGAGACAGACGGGCAAAGAGACAGACGGGCAAAGAGACAGACGGGCAAAAAGACAGACCTGGAAAGAGACATCCCTGGAAACAGACAGATGGGCAAAGAGACAGATGGTCAAAGAGACAGATCTGGAAGAGACAGACCTGGAAAAAGACAGACCGGGGAAAGAGACAGACAGGGAAAGAGACAGCCCTGGAAAGAGACAGCACTGGAAAGAGACAGCCGGGAAAAGAGAGAGCCGGGCAAAGAAACAGCTGGGCAAAGAGACAGCCCTGGAAAAAGACAGATGGGCAAAGAAACATTCCTGGAAAGAGACAGCCTTGGAAAGAGACAACCCTGGAAAGAGACAGACGGGCAAAGAGACAGATGGGCAAAGAGACAGACCTGGAAAGAGACACCCCTGGAAACAGACAGATGGGCAAAGAGACAGACGGTCAAAGAGACAGATCTGGAAGAGACAGACCAGGGAAAGAGACAGACAGGGAAAGAGACAGCCCTGGAAAGAGACAGCCCTGGAAAGAGACGCACTGAAAAGAGACAGCCGGGAAAAGAGACAGCCGGGCAAAGAAACAGCTGGGCAAAGAGACAGCCCTGGAAAGAGACAGATGGGCAAAGAGACAGATAGGGAAATAGAGAGACAGACAGACACACACATAGAGACAGACACAGAGATGGAGACAAATAGACTGATACAAATACAGAGAGATAGAAACAGACAGACAGAGACATAGACACAGACAGAAAAGGAAAGAGACAGACAGAGGGACAGATAGACAGTGACACACATACAGAGACTGGGAGAGAGCCAGTTACTATCCTGGGCAATGACCGGGTACTACAGCTAGTAGGGAATAAAATAGATGGAGCCTGAAAAGACTTTTAATTTTATGTTACAGCAGCAAGGACTGTAAGGCTACAATCCCAGCCTATGTGCCTCTAGTCACTATCCCTTCTTCAGTAGCTAGACCTACACTAATTGTAGATGGGAGAATAGAATAGATTTGAGTTAGCCCTGAAAAGGACTTTTGGGTTAATGTAGCAGGAGCAAGGTCTGTAAGTCTAGAATCCTTACCTATATGCCTTTAATACACTATCCCTTCTCCAGCAGTATGCCCTACACTAAATGCAAATAAAAGCGGTGTTATTATAGAATAGAATATATTTTTTAAGTAGCAGCAGAAAGGTCTGTAAGGATAGAATCCCTGCCTACATGTCTCTAATACAGTATCTGTTCTCCAGCAGCTTGCCCTACACTGAATGCAGATAAGAGCGGTATATAGAACAGAATTATAGAACAGAATAGACTGTTTTGTAGCAGCAAAGTCTCTAAGGCTAGAATTCCTGTGTACATGCCTTTAATACACTATCACAACTCCAGAAGCTTACCCTAAAGTAACTGCAGAGTAAGAACGGTATTTTTAAAGAATAAAATCTATTACCTTAGCCCTGAAAATAACTGATTGGTGCACATTGCCGCAGCAAGTTCTGTAAGGCTACTATCACTGTCTACATGTCTCTAATATACACTCCCCACTCCAGAAGCTAACCCTACACTAACTGCAGTGTAAGAGCGGTATTAGTATAGAATAGAATCTATTTCAGTTAGCACTGAAAAGGACTGTTGGTTTAATGTTGCACAAGCAAATACTGGGACTGTTGTTAAACTATTTCCTGATACAGTGTGCTGAGCATGGCATCACCAGGTCTTATATAGATCTGATGACTATGCTGCCAGACAACCACAGGCAACATGACTATGGCATTACCGTGATTGGCAGGCAATCCCTGTATGTTTAGAGACTGAAAAAAAAAATGTGAAATTTGCGGGGCAGGGACTTGAGCATGGTGCCCAAGTACCAGGATACGCAATCGAGTATCGAGCATCTCAAGCCCCCTGATGCTGGATCGAGTACCGAGCAGTGCATGTTTTCCATTAAAAAAATATTCCTCGGTACGGCACACTGCACTTATGATTCTATTACACATTAGGAGTGGTATAAATCCTTTTTTAAATTAGTAGTGTTGGAGGCTGTAAAAATTTCTGGAATATAATTGGCGTGAATCTTAAAGCAGGGTATTTGGGAAGTGCTATCTACGCCTTATGTCAGCACTGAATATTGAACTACTGCAAAGTAAATAAAGTTGTAGTACATTCAGTTTTAAAATTATGAGCGGCACCATCCAATTACCGTATATTAAATGTCCATGCTTCTGTAAACTGCCTCCGGAGGTAGCAGTGCTGTTTAGTATGACAGCCAGTTCACAGTGTAGTGATGTGGCGATGATCTTGCACTTATTACTTGCTCCGTTCAGTACAAGGCACCGCTATTTACTGATTCTCGGCACATACATAGAAGCAGAAACATGTTCCAATCTTAAATCCATTGACTTCAATTCTCTCCTCTCTTGTCAATCTTGTGTTAATCTCCCATGATGTTGAAAGAGTAATTACATTTTCCACTTTATATTTCATTTGGAACTTTATACATTTCAATAAAATACTTCCTTCTCGTTGGGCTTTCATTTATCTTGTGCTTTTAATTGACATATTTAAAGTTCTTACACTGGAGAATGCATTTATTAACGTCGTAGTCATGTCGCACATTGCTTTTAATACAAAGTAGTTCTTATTTATGTACATTCATCTAGTTCATTTGGGTATCAATCCAAAGAGCAAATTTATACAGCAGCTCAACAAAGATCAAGCTTACAGTCAAGGATAGAAATGAGCTATTTATTGACCTATTTCTCTGTTTGTCCAGGTCTTTTCTGCTAAGTCAATAGTATAAAATGCTATAAAAATAGTAGTTATACAAATGCACTTATTTATCCTTTTTATGACTCCTGCTGGAGTTTGCTAATCTGACATAGTGAAAAACACACTGGAGCCATATGGGCATCTTTGTAAATCTCTCACTACAATAAACTGCAAACTGATAATGTACCAAAGCAAATGAATGCAGGATTGCATATTGACTATTTCAATGCTTTTGTATTTCCAGATGGCTAAAGTGTAACCATCAACAGTTTATACAAAAACTGTTCTCGACATGCAAATATAACATCAGTGTTACTAACTCTAGAGATATCAACTACAGACAACATGGGAAGTGATAATAATGCAATTTACTTTTTATTGTGATGCTCTTTTTATACTCTGTCACCCTTCTTCAACCTGTTAAAAGAGACAGAATTAAAGAAGTTTTTTACTACTAATGTGATCCTCTTTCTTTTATCCTAACTCTTCCTAACAATTTCCTAATATACTTCTGATATTTACTCTAGTTCTTGAAGCTTATCTCTAAGAGGTTCATAAATACCTTTGTTATTGTAGCTTTGATCCTTCCAGTCTGGAGACCGGAATTCTAACAAAAGAGCAGGGCGCGTAACTGTTGCGGGTGGGGGCCTACTCTCTGTGAATGACAGCATGCCCAGATCACACTTCACTCTCCTCTCAGCCCCCAACAGTGACGTGTCCTGCTCAGTTGGTCAAATTCCAGTCTGCAGCCAAAAGGATCAAAGCTACAACAATAATAAAGGTATTTATGAACCTCTTAGAGAGAAGCTTACAGGAGCAGAGTTGATAGCAGAAGTATATTAGGAAAGAGTTAGGAAGAGTTAGGATAAAAGAAAGGGGATCACAGTAGTGGAAAACCTCTATCAATTTTCCACGATAATTTCTCAATCAAATCTTTGTACTCTTCAAGATCTCTGCTTGCAGTCCTTTAAAGCTTTATTTTTCCATTGATGGAGCTTTAGGGAGGGCTAATGCTGCAGACTGTGCTTGATTTCAGTGTGTACCATTCTGAGATATATATGACATCAGGATCTCTTTTTATTCTGTACAATGCAGGCTAAGTAATGTGATAGTTGTGGTCATTATTACCACAATAATACCAATTATAGATACACTTTTTTTTACATTGAAGGGGAAATGTTTTAAAAATATTTGTTAAACTTCCATTTATATTTTTACACTTGAGTTCTAAAAGAGATTGTCCACTACTTGCCAACTCCAGCCTATCCAAGTCAGGACTGTTAATTAAAATATCTATACTTGATGCCTACAATGGCACTGTTCCAGCATATCCTCAGAAACAATATGATTTCCCCACAGTACATTACACTTCACACAATATGATGCTCAGAAAACTCCCCAAAGTGCTCATGCACACAATATGATGCCGACACAAGTCTCTAAGCAGTAATATTACCACGATTTTCTCAAACAAAAAATGGTGTTCCAGCAGTACACATTATGATGCTCCCCATGTCCACCACACATAATATTGACCCTCTTTGCTCCCATGCACAGTATGATACCTTATGCTACATCTAAAACCCTGATTGTTGCTACTACAGTCCCCCACAAAATGATTCTCCACAGCTACCCACTTACACAGTCCCCATTGCACAGTATGATGCCCCTAGTGTTCTCCTTACACAGTATGATGGCCCTACAAAACCACCCCCCTTGCCTGTGTTTTCTGGTTTATTGCTGAGCTTATTTTTGCTGTCAGTGACCTATGAATGTCACACCTGTTAGTCCTTGCGGGTCCTCCTGCCTCTACCAAAATTCAAAGGTAGAGTATGGATCTAATGGTCGCTTGCTGCCCTAATTATGTTCAATTATATGAAGGTGACCTTCTCCATGGGCATTTTATTTTGGTAAGAACTGTGGGCATCTACATTTTCATCATGGCTATTTCATGATTGGACAGTAAGATGAAAGTACATGACCACAGAGCTGAACAAAATGAAGAAATGAAGTGCCCTGTTGTATGATAAGAAAATTTGAATATTTGAAGCCTGTAATTTTCCTGCCCTGTATGTCCACAAAAGAGTGGAGAGAAAAGGAAAAAGGCATTTTTATCTACCTTACAGCTACCATGTGCTGGTATGTACAGTTTATGATGCCACAATTTTTTAAAGTTCCTCTTTAAGTAGAAATTAAAGTTTTCTAGATGGAAAATAGTGTTTTGTTATTTTGCAATGTTTAACCCCGCCACAACCTGGCTATTTTTTGTTTTTTCCTCCCCTTCTTCCAAGAGACATAACTTTTTTATTTTTTACTCAATATAGGCATATGAGGGCTTGTTTTTTGTGGGACGATTTGTACTTTTTTCATTCTGCCACATAGTGTACTGGAAAATAGGAAAAAAAAATTCACGTTTAATGATAT